>NW_024342473.1:8175653-8332132 GCF_902729225.1 Pteropus medius | reverse complement strand
ATACACACACGACATCATCACAAAAAAAGAAGGCAGAATTTATGAGTGTAGCACTCAGGAGCAGGTAAGTTGTTGGGGTTGATCATGGAAGAATATGGCATTCTCTTCCGAGTGCTGCTACTTTTTCAGTGAAATAAGCACCAAAGTTACGAGCTAAGCTTGAGGATTGGGAGAGAGGAGGTATTAGAGATTTGAAGAGAGAGGAGAATGTGTGAGAAAATGTCACTGGAAGTTGACTAAGGAGATGTGGAAGAAAAGTTGGGCAGCACTAAGGACCCACTTGAAGTTAATATCTGTGAATTTGTGGTTGCGTGATTACTCACCACTCTAGTTGCTCAAGGATAGATTGAGAGTTGAATTCAACCAAGTTTGAGGATTTTATCAGCTGGTATGATTGAGAAAGAGGTAGAGTTGCTGTACATTGAAAGGGAATGAGCACATGATAGACCATGAACTCTAAGCCTGAGAAGGTGGCACATGAGGACATGAAGGTTTTGAGGGAAGCAAAAAGGCAGGAGGCTCAATAGATTGGTGTCCTGAATTCTTAGAATCAGGGTACAGTGGGAGTGATCTGGAATGACAGGAAATGGACATAAGAGAATATGGAAAGCTTGAAATCCTCCTTTCAACCAGCCAAGATCCTCTTGGGTTTAGAGCTTTTCTGCATATTTACCCACTTTCCTTGGACATTTAATTTTGGAATTTGGGCTGAAACTTAACTACGTTGAGAGAATCCCAGAGCTGTGGGATTTCACATTATAGTAATAGGAATGAAACTATGTTAATCTCTCTTGAACAAATAGCAAAAAGAACTAGAAAGGAGTCAATCATCCACTTCTACTCTTTCATTTTACAAAAGGCCAAATTGAGGCCAAGAGGAGAGAAATGATTATGCAGTAAAGCTAAAACCTCAAATCCAGACCTCCAGCCTCAGAATTCAGCACTCTGTATTACTCTACGCTGATTCTGACATTTTCTTTGTGGACATCGGTTCAGTACCTTGGGGTGCCATGACTGTGTCCTTGTGGCTCTGCTACTTCCAAAACCCTCTGTCTTTCCCTTCATGTTTCCATCAATAGATACCACATTTATTTAAAAGAGATGTCCTCTGAAGAAATTCCCTGGTGATCTACATAATCGTGTTTCTCCTTCTATATAACTTTAAACCTATTTTATTAAAGTGCAGGGATCTGCTTAGGAAATATTGTTCACTCACTTATCAAGGGAACTTTATAATCGAATTTCCTGGATATTTACATTCTTTGCAAAAATAGTCCAAAAATACTAAGGTGAGAAAATCAAGCCTAGTTCTTCTAGTCTAAATAGATTTGAATGTTTCACTATTGGGTACTGATTACCATAGAGTGGTGAGGGGTCAACACAGAGAGTAGGATATTATTTTTATTTTATTAACTACCTTCTCTTCTTCCACATTCTCCTAATAGGGTTTCTCTAGTAGTGACCACACATGGGAGGGAGGGGAGGAACAACTTAGTAAGAAACTGGAACCTTAATAATGCTTACAATTTAAGGAGTGCCAAAATGTAAGAAATACTCAAGAAACAGTGAAAAGTACATCTAACCATGTATCTTAAACCAGGATTTAAGTCCTTGGTTCTGACTCTGGGTAATGGCTGTGTTTTCTAAGATAATTTATTTAATCATTCTAGCCCTTAAGTTTTTTCAATCTGTGAAATAAGGATCTTGGTTCAGTGGGTTTCAAATGTCTTATGTTTAAGTGTAGTGGCATAAATTTACAAAGGAGCCATTTTCTAACTTGCTCATTGCTAGAAAAAATCCTCAACTCTTATCCTGGGAGGCCTCTTTTCATGAGCCCCAAAGGGGCTGCCAAAACTGGACCAAATATTAAATAAAACACAGTGCCATTCTGGGCTTCATACATTTAAAGGTGTTTTCTAAACCTGTATCACAAGTGATTAAGGGTATTAGATCAGTGGTTATAAAAAAGATTTCTGTTTTGGATAGACAGTTCTGCAAGATAACTTCTGGGTCCTGCTAAACTCCAAGATTTAACGATTCTGTGAACTCCATGGCTTATTAAGTAATGTCAGTCAAGTTTACAGCCTTCGCTTTCTCAGAACTGCTCTAGGTACCTGGGGACTTGTCTCAGAGGTATTCATTCTATGAGGGCAGGCTAGAAAAGGAAGAAAGTGAACAGCCGAGGTAGTTAAATAACTCCTGAAAATAGTATCTGCAATTGGGGTGCTTTGGGGACTCTACATACACAATTCCTTTCATCTGCATACTTAAATGGTGAATTTTAATGTTTATAAATTATTCCTTGATAAACCTGACTTAAAAAAAAAGTACCTGTAAGATAAACTCCTGGTCCCCAAATCAACATTTTAGACAAGTTCTTTTCACCTTTTGGAGATGGCAAATAAACAACTATCCTGTGGAGAAGGGCCCCTTTCTTGATTCTCCTCCCCTGTAATCCAGGGATCCAGGGTAGTTCTGACTCAGTGTGGGCAGTAGTTGTCTGTATCCTTAGTGACAAAGTAAAAGAAAAGGTTGCTTGTACCTTTATCTTTATTTTTTTACATTTTTCTTCTATTTGCTCCTTAAAATCAGAGGGATATTGGCATGACTATTTTATGTACCTACAGCAGTAGTTTTAAAAACAATGTTGTTTAGAAGGATAAAAATTTGTTCTGTATGACGTATCCAAGATGTGTAATAGCCTTAAAAGATGTGACATAAAATTGACTCTTGAGTAATGGGGAAACATTAAAATAACTTCATTCTCTTAAGGGTGTTCTCAGTATGAATAATGAGAAAACATCTCAGAAGGTCAGCATTTACGCAGGGCCCAGCAAATGATTATGCATATTAGTTAATATTATCTTCCCAGCATGATATTGCACACCAGAAAATAAGCACTCCAAGTTAAGGAAAGGCACTTGAAATGTTACTGTGAAGGTTAACTTGGTTGTTTTCTGAATATCTGTGTTTTTCAGTTTTTCAGTAATGGCTATGTATTTGTCATATAAGAGAGAAAAGTGAATTGGGGAAAAATGTGCTTCTTTCTGTCCCTGACACTAAACTAAGAAAAAGGAGACAAGGCCTTGCATGCCATGTTTTCGGGGCTGTGGCCTGACACTGGGATTCTGTCTGACATGAGAGGTCACAGATCGGTGGGCAGTGGGGAATACAAAGCCAATGCTCTGAGGAACTTTCAGCATCTGACTGACGTTTATACTTTCAAACAGAGCATTCGTGTAACTTTGCAACTGGGAAAAGTTATCCATGCTGTGTATGTGGCCAAAAAGAACCTGGAATGCATCTGGTTACTTGACGATCTGTCCCTTTCTTGGCAGGAGCCAGGAAATGGTGAGAGGGAAGAGGGTGCAAGTGATGAGCTTATCATCTGCCCCAAGAATGTGGGGATACTTGAAGATCAGACGAGATATAGTCTGGGAGGAGCCGTTTTGGGGACTGTGCTCCATAAGCCCATTTGCTACCAAACGAAAGCCATTGTTTGCAATCTGTATCCAGGAACATCTGTTCGGTGGGGCTACAGTGAGGGGTGTGGATGATGCTGTGTGCCTTACACTCATCATCAGAAGTAGCGAATATGTAGTGATATATCTAATGTAAATGAGGCTGGGTACTAGGGGTGCACTGGAGGACTTTCATTCACTTAAATATTTATCGAGCACTTACTGGGAATATGACAGATAAGGCCTTTGCATTTAACATTTAGAAGAGACTGATGATATAATTTCGGATTTTTGTAATTAAAGAAACTAAACAGGGTGATATGCTAAAGAATGACAGGGGCTGAACAGGGCACTTTAGATAGTACAATCAGGAGGAGACTTGGCGTTTGAACATTGGTCTGAAAGAGAAAGCAGTAGCTGAGCACAGCACCACCCAGGGGCAATGCAGCATAGCAGATAGGGAAACGGCAAGTGCAAGGGCCCTCAGGTAAAACCTGGCTTGCTCTGTTTAACCAGTGAAGAGAACAGAGCAATTTTGGGGAAAGAAGGGTATCCTTAATAAACATTTATGGGAAGAAGCCTGGACAGAATACTAATAATTAATAATATCGGTCAGCATGCAATTTTTTAAAAAGCCAGAGAAATGGCTTCTTCGTTTATACTAGCACAGGCTGCCAGGCTGGTGCAAGCTTGAGAGACCGAAGAGGTTGCTGTAGTCACTGAGGAAGGTTTCTCAGAGAAAGAGAGGCTTGAGCTGGGCTGTCAGATTCAGGAGTGCATGAGGTATGAGAGATACGGCAAAATCACTGCTACTGCAGACATGAGCTGTACTGGGAAAACAAGAGAACAGCCTGGTTTGGCTGAAGATGAGGGCTTGTGATGTGGGGCAGCAGCAGGCAGTAAAGATTTTGATGGAAACACTTGTTGTATGTGCACAGATGCTCTGCTGGCCTTTACATACAGGATATATGCCTGAGGAGGAGGCAGAAGCCAGTTATCCTCGGCTGCTAGGCTTGCAAGTTTATTCTGTGGCCACAAAAAAACCTTTACAAACATTGTATTTGAGCCTTTCCCTCCAGAAGATACCAATGAAACAAAGTGCCTTATTGAGGTAGCACATCTGCTCAGTGGCTGGTTTCCTTAAAAACACTATGTAACATGGGCACGTGCTTCTGGCTCACATACATTAAGCACTCAGTAAATCTTTGTTTGCTAAGTTTAAATCACAATTGTTTTTCAAATAATCACCATCTCTCCCATCAGTTGTCATTGCAAATTAGAATGTTAAAAATCAGTTACCCACCTTCCCCACAAAAAAAAAGATTTTCCCACCTTTGGATTGTTTGGGTTCTTGTTGTTTATTAGGTTCTCACTTAATAGAGCCACAGTTGGTCCTCATCACAGATTTTTCTCTTTGCCTTTCTTAGTCCCTGATTCCTTTTCCATGTTCCTTGCCAGTGAGAATTGGAGATTATGTATCTAATGTTTTTAGGTCAAAGCGCTTAGTAATTGCTCAGTAAGTGGTAGTGGTCATTCTCTATTCATGCCTGTTGCTTGTATAGCACTCCATAATTTATAACACGCTGTCACAAACCTTAAGCACACTTGTGCAGTCTTGGAGTTATGTCTTCTCTGAGCCAATGAGGCCCAAAAAGATTAAGTGATTTTCCCACTGTAAAACAGCTGGGAGTATCAGAACACACTAGAATTCAGGTATATTGTCTCCTAATGCCTGTTTTTCCACTCTTGTACCTCCTGTTAGTTGCATCCCCAGGAAATATCCCCAGACAACAGTGATTAAAAAAATGCCTGAATGGAGGAGGTCCAGTTCTTATTGGGTGGGCCGCATTAAGGAACACAGCCAAAGGACTTCTGGTGTTCATTTTGTAAGCCTAAGGGGCCATTGGATCCGTGGCAAGGAAGCTCAGGCAGGCAAGGCTCCCTGAACTCTGGGGGCTGCCTAAGGCTTGAGATCCACTGACTATTTAGGATTGAAGCAGTAGTTCTTTTTTTTTTTTTTTTTTTAAGAAATTAATTAACCAGTGGATAATTTCTACAAAGCGGCAGAAGGCCGCTGCTTGTCAGATCCCCTCTTGCCCGCTGCTGTGGAGAATTAGACATCAGTAGGTTAACAGAGCCATTTCTATGGAAACAAGCTCATTATTACTCTTTTGTTGGCACCCTACTGGTTCATGGTCTGGGCTTCCATATTAAAAAAAAGGAAGAAGAAGAAAGAAAAGAAAAGAAAAAAACGAAAGAAAGAAGAAAATCTAACATATGCCATACAAAATACTAATCTTTTTTCCCTGGAGTGAACAAAGCCCATTTAACATCTAAGAATGGCAGCCCCCATTTGTGGGCACAAGCCACTTCCTTATATGAAGCTCGGATAAAAACTAAAAGCTTGCATGTCATTTTAAAGTTGCGACATGGCCTATTCATTCCTGTTTGATTTTACAAAACCTGTAAAATCCATGACTTTTGAGTCGACATTTTTTAAGGGCTGTGTTTTTGTCAAGGTCGTTAAAAGCAGCTTACCAATGGTTCTGCTTTTGGAAAGCTGCATATCACAGAGATGTTATTTCAAAAACAAGTTTACTGGAAAACAGAGTTGTCATTTCAAATAATGGTTTCTGGCACCCCAGTGAGTCAGGGAAGCTATGTTGTGTCTTACTCTCCATCTACACAGCATAGATGGCTCCCATGCTGGTTCGAAGAAAATCAGATGGGATTTTGTCTTATACCTTTTGGTAAGTGGCAGCATCCTAGCAAACCCACATAGAAATAGTGGAGTGGATTTTAAGTCGATGTTGCTCCCTTGGTTCATCTTCTTCCCTTTCGGCCCCCTAGCACTTTTGTTTGGTGCCGCTTCCACTCTAGCCCTCATTCCCATTTGCTCTCCCTGTAGCTACAAGGACCGTAAAACTTGCTATTATGTTTGTGAAAATGACCGAATGTATAGACATAGTCTCCTGATTAGGATCAGTCTGCTGCCTCTAAAAATATGAATTGAGACGGGTTGGAAGAAAATCTTTCCCTGGGGAGCATGATTCAGAAACACCCTTCTCACTAATGTCAGAACATTTAATCTAAGCCTCAGTTTCCTCCAACTAGGGATGCAGTGCTTACTTTCTTTGGGTTGTTGTGAGGATTAAATAATGCTTTAAAGCACTTGGCCCATTTCCTGTCACATGGAAAGCCCTTGGTTTATAAGCTAATATTCATTTTTAGTATGAATTCCTTGTCCTCTGGTGAAAGAACAGAGTTTTGCCTGTAAAATCAAATTCCCGGAAATGAGAAACACAAAAAAATGTAGAGGGGAGAAAGGAGGAAGAGGAAGGAACTTAGAAGCCTCCTGTTTTTGTTTTGTTTACAAACCCATCTTTCACCTTAGCCAGCATTGTGTTGTCCAGCTTTCTGCATTCTGGCTCCTGTGCCTCCTTCCCCTCCCTGGATCCCCTTTCCTTCCCTCCCCTCCTCGGGTCCCCTGTTTTTTCCCTCCCTGGCTCACCTATTCTCATTCTCTCCTCTTCTCTTGAAATACCAACCAGTAGCCAGTGGAGTCTAAGATCATTTCATACCCTTTATCTCCAAGCTCTTCCGTGCCTAAGTCTGTATGGATGTACCCTATTATCCTTCCTCACTGTCCCCCCGCTTGCTCTATTCTCATCTCTGTTTTTATTTTCCACCCCCAGCCTCCACACTACTGCTCAAAAATGAGCAAAAGCAAGTGAGGAAACCAAGACATTGTGACACCCAAAAGATACTTTTTGTGACATTTCCAACTGTTGAAACACATGATTGGGAAAGAGTGAGTGTCCAAGGTGGATTCCAACCTTAATACTCTGGGGCTCGAAAGTGTTGAGGGAGAAACAACAAGCTTCACAAATAAATCCCTTGTTGATTTAAAATGTCCCTTGTCGCTGGAGAAACAAAAAGAAATTAGTGTGTGCTGATTAGTGCAGATTGAAATGTGCTATTATGGTCTCTTCAAGTCAAAGTGGCCAACTGGTAACAGAAAGAGATGCCTGACAAAAAACTACCCTGAAGCCTGGCGGGCTATTTTATAATTATCATTTGATTCACACTGCAGCTGCTATGCATAAATTCACTAGTGTTCTGTGTGTTAAAGCCCTTCACAGGAATGGATATTAACTGTACTCTTTGTGTGTGTAATCTAATCAATTTCGTGATGGTGTACTTACTTGCCGCAGAATAAATAAGAGTAAGGATCAAAAAAAAAATGAGTGGCAAAATGATCAAACTTGTGTTGTAGTATGAACAGGTAACAAAGATATTTGTCCAGGTGACTAATTGTAGAAGTTCTGAACATTTTTAAATTGGAATAATTTGAAATTAGTCCTCTAATTCAAAAGCAGCTAACAACCACTCACCAATAATATGGCTAACTAGCAAATGAGAATAATAAAGGTATCATCAGGTGACTGGAAGATTGTAAACCTCTAATTTGTTTTCTAGACTTAGAATTATTTGATTTATTGCCAATGTAATCTGAACCTGTAACTATACAAAACAAATAAATCAAACCCCCTTAGCACCTACAGGAAATATGAAAACACAGTTCTGAAGAATCCACAGTTGTAATTAAAATGGAAGGCCATAGGGGATCCTGCTGGATACCAGGCTTAAAAAACACCATCAGAGTATGAGAAGAATGGAATCCTCCACAATTAACCTACTCTCTCTAAGCAGGTTATCTCAAAGATCCCATAATCAAAACACTTATTTATCTTTGTACCACAGAAATAAGGGTTTTGTGTTTACTCCTAAGCCTAAATGACAAGAAAATGTGTGGTTTCTTAACAGAAAAGTTCCTCCTGAAATAAATTAAAATGCTGGATATATTTATAGACAAAGAAAATTCATGTAATGGTTATTATTCCATTATGTCTATGTCTGTGTCTCATATTGCTGGGGTTGGGCAGGGGGAGCTCCTCTCATCAGATGAAAAGAATAAAATGCCTTCTATATTATTCTTGGGTTTGGAATTCAGGTGGGATAATTAGGACATTCTTGCAGAGTCCTGCCAATCTTTCACACACAAGGTCTGTAATTGTTCTAAGGGTTTTTGTTATTTGTATTCTTTTTGTTCACTGGCAGATAGAACCCCGCATAATCTCATTCCACCAGCACAATTGCAAGAAAGAGACTATGTTCTCTTTTAAATAAACGGGAACCAAATATCCATAAAGCATGATGCTGATGAGAATTATGAGCATTTAATACTTATTCATCACTGGGAAGGTAATAGGGATCATAAGACAGAAGTATAAAAGCCCAGTTTGTTGAACCTTTCCTCATGGTGTAGTTTCTTTGAGCAGATTTTTCATGCCCAGCTCTATGGCTAGTTTGTCAATGTCCTTTCTCACTGAGGGTATTATAGGCCTTTTGAACAACACAAATCATTGTTACCAGCACTCTGCAGGGCATTAGAGTTTCTGCCTCTGTTCAGTACATGCCAAGAGCACCCTTAGTTATTTGTCATAACCCAGATCACCCCTACACATTTCCAAATGCCTCCTAAGGAGTGGTACCTCCCTTGGCTGTGGAACTTGGAGAATAGTTTGAATCCCATTTGGAATTTCCAACGGGTAAATTATTAGAATTTTAAAAAGAGTTTTTGGCTTTGACTTCTGGAAGAATTAACATGCAGTGTTATAGTTCACTGATTCAAACTCAGAGATGTGTGACCACCCATATTCCATGCTATAACTCGGTTACCAGATGATCCAGAACTTCACAGGTACTACCAATTGTTGACTACAAATGGCTTCCTGGACTGAAGGGTGTCACAGTAGCACTACTCAACTTTTGGTTGTCACCCCAGCTAAATCCCAGAGATGTTCTGAGATCCAAGAACTGACCTCAGGAATCCAGAGTTTCCCCAAGAGGACTAGACTCTGACTGTTTTCTTCTGCCTTCCCAGCAGAATTTTATTTTTTCTTTTAGCTTTTTCAGGTAGTATATTCAAACCATGTCCTTCCCTCTTAAAAAAATAATTTCTGCCCAGGTTGAGTTACATGTAAAATGAAACAGGAACATTAGCAAAGAATATCTGATGTGTGTCTGTGCTTCCTTGTTGAAACTGCCTAAGCATCTGACAGGACTCTGTCAACACTTTGTCTTGGCCCCATTATGTTCACAAGGTGCAACACCTTTCCTCAACAAACTTCTCGTTGCATTCAGTTACTCTCAACTTAGGTAGGGTTGGAAGACAAAAGGCTTCCTCATCCCAGTAAAAGTCAGTAATGTAACATTTCTATATACTAACAACGAACAATCTGAAAAGGATATTTAATTTAAATTTTTTTTTTACCATAGTATCAAAAGAAAAAAAAAGACTTAGAAATTAGCTTAGAGTAGAATTAACTTAGGAATAGAATAGAGAGTCTAAGAATAAACCCTCACATACATGGTCAAATGATTTTCAACAAAGGTGACAAGATCATTTAATAGGGGAAGATAATTTTTTCAGCAAATTATTCTGGGAAAACTAGATATCCATATGCAAAAGAAAGAAGTTGGACCTTTACTTCACACTATGTACAAAAAGTAATTCAAAATGATCATCTCGGAAGCTAAGCAAGATCGGGCCTGGTTAGTACTAGGATGGGACACCACCTAGGAAGACCAGGTGCTGTAGGCGTAAAAAATTAAAAAATTAAAAATTAAAAAAAAAAAGATCAAATATGTAAATGTAAGAGCTAAAACTATAAAACTATCTAAAGAAAACATAGGGGAAGAGCTTCACAACATCTTATTTGGCAGTGATTTCTTGAATGTGACAACGAAGGCACAGGCAACAAAAGAATAAATAGACAAATTGGACTTCATGAAAATGAAAAACTTTTGTGCATCAAAACACACTATTAATAGTGAAAAGTCAATCCATGGAATGGGAGAAAATATTTGCAGGCCATATATCTGGTAATAGGTTAATATCCAGACTATATAGAGAACTCCTAAAACTCAACAACACAAAAAAATTCAAAAATGGGCAAAGGACTTGAATAGACTTTTCTCCAAAGGACATATAAGTGGTCAATAATTACAGAAAAAGATGCTCAACATCACTAATCATTAGGAAATGCAAATGAAAACCGCAATGAGATACCACCTCTCACTTATTAGGATTACAACTATTAAAAAAAAAAAAACATAAAATAACAAATGTTGGTGTTAGAATAGGAGAAATTGGAACCCTTGCGCACTTTGATGAAAGTGTAAAACGGTACAGTCGATATGGAAAACAGCCTGGCTGTTTCTCAAAAATTTAAAAATAGATTTACTCTGTGACTCAGCAATTCCACTTCTAGGTAGGGCCTTAAAGAGATAGTTATACCTCTATTTTCATAGAAGCATTATTCACAATAGCTAAAGCATGGAAGCAGCCCATGTGTCCATCAACAGATGAATAGATAATCAAAATGTGGTATATACATACAATGAAATATTATTTGGCCTTAAATAGGAAGAGAATTCTGACACATGCTACAATATGGATGAATCTTGAGGACATTATGGTAAGGGAACTAAGCCAATCATGAAAAGACAAATACTGTCTACGGCCATAACACCCTGAACACGCCCAGTCTCATCTGATCTCAGAAGCTAAGCAGGGTCAGGCTTGGTTAGTACTTGGATGGCAGACTACCTAGGAATATCAGGTGCTATAGGCATTAAGAATAAAAAAAAAAGCAAAAAGACAAATACTGTATGACTTTACTTCTATGAGGTACCTAGAATAGCCAAATTATAGAAATAGAAAATGGAATGATGGTTTCCGGGGCTGAGGGAAGAAAAGAATGGGAGTTCCTGTTTATTGTTTATGGACCTTCAGTTCTGTAAGATGAAAAGAGTTCTGTGTGTGTGTGTGTGTGTATGTGTGTGTGTGTAATGCATTGTCCAAATGTCTCAAGCTTAGAAGATAAGCTAACTTTTCCTATTTACCATAGCTACTTTTTAGGAAAATACATACTTCTTTGGAACATGGGTCTAGGACTCTACAGTTCTAATGGTCTTCAGAAAGGGGATTTCATCATTGCTTTTATGGGGAAGCAGCTAGACATGTAAAAGAGGGAAATGCGTGAAGTAATTTTCAAAATTATTTCATTGCATATAAAACAAGAATATTCAGGAACATTTAAGAAGATGTATCTTCCTAAAACTTGGAGCACAAATCAAAGTCCTATGTTTATTTGTTTCTCTTAAGTCCATTTAGATTTCAAATGTGTTCTTTCTCCAGCATTTCTAGACTTGCATGCTGGCCCATTCCTCTTTTTCTATATCAACCCTCACTCCTTCATTTACTTTTTATGCCTGCACAGAGATCTCTTTCTATGTAGGGAGAATAAAGGCCCCCAAAGATATCCATGTCCTCATTCCTGGAACCTGTGACTATGTTATGTAACATGGAAAAGGTGAATTAAGGTTGCAGATGGAATTTAAGGTCACTAATCAGTTGACCTAAAGATTGGGAGATTGTTCTGGGTTACCTGTGTAGTTACAGGGGTCCTTATAAGTTGAAGAAGGGGGCAGAGGAGAATCAAAGGAAGATGTGACAATAGAAGAGGTCAGAGTGATATGATGTGATAAGGACTCAACTCACCTTTGCTGGCTTTGAAGATGAGGGAAAAGGCCAAGAGCCAAGGAATGCTGGGAGCCCCTAGAAGCTAGAAAAGGAAAGGAAACAGTTTCTCCCTTAGAACATCCAGAAGGAATGCAGCCCTGCTGACGCTTAGAATTTAGCCCAGTGAGACCTACTTCAGACTCCTGATCTCTATAAATGTAGGATAATATTGTTTAAGTATTGTTTAAGCTATAAATTTATAGTAATGTTACAGCAGCAATAGAAAATTCATACTCTTTTTATCTCTGTCTCCTCAGGACACCCACAGCTTTCCCAGGGAACATAAACAGGCATTAGAACATAAACTTTCCTAGATACTTGAGTGATATATTGGATCATTTAATCAGTTAATGGCAGGTCTGTCAGCCAACGGCAGAGGAAACCCTCAATAATGGTGATAGTGCTTATTTCTCTTCACATAGATGGTAGCCAGTTCACCGGTGGCGTGGTGGCTCTACAGTGTCAATAAGAACCTGGATCCTTCCTGCTCACCTCTGAAGTATAGCCTAGAGCTCTGTGGTCAACATGACTACCTTCTAGGCCAGTTACAGGAGGAAGAAGAGGCAAAGGGCATACCCCTTCCCTTCAAGGATACTTCTGCTTATATCTCATTGGTCAAAACTTAGTCATATGACTATACCTAGCTGCAAGGGAAGCTAGAGAATATATCTTCCAGCAAAATATGCCCAGCTAATATTCAGGTTTCTTGAAATCTCTGGTAAAAAGGAAAAAAAAATGTTATTACTAATGAAGAAAAGAAGGGATAATTGGAGGCAAGCTGTGGTCTCTGTGATTTGATTTAGATTTAGAGGCTAGCCAGACTCTCAAAGCTCCCTCCGACCCAGTGAGGATTTGGTAATTCTGTGATAGTCTATATTCTAGTGTGATAAATTCTAGTTTAGAAGAAATATTAACTTCATCAAACAGTGTCCAGGGCTTATAGATCATGGCTGCCTTTCAACTTTGGATGAATGGAAGAATTAGGCTACCCTAATTGATAAGTCACTACTCCATCTCTGCCTTATGAAGTTTTGTGAGGCAGTTCAATGTTTGTCTAACTTGGGGGCATATAATTTCCCTGTAGAGCTGAGATGATTGGGTCCTTAACCATGTTGATGAAATCATAGTTAGTAAAGGCTTTTTTTAAATATTATTTTGTTTGTTTTTTATATGTTCCCTTGATGTTCAAACATATGAAAGTAGAATTCAGAGATCTTTATGGCTTTAAAATCCCTTCAGTCTTCCTTCCCATTTTATTGTGTCCAACTCCTTTGAAAATAAGTTGAGGGAACGGTTAATTTATCTTCCAATTTATGCTGTAAATGTTATCGAAGCAACTTATTTTGCAGTATTCTTTATAAAATAGCACTCTATAAAGGGACTTCTTTGTTTATAGAGAGTTATACATAATTCTTTTGTCGCGAAGAACTAGATATCAAGAAATAAGAACCAAAGAAGATAATTTATAGACTTTTGCTTCTTTGATAATTAAAAATCGCTTTTTGATTCTAATAAAAATCTATGTATTGAACTTATTTTGGGTCATTCTTCCTTCCCCAGGTTTTCTATTTGTCCTCTTTCCTTTTTTAGATGGTAGCCTGATCCTACTTTATCCCTAGATAAAAATATTCCCTAAAGGTAGCAGAAGTCACGGTTTTTAATAAAATGTCTTCAGAACAAGATTCAACTAGTGTTGACTGAAGCAGTGTTTTAATGCTTCTCATTTATTGGGTCATGCACTCTAGTTAAATTGCATCTCTCAGACATTGCTTTATTATTGGATGTCAGTGACCTCCAGGGGCACCTTTACACAGACAGCCCCAAAATAGCATATGGCACCTTGACATGAAGGAAGACCTGAACAAAATGTAGGGAAAATGGACACTGAAAATAAAATAGGACACTTTTCGAGACGAGCAACGAGAATAAAGTGAGATGGTGGGTCAAGAAAGAATTAGAAGAGAAATGAAATTGTGACAGTCACTGGAAGGGAGTCGGGTCAAGGATGGAGAGGAAGTGTGGCAGAGCCAGGGGCAGAGAAACCTCTCACAGTCTGCATAGGTACAGAACAATTCCACTCTCCAAGCATTTATGTTCCATTTCCATGTTTTAAAAATTAGTAAGTCTGTTGTACTGTACTTAGAATACCACTGGTGAGCTCATTGATGTAATTAACAATTTAGACATGGCAATCCCTTCCCCTTGACGATATAGACGTATTTCTGAAGAACTGTGAGTAGAGTGGATTGTCGTGAATAAAGCTATATTTCACATAGAGTAAAGAGAAATGACTGTTTTAAACAGTGCTGGATAAATGACACTGCAAAGCTATACCTCCTCTTGCAGTCTCTCTGCCACTTAATAGGCCCAAGTGGTTATAGTTAACCAGAAAGTTGATATCTGAGCCCATCAAGGGAACATTGTAAACTTGGTGTCTTTAGTCCTGTAGGATTATATGATTTACTACTTCTGTCTTTTTTTGCCTTTACTGCTCATCCTCTTAAGGCACTTAAAGCGTTATCTGACAATGGTAGTACCCAATAAATAACAACAGTGATGATGCATTCTGTCACCCTTACTGTTTTTAATTTATTTCATAAATTAATTTTAATAACTTGCTTTATTAATTTGGCAGCACATCTTATTCTAACTGACTTATTCTAACATTCTTCATTTTTTCCCCCCTAAAAAAGCATAGAAGGGCAGAAGGTGATGGGAGTTGGAAAAACAAACCCCATGTTTTGGTCTGCCTGACAGTCAGAAGCGTGCTGGATTGGGGGTACAGAGGGCTGAATTAGCCAGGCCTGTATATACTCACACTTTTGAGATTCCCCCAGTTATGGTGAACCTGTACATTTGGCAGCTCTTGAATTCTCTGATGCATTCTTCCTCGTTTTCTTTCCTAGTGTGTCTGAAAAACCCACTGAGCACTCCAATGGCCAGCAACAACACTGCCAGCATAGCACAGGCCAGGAAGCTGGTAGAACAGCTGAAGATGGAAGCCAACATAGACAGGATAAAGGTAAGGACAACAGAACCCACACAGCTCATCTAGCATTGATTATAAGGGGCATGATTTGCAGCCATCTATCATTTACTACTCCTTCCACAGAGAGCGATGAAACCAGTGATGATGGAAGCGAAACGTAAGAATTAGGCAAAAGTTTATTTCTCTAATGTCTTTGCTTTCTCTGGATTTTTCCAGCATAAATGATAGTATAAATGAAAATTGGTTCTCCATGTAGAATTAAAAACAAAACAAAATGAACAGAAAACACACATAGGCTCATGACTGAATTCTAGCCAAGGAACTTGAGAACATAAAACAAAGCGAGCAGTCCACCAGTCAGCCCCCCGACCTTGTAAGCACCCTCTTCTCATTTGAGTTTTAATTTTTCTCTGTCCTGATTTAGATTCTAAGTTTAGGTGTCATATCTTTCATGTCTAATCCTTCTAATTTACCATTTCTGGTTATTTTTTTCTCTTCTTTATACCTTATTGGATTTTTTTCTCCAGAATATAAAAATCACAAAGAGCATCGAGGTTCAATGGAAATTAATGGTGTACTTTTTCTTTCCCTCCCTCCTCAGATCCAGCCTGACAGCTTTGCCTTAAGTGGGGCCTATCTCATACTGAACCAAGACTTTAAATCCAAACTCCTTGTCAGCAGATTTTAAATGTAAAGTTGACCCACACAGTATTATTATTAACAGACAGCTACTGCAGGGTTGGTAAAATGAACGTTTGTCAACTACCAAGACTTTACTTCTCCAGGAGACCCAAGCATTTTATGAAATGGAACTTAGAAACATATCTTATTTTACTAACATAAGATTAGAACATTCTTCCAAATGCCTTTTTTTAACCTAGAATATTTTTCCTATTCCCTCCATATCTAACTTAGGAACTTGGACAATCCAGCCTCCTAGGAGTGTGCTCCTACAGTAAGGATCAGTAAATTATGGTTCATGAGCCAGATCCAGCCCACTGACTGTTTTCGTATTAAAGTTTTATTAGAACACATTTGCAGTCATTCATTTTCATATCGTCTATGGCTACTTTCGCACAACAGTAGAGTAGTTACAACAGAAATCACATGGCCCAGAAAGCATAAAATAGTTCCTCTCTGGGTTTTTACAGAAAATTTTGCTGTCCCCTGGTCTAGAGCAATGGTTCTCAGCCCGTCTGCACATTCAGATCAACCAGAGAATTCTATAAGCAGACGAATTCCAAGACTATATCCTAGACCAATTAAATTAGAATCTCTTGGGGTATAATTCAGGTATGAGTGTATATTTTTAGTTATTTGTTAATGTCAATGTATAACCAAGGTTGAGAACCACACTCCTAGAGGAAGGGGTTAGCTCCTTTTAACTCGCATCAGATATGTGCTAGAGAGTGATCTTTCTCCATAAATAAGCTGAGAGAATATCCATGGACACTCTATCCTAAATCTCCTTTGTAAACTTTGAGTCCTAGTAATGGGCCACGAAATGTAAACAGCTTCTATTCTTGCAACAGCTTTCTTTCTTCTTCTTTATTGACAAATGAGATAAATAAAGGGTCCTCACCATCTGGCTTGCTCCTTTACCACCTTTCTCTTCTCTTGTCCCCTTGCCTCTTCTTTTTCACTCCCTTGCTGAAAATGAACAATGTGGCAGAGGGGCACAGTAACTGCTAAGAGAAGCGAGGTGGCCCAATGATTGTGGTATCAGAAGGAGTCATTCCACTCTTTTTTGGGGAGAGGGGAGGTTCTGCTCGTGGACCTTCTGGAAAAACCACTTTGCCTTTTGGTGTAGCCCAGCTAAGAAAAAAGTGTTTGTGAAGCACTATTGTGGTTGACATTTTCTGTTACTACTCAGAATCCTCAGGCCTGGCTCCTGAAGGAGGATGTAATGGTGTTGGTGATGATGACAAGCTGACTGTGGGAGGCAGATGATAGATAGAAACTTTTTCAACTGTAGGTCAGACCTTATTCATCTCTCAACTGTTAACTGCAAGGAGCTCTTAGCTCTCTGAAATCTCATCTCAATTACCCGCCATGTTGCTGCCAAAGAATAACTCCTATAAGAAAATCTCATTATGTTCCTCACTTATTGAAAATCTTTTTGTGACTGCCATTACCAGTAAAATAAAATTCAAACTCTTTTTTTTAACTTCAACTACAGTTGATATGCAATATTATATTTGTTTCGGTGTACAGCATAGTGGTTAGACATTTATATAACTTACAAAGTGATCCTCCTGATAAGTCTGGTACCCGACACCATACATAGTTACTACAGTATTATTGACTGTGTTTCCTATGCTGTACTTTATATCCCTGTGACTATTTTTATAACTGACAATTTGTACTTCTTAATCCCTTTCACCTTTTTTCACCCATCTCCCCCACTCCCCTTTCGTCTAATTTGTTCTCTGTATCTTGAGTTTGTTTTGCTTGTTCATTTATTTTGTTTTTTAGATTGCACATGTAAGTAAAATCATATGGTATTTGTCTTTTTCTGTCTGACTTATTTTACTTTGCATAACATGTTTTGCATAATATGCATCTATGTTCATCCATTCATTTTTTATGGCCGAGCATATTCCATTGTATGTATGTACTACCTCTTCTTTATCCATTTGTCTGTCGATGGACACTTAGGTTGCTTCCATATTTTAGAACTGCTGGGTCATATGGTAGTTCTATTTTTAATTTTTCGAGGAACCTCTATACTATTTTCCATAGTGGCTGCACCAATTTATAGTCCCACCAGCCATGCACCAGGGTTCCCTTTTCTTCACCTCCTCACCAACACTTGTTTGTTCATTTATTGATAATAGCCATTCTGACAGGTGTGAGGAGATATATCATCGTGGTTTTAATTTGCATTTCCCTGAAGATTAGTGGTGTTGAGAATCTTTTCATATGTCTGTTGGTACATGTATGTCCTCTTTGGAGAAGGATCTATTCAGGTCCTCTGCCCATTTTTTAATCGCATTGTTTGTGTTTTTGGTGTTAAGTTGCATGAGTTCCTTATATTTTTTGGTTGTTAACCCCTTATCAGATGCGTCTTTGGTGAATATCTTACACCATCTGACGCCATACATAGTTATTACAGTATTATTGATTATATTCCCTGTACTTTATATCCCTGTGACTAGTTTTATAACTGGCAATTTGTATTTCTTAATCCCTTTCACCTTTTGTCAATGTCTTTTAGTTTTCTGAGTACAAATCTTTTACCTCCTTGGGTAAAATTATCCCTAAGTATTTTTTTTTTTTACACAATTGCAAGTGGGATTGTTTTCTTAATTTCTCTTTCTAAAAGTTCATTATTGGTGTATGAAAATTCAACTGATTTCAAAATTTAATTTTGTATCCTGCTACTTTACTGAATTTATTTATTCTAATATGTTTTTGGTAAAATCTGTAGGGTTCTCTGTATATCATATCATGTCATCTGCAAATAATGACAGTTTTACTTCTTCCTCTCCAATTAGAGTGCCTTTTATTTTTTTTTCTTGTCTGACTGCTATGGTCAGGACTTCCGATACTATGTTGAATAAAAGTGGTAAAAGTGAATATTGTTGTCTTGTTCCTGATCTTAAGTTAAAAGCTTTCTGCTTTTCACTATTGAGTATGATGTCAGCTGTGTATTTGTCATATATGGTTTTTATTATATTGAGGTATGTTTCCTCTATTCCCATTTTGCTGAGAGTTTTTATCGTAAATAGATGTTAGATTTTGTCAAATGCATTTTCTACAGCTACTGATGTGCTCATGATTTTCACCCTTCATTTTGTTTATGTGATGTATCACATTATAAAATTCAAACTCTTTAGCAGAATATGCAAGGTACTTCTGGCCCCTGCCCATTTTTCAGCTTCATCCCCTCCCTTTTGCCCACATGCCATACCGAACCACTTCTAATTCCTTTGATGAGAATTTCAAATACCTGGAACATCCACTCTCCTCCTCTCTATTGCTTTACCAACTCCAATGAGTTTACAGTTTCTTAAAGACTTAGATCAATCATCACATCCTTTAAGAAGCTTCCCCAGACCCTCCCCCTAAGGTTGGATTTTTGCTGTTTTTTCAGTTGTTCATTTATTCATTTACCTAATAAATTTTTTATTGAGAGCTTTCTAAATTGCCAGGGCTCTTTTGGTCTCAGAGAGATAGAGATGGATAAAGATAAAGACATGATTCTTGCCCTCAAGGATCGCCTATTCTAATAAGGGATTACGAAAAAATATATATAATGAGACCTATCGGTGATACCAAAAAGATATCCGAGAAGCATAAGTACCAAATATCATTAGAAGTTAGCACTTGCCCCAATATCCTTTGTATACTACTCGTAAAGAGACCACGTACATCACTATGAAAAGAGAGACAAAGCATTGTCTAATCAACTGAGCACTGAGGAGCTGCCTTCCTAGGTGATTTTCACATTCAAATCTCTGAATCCCTCTTGACGTCATTAGAACATCAAATGTTGAACATACAGCAGCAGCCTGTATTTTAACATTTGTTCTGCACATCAGAGCCAGGCAGGCATGCTGTGGCGAAGTGTCAGATTATTTTTAGTTTAGCTGTTGGATAAAACTGTGACTGTGTTGACACAGTTGTCAGCTAGCTGGTTTAGGGCTTGGTTATCTGCCTTTAGGAGTCCCTTCAAGGCTTCTGAGCATTCAGGTTTCTCCACCTCTCTCTATGCGCTATCCTGTTAGCAGGAAGAGTCTCCTCTCTGAAGATCCCAGGCTGTGATTTTCTAGGGAGAGTAGTAACCTCTTCGAGCCATTGTTTCTGGCAGCAGTGGTTTTATGTACATCTGGCAGAGCCTACTGTGGTTGAGGCCACAAGGAACAGGGGAAAAAGGGACACAGCTGTCACTGGAGCTGTCAAGGGTCCCGTAAGTAGAGGGGAGCCTTATCCCTTATGTGGCCTCCAGAATAATTGGGGTTGCATAGAGTAGCCCCACCATAAAAGGATCTGAATAGTGTATTCATTTTTAAACCTTCTTGTTTCCTAACCCTTTGCATCACAGATCCTGGGAGATTTGGGCTAATGAACCCATTATCTATCTGTTCATAAGCCTCAGGCATGTATAAATTATAGTCCCAGCCTTTCTGTGTTTCTTTGTTAACATTTCATTGAGGGACAGAAAGTAAAGAGAAATCCAAGGAATCTAGGGGGAGGGGCAGAAGGGATTGTGGAGACTGTAACACTTAGATATATCAAACAGCAGTATACTCACACTAAGGGGAATGAAAGAAAGCTTGTGCTGACAGCACAAGTTGAGAGCACATGCATAAAAGTAAAGGACAGCAGGACTTCAGTATATCTATTTATTCATCACTCTATTAGGAGTCTTTGGGTTTCTAATAATAGAAACCTAACCCAAGCTAGCTTAAGCAGAAAAAGGGAATTGATTGTAAAAGATACAGGGTGTCTCAGACCCCAAGAACAAAAATGTAGCTGGGTAAACAGTGAAAGTCAGAATGAGAAGGCCATAAGGAACTGCGAGTGCTCTGTTACATGCCTCTGCTTCTCTTTGTGTATCTGCCTCTTTGTTTTACGGGAAAGGATATATTTCTCAGCTGCCTGTCCATGTGGCAGACATCAGATGGCTCCCAGGATCACATGTCATAGTTCCAGGTCCATGAAGAAAGAGATAGATTAATTCCATCCCTTTTAGTCTCAGTTCCATATTCCTAGAGTGGCATCTCTGTTCTAACAAGAATGAGCCATCCACAGCCAAAATCAACTTACTTTAGAATTGGACCACATTGTACAAACATAGCTTCTAGGAGTCAACACATCCATATGGATGGGAAGGGGAGAGGTATTTAAGGACGGGAGGAATCATTGTAATCTGAGAAGCTGCTGTTTGACAGAGGGTGTTGTTAACATCATGAAGAGCAAAAGGAAGCCAAGGCCAGAAGCATGGGTGAAATTATTGCTTCTTTACTAATTAGATGCTTCATAAATTGACCCCACATAAAAATGTCAAAGTTATTTCTCATTTATTCCAAATGTACCCAATAGAACTTTCCAACTGGCTTTCCTTACCATCCCAAGGACATGCTGTGCAAATTCCCACCTCTCTTGTTATTCTGGGTCCCTCACTGAGAACACCCTTCCCCCTACTTATTCTTCTCCTAATTATATAATGAATGTTTGTGCACCCCCCCAAGAAAAATTTTTTTATGCTGAAATCCTAACCCCAACATGATGGTGTTTGGAGGTATGGCCTTTGAGAGGTGATTCAATCATGAGAACGATTAGTGCTTTTATAAAAGAGATCCCAAGAAGATGCCTTGCCCTTTCTCTCATGTAAGGACACAGTGATAAGATGGCAATATAAGAACCATGAAGCAGGCCCTCTGCCAGGACCTTAATCTTCAACTTTCTCACTTCTGGAGCTGTGAGAAATGAATGCTGTTGTTTATAAGCCATCCAGTCCATGGTATCTTGTTATAACAGCCTGAGTAGACTAAGACACTGTCCAAATCTTACTCCTCTATTAGTGGTCAGCTAAAACCCCCACTTGTCCCAAGAATCTTTTCTTTTCCATGCTGACCATATACACTAATCAATTTACTAATTAATTGTACCCTCATTAGATAATTTTTTTCAGCTAAACTATATAATCCTCAGAGACAAAGACCACGTCCTCCACTTCTTTGCATCCTTCATGGTGCTAAGGTGTATGGGCCTTCAGAAAATACTTCTTTTTACTGGATAACTTCAAGTTCATGTACTAAGAGTATCATGTTATAGGACATAAGGAACTGTATTCTACATGACATTTCCAAATATATTTATGGTTTGGGAAATTCTAAGAAGGTGATTGGCCAAATTTAATTGGAAATAGGAGAAAAATTAACGAAATGTACAAAAAAAGGCAAAATTAATCATTTTAAGGATAAGTAAAATGTATCATGTCATGCAAATAGCCAGCGTTTATAGTATATTTTCTTTTTAAAACAGTTCAACATAAAAGAGCAGACTGATTTTCATAACTGACAAATATGTATAAATTATCAAAGCAAATATGAACATTTTAATGATTAAATCATCTTTCTGACAATTGACTCATGATAGATTGAAATTGAACTTCACAGACAACTGTACTGAAAAATGGGCCGGTTAGACGTCATACTTGGTACTAGAGAAGGGACATACATCCTAGGTTTGGGACTTTTCAAGGATTTTCCCAGCATTTAATTGAAAGTTTTAATATTCCTTCTCTGTAAATTCTTGTGTCCAATTTATTAAACGGAATGAGATGCAAACCTTCTTACAGGCCAACTGAGAATAAAATTGGCATAGTGTATCAAAGGACTTATAGGGGAAAGGGCTATGTTTAAAGATGGCCAGTTCTAATTTATTTGATTTGCTGAAAATGAAGCAAAACATTTAAAATTTAATTCAGGTGTACATTAATAATTGAGCATAAAACTTCATTTTCATGAGTCGATATAATTTTTAAAAACTTGGTAGATATTTGTTAAGCACCAAGTACGTGCTTAGCCTTATGCATTGTACCTCAGAACTAGAGAAGTAGTACTGTAAAGCCTTGATAATTTGAAATCTCTGGGAAATGAATTTTTCTGAATAGCCTCATTTTCAGGCCAGACAATGTCTCCCTTCTTAAAACTTTAACTATTTTGGATGACAATTCTCAATGTCTTTCTTCTTTTATTAAACAGAGTAGATTAAATATAAGGTACTTTTCTTGATGGTTGTTTTGAAAATTAATTAATTATTCTATTTCCTTTTTAGAAATATCCTATCAATATATACCATCAGTTTAATATCACCTTGGAGGAGAGGGAAAGGAAAGCCTACTTTGAATATTAGCACATTATTTTATAAATAAAAATAGTAGATATTTATCTATACATTTACAGTTTCTCTAGTATCACAATCAGTGTTTGATCCTGGGTGCTTTTCACAATCACAGTGGAAAGATCCGTTAGACTCACCTTTGGCCAGCAGCAGTGATGTGGGGCCACATGGTGACTTACTGCTCTCCATTCCCTACATTAGTAACATTGCACCCCATAGCACCTCTGGTATTTTCATATAATTCCAAGGCATAACAAAGAAAATTGAGGTTTTTCCTGTATTTTCTAAGTGCTTAAGCTCGATGTTTAAGTTTTCCCATATTTAAATGACATTAATGATTCAAAGAAAAATAAAGCTTTAAAGTAGCCAGCAGCTTTTTACCTGAGTAAAAGATCTTTCTAAACAAATGTCAGACCAATCTCTCCTAGTTTGAAAATTCTATGACCTCTTCCCAGAGGTTTAGCAGTTTCTTTTGCCTTTAACTATACTGCCAGGCCTGTGACAGGCAATGTTCAGTGTTCACTAAAACGCACTGCTTCAAGCCTCCATCCCAGTGTAATCTTTGATATCTTTCTAAGCAAGAAATTAAAGTTGTCAACCTGGATGGCTCCATTCAATGCCAGCAACTCATCTGAAGGAGTGATTGAATGGCTGATACCTTAACGCACAGGCAGCTTCCCACATGCATAGGCAATGACAACCTGTCAGTGCTTGCTTCTTTGCCTGATGGGTTGCAAATATTGTGCGACATCAATTATAGGATATGTCTCAAAAAGTAGAGTTGGGTGGAATTAGATAATTTGAGGTATCTTAAAAAAAGATATGTCTCAATTTCAGAACGTAATGAAGATGGAGCTATGTCCTTGTATACTGTTTAAATTCTTGGGTCTGTTTTATCCTTACAGACAACTGCTTCTTCACAGAGCTGTCAGGGTGCCTTCCTAGAGCAGATTCCTTTTTGTCAGAGCCTGAAATCACAGTCTGGTGGTCTTTACTGGAACCATTTAGAGTCCCCCTCCCCTTACTGCCTGGTTCTCAGTCCCACTCTGGTTTGGCGAGGCCGCTGGATAGCTGGATTTCAGCAGTCGTCAATCTTGGGAGAGTCTTGCTCTGATCAGAAGTGAACTCCTTCACTTGCACATCAGTTTCACCTCCTTAACCAAGGACATGCTCCAGCAGTTCACCACCACCACCTGCCCGTCCTGAAGCACCAGTTTTTGTTGTCTGTTTTGCCATTTCCATCAATATACAAATATGGTGTTATTTTTCCATCTTAAATAAAATGTTCATTTTTACTCTTGAATCACCTGCTTTCTCTTCCAGCAACTGACTCATTTCTGCTTTGCAGCATAACTTCTTGAAAAAGTGGTCTGTATTCATTGTCTCTAATTTCTCTTTTCCCTTTCTTTTGATACATTATTTTTACTCTGGATATAATCTCAAAGGTATAGAAGAGTTGCAGGTACAGTGCAAAGAATTTTGTTTTGCCCTGAACCGTTTGAGCATGAGTTGTCAACAAATGCCTTATCACCTCCAAATACTTTAGTGTGTATTTCCTACAAGTAGAAATATTCTATAATCATAATAACAATAATCAGAATTAAGTAATTAACATTGATACACTGCTACCTTCTAATCCTCAGACCCCATTTAAGTACTACAAATCACCCTAATAGTGTTCCTTTTAACAAAAGGAGCCAGTTCAGAAGCATGTGTTGCATGTAATTATCTTTTCAGGCACAGTTCCTTAGACTTCCTTGACTTTTATGACCTTGACACTTTTGAAGATTATATATCATTTATTTTGTAGATTGTTACCTAATTTGGATTTATCCGATATTTATTTATGATTAAATTCAAGTAACAAAACTATGGCATTATTATAGAACTGATGGGATATTTGTCTCATTGCATTCTATCGATGGCATATGATTTCAAATTGTCACTCACTGGTGATGTTAACTTTGATTACTTGATTAAGCTGGTATCTTCCAGGTTTCTTCATGTAAAGTTATTCTTTTTTCCTTTGTAGTTAATAAATATTTGGAATTTGGGGGAGGTACCTTGAGATTATTATCCCGTTCCTCATCAAACATTTTATTTTTAAAAACTGTATTTTGTTATATTGATATGGACCCATGGTTTCCTCTTTTATTCAACAGTTTATAATCTGCTACTATCGTCATTTATTTTTTATGTTTAAATTGGCACAGACTAAAAGCTGGCTACTGTGTCCTTTTGACATGCCTCCATCATTCTTTGAGTACTTCCTTAATTTTTGGCTCAAAAAGATGTTCTAGGATTCTCTTGCTATTCCCCTGCTCCAGTCCTAGAATCATCCTCTTCTCCAAAGAACATTAGATAACTTCGAGAATGGCATTTAGAAATCAAGACGTGGGTGTTAGGTGCACTCATTGCTGAAGTGTTGCTGCTCCTACTTCTTCTGAGTAGACAAAACTAGAGAACACACACACACACACTCTCACACTTTTACATCTACGTTTATTACTTTGTATATATGTGTCTATATAATGATGAGTTCAAACAGGTCCTGTCCTACACCACAGGGTTCTATCCAACTTTCTACTTTCTCTATTTATAACTCCCTTTACTGAACGAGAACCTGGATCCCCTTATCCTTATTTCATCAACTCCCCCGTAGGGAACCAAGCTCCCACTTCTCAACCTTCCCTCCGCACATCGATGCCTTCACATCCCATCTGAGTGCTCACGCTCGTCACTGGGCTGCCTCCTGCACAGATCCTCTCCTCCCCCTGCCCAAGCTCTGACACCCCACTGTGGGCCCCTGACCTAGTGTAGAAAGCTGCCTTGCTTGGTCTCACACAATGCCTTGAAGATTGAATTCTTCAGGAAGAAGGAGGAGGAGGCTTCATTTCTTCCTAAACCCATTCTAGCAAGGCTTTTATTCCAATTCCCCTGAAGCTTCTCTCATCAAGAGCATCAGTGATTCTAGATTGTTAAATCTAATGGTCAATTCTCAGTTTTTGTCTTATTTGACCTACTGGCAGCATTTGACATGGATGATGTCTCTTTATTCTTTAAAGCACTTTCTTCATGTGGCTGTCAATACTCTCCACTCTCGCGAGCTACTCCTTCTACATTTCTTTTGCTGGTTTCTCTTAGGTTCCCCAACATCTTCCATTGAAGTGTTCCAGAGCTCAGCCCTTGTTCTTCTCTTTTTTATCTAAATTTACTCTCTTGATGATCTTCATTCCCAAGGCTTTATGTACCATCTATCTATATGGCCTCAATTCCCTACTTCACAGCTCTAGTCTTGATCTCTCTCCCAAACTGCAGCATTGTATATCTCACTGATAGATATTTCAGTTTCAACCTAAAACTGAATTCCTGAAGCCTTAATCAACTGAAATGATGCCAAATTTATCTTTCCATTTGCTCAGTCCAAAAACTTAGAATTACTCTTAA
The DNA here is from genome assembly GCF_902729225.1 of Pteropus medius. Classification (NCBI taxonomy): domain Eukaryota; kingdom Metazoa; phylum Chordata; class Mammalia; order Chiroptera; family Pteropodidae; genus Pteropus; species Pteropus medius. The sequence goes on along the minus strand of NW_024342473.1, from coordinate 8,305,731 downwards.
TTTTTCTTTTTTATTCACACTCTACCTCTAATCCATCAGAAAATCTTGGAGACTATATTCCAATGCTGTTTACCTAGAATTATATGACTTTGTACCACCTCTGCTGCTATTATGCTCTGAACCACTGTTAACTCTCATTTAGATCAGCAATATTCTCCCGAGTAGTCTCTGCTTCTACCCTTGACTCTCATAGATTCCTGTTCTCAACACAGCATTAAGAGTGCTCTTTTATAATATGTCAGTGACTCCCCATTTCCTACTGTAACCTTCATTCTTTAAGCTTTTACCCAAAGATTGATTGCCTTCTCAACTAAGCCTAACTACTGTAACCTGTTCTTCATCACCATCCCCCCAATACACACATTCTTAATCCCTTTTACTCTGCTTTACTTTTCATTTTCTTATAAAACTTACTACCTTCTAACATTATCTATAAAATTTATTATATTTTATTTTCTGTTCTCTTTATTCTCCCACTCAAATACTATAGAAGCAATTTGATTATGCCATGCCTTGGAGTAGTTCGATTCATTTTTCTTCATTTGTGAATTGTTGAATTACTTGAAACTATGGGTTTGTAGTTTTCATCAAATTTGGAAAATTTTCCACCATTATGTCTTCAAATATTTTTTGCTCTCTTCCTCTTTACCATCTCTCTCCTCTCCTTTAGAGACTTCAATTATACATATATCAGGTCACTTAAAGTTGTCTTCTAACTCATTGTGCTCTGCTCATTTGTCTATTCTCTCTCTGCTTCATTTTGGAGAGATCCTTTTGCTATCTTCAAGTATATTAATCTTTTCTTCTGCAATATCTAATCTTCTAATTCCATATAGTGTATTTTTCATCTCCAGAGATTTGATTTGGGTCTTTTTAATATCTTCCATGTCTTTTTCTTATCATATTTGTTTTCCTCTATTATATTTCCTTTTTATTATATGGACAATATTTACAATAGCTATTTTAACATTATCCTTATCTACTAATTTTATCATGTATGTCAACTCTGGGTCTTTTTCTTTGGATTAATTTTTCTCATTATGGGGAGATATTTTTTTTTTCTATTTATTTCATGCCTGGTTTTTAAAAAAAAAAATCGTAGACGTGAATTTTATCTTTTGGCATGCTGGAATTTTCCTGTATTCCTTTAAATATTGTAGTCTATTAAATATTTTAATTTTGTTCTGGGATGAAATTAAGTTACTTGGAAACATTTTGATCTATTCAAGGCTTGCTTTTTTAAACTTGACAGGTGAGTCCACAGCAGCCTTTAAGCTAGGCCTATTCGGCACCTCTACAGAAGCAGTGCCTTTCTCAGGACTCTGCTCAGACCTCAGTTATGAGGTTTTTCTACTCTGGCCAATAGAGACACAAATTATTCTGGCCTTGTGTGCTCATCAGGGATTGTTTCACTTGGTCCTTTCTGAAATTCTTTGCACAGTCTCAGGCAGTCAGTCTTCTGCCACACATGTTTTTCTCAGTTTTCAGCTCAAGTCTTGAAGGCATCCTCGGGAGGCTTCATGAGCACGTACATGTGCTCTCACTCTCCCTGCCTCTCTCTCTCTCTCTCTGTTTCTCTGTCTGTCTGTCTGTCTGTCTGTCTCTCTTCTTCTCTCTCTCTTTTAACCTCAATTCAGGGACATTCCTGAACTCTGTTTACTATTCACTACCTGTTCTTTGGCCCAGAAACCATTTTCATGCAGTGAGCTAGAGCAGTCATTAGGCTTGTCTCCATTCTCTCGGGGATCACTGTCCTATGCTGCATGTTGTGTAACATTTTAAAAACATTTGTTCGTATATTTTGTCCAATTTTTAAGTTACAGCAAGAAGGTTTAATTGATCCCTGTGACTCCATCATAGTCAGAATTGGAAGTCTACAATACTATATAAGTTCCACAGGGACAGCAATCTTTGTGACTTTTGTTCCCTAATTATTCCAAACCCCCAGAACTGTGCCTAGCATATTAGGTACTCAGTAAATATTATTTTAATGGACTATTTGTTGAATAAGATTATGTTTGAAAACTCCTTCAGCAATTATTTGAGTATTTACTCTGTGCTGGGCACTGATTACACAGTGGTGGATACAGCAGATATGGTTCCTGCTTTCATAGAGTACTTAGAGGGAAAGACAGATATCAAACAGCAAATAAACAAACAATGGTCATAATTATGAATTGTGAAAAATATTTTTCTGTGAAGAAGAGAAGGTGGTGCTCTGAAAGAGAATGATGAGGAAAGTCATTATTGGATGAAGTAGTCAGTAAAAACTTGACAAAGAGGCAGTACTTCATCTGACTCCTAAAGGGAGAGAAAGAGCTGGGCTGTCGAGGCAATGGGGATATGTTCCAGGGAATTTTATATGTGAAGCTCTGAGGCTTGGAGATGTCGCAAAATTAGAGGACCTCCTGTGTGGGGAGGGAAGAGTGCCACAACATGAAATTGGAGAAATAGGCAGGCCTGAAGCAGGCAGAACCACAGGCTGTTTTAGGATGTTTCGGTTTTCTACAAAGTACAATGGGAAGCTATTGAAAGTTTTAAATAAGGGAGTGATACGAACCAATTTATATTTTAAAAATATTTTTCTAACTGTACTGCGTAATTTGTTTCCTTTTAAATTACAAAGGAAACAAATTATATTGAAATACAGTTCATCATAATAATTTTTAGAAAAATATTCGTGATATTGTTATATGTGTACTCCTTTATTAACTTCTTATATAAAAAGCTGCTAATGCTACTATACTGTGTTGATGTGTTGTCTATATCTATAATGGAAAGAAATTCTCATTTGAGGTTAGTGAAAATAAAGATGTAATTTTTTTACAATTGAACTTCACAGACCACTCCTTGAATTCTACCCATGGGCCTTGTCTCAGTCTGTTTAAGCTGCCATCACAGAGTGCCAAGGACTATGTGGCTTATAGATAATAGAAATTTATTTCTCAGTTCTGGAAGCTGCGTCCAAGGTGCCGCCAGATTTGGTATCTGATGAGGGTCTGCTCCCTGGTTATAGAAGGCTATGTTTTCATTCCTCGCATGGTGGAAGGGACAAGGGAGCTCTTTGGGGACTCTTTTATTAGGGCACTAATCCAATTTATGGGGGCTCTGCCTTCATGACCCAATCATGTCCCAAAGGCTCTACCTCCAAATACCATCACACTGGTGATTAGGATTTCAACATATGATTTGAGGGAGACACAAACAATCAGTCTATAACCGATCCCTTGCGAATTTTAACTTAAGAAGTTATTTCAGTAATAATGAAGAAAGATGGTAGAGGTTCGAACTGACGTAGTAGTAATAGAGATGACAATAGAGGACAAATTTGAGATATCTTTAGAAGAAGAATCGACAGGACAGAAATGGGAGAGATTACCTAGAGTTATTGGGGAAATCTTTAGAAAAGAATTAGGCCTGGCAATATAAAATGTAAAAGAAGCTGTGTACAGGATGTGAGCAGGAATAATCAGAAAGCAAGATTTGCCAGGTACACTATTGCTGTGACTAATTGTAAGGAAAGGTACGGGGATGACAGCTATGGATTAGAATGGAAGAGCATTCATAAAGATTAAGTCGGGCACACTGGGACACATGACTTGGCCAATCAGGAGCTGTGAGACCTAGGATAAACACCTAATAAAGCCTCAACTTCACATATTAAAGATAAGGATAATAATAGCTTGTGACCCATGATGTTGTTGTAAGGATTAGATAAGATACTGTGTGTAAAGTGGCTATCACAGTTCTGACACATAGAAAGGGCAGATAAATATTAGCAATTATTCTAACTACTGCTAGGATTCTGACATTATTTTGGACTATTGCCCACAGGAGATTGCAATCTAATTGAGGAAGCAAGATAAAACACATAACATATTTTGAGAAGGAAATCATTCAGAATCAAGTGTTCAAATATAAGATATGACCAATTCTAAGCTATTAATTTTTCCCAGGATAGCGCTTTCTGTTTTATAAAAAGATTTTGAAAATTTCTGCCACATGTTTGTGAACATTGCAAATGAAAAACAGTGGTGTTGGATTTCTTCTTAATAAGTGAGTTTTAGATATTATTGCTGCTTACAGCTAAGTTCCTATTTGATATAATAATGATTATGACTCAAACTAGTAAAAGGCACCAAAAAAAGTAATCAACATTCTCAAAGTCTGTCCTTGGCTTTCATGTAGAGAAGCTAAGACAAGAACAGGCTGTTTCCTTTCATTCTGTCATAGTAGCATTTTATAAAGATGCACAAAGAATTTTAATCAACCTTTGGAACTAACCCTGCATTTGAGTAATTTGTATGTAGATGGCTGTGGCTTAATGGCAAAACATTGGGGTTCGAGTTCTTTTTCTGCTGCGTGCTTTGCTATATGACATTGAACAATTTGTACAATGTACTGAGCTTTAATTTTTATCTATAAAAGGAGAATAACAGTTTCTACATCAAGATTATTGTATAGATCAAAAGAGAAAACTTAAGTCAATGCCTGAAACAAAATAGGAATACAATAAAAATATTTTTATAAGCAGCGTAATGCCTATTAAAGAGTGAGACTTTATGCCAAAAACTATAACAAGAGACAAAGAAAGGTCATTTCATAATGATAAAATGGTCAATTCTTCAAGAGGGCATAACAATCATAAATATCTATGCACCCAATATCAGAGCACCTAAATGTATTAAGCAAATATTAACAGACCTGAAAGGAGAAATACATAACAATACAATAATAGTAGGGAACTTCAATACTCCACTTTCAACTATAGGTAGATCATCCAGGCAGAAAAATCAATGAGGAAACATTGAACTTAACCATACTTTAAATCAAATGAACCTAACAAACACATACAGAACATTTAATCCAACAGCAGCAAAATACACATTCTTCTCAAGTACACACGGAACACTTTCCAGGATATGTGACATGATAGGTCACAAAACAAGTCTTAGCAAATTTCAGAAGTCTGAAATCATACCAAGAATCTTTTCCAATCACAGTGGTATGAAACTAGAAATCAATAACAGGAGGAAAACTTGAAAATTCACAAGTATATGGAAATTAAACAACATACTCCTGAATAACCAGCCAGTGGATCAAGAAGAAATAAAAAGGGAAATCAAAAAATATCTTGAAACAAACCAAAAAAAAAAAGGAAATACAACGTACTGAAATTTCTGCGATGCAGCAAAAGTAGTGATAAATGCCTACATTAAGAAAAAAAAAAATCTAAAATAACCTAACTTTATACCTTAAGAAACTTTATAAAAGGACAGACTAAGTACAAAATTAGCAAAAGGAAGAAAAAAAACAAAGATCAGAGTAGAAATAAATGGAAGAGAGACCAGAAAAATAGTAGAAAAGATCAGTGAAACTAAGAGCTATTTTTTTAAAAGATAAAATTAACAAACTTTTAGCTAGATTAATAAAAAAGAAGACTCAAATAAGTAAAATTAAAAATGAAAGGAGACATTGCAACTGATACCACACAAAAAGGATCATGAGAGAATACTATGAATAATTATATGCCAGTTAATTGGATAACCCACTCTCAGGGCTGTACAGATGCAGAGTTGAAACTTACGTGACCCTGACTGTGAGCATCTCTTTCAGTTTTGTGCCCTAAGTGCCTTACTCCCTTAACCCTAGTCCTGGACCCACTTGCAACAATCCTGTGATGTCACGATCTTTGCAGATGAGGAAACAGAGGCTTATGGAGGTTGAGTATCTTGCTTCACTTTAACTCGAGCTAGTAAATGGTGGAGTTAGGATTTGAACCTGAAATCTTGAGGGCAGTTGGACACCACAGCCTGAGCTTTAATTGACTGTGCCTGAATTCATGTGTCGTCTAAAGTTTCAGTGGTTATTGTCTTTTTTTTCCAGGTATCCAAGGCAGCTGCGGACTTGATGGCCTACTGTGAAGCTCACGCCAAGGAAGATCCCCTGCTGACCCCTGTTCCGGCTTCAGAGAACCCATTTAGAGAGAAGAAGTTTTTCTGTGCCATCCTTTAAGTCTTCACGAGGAGCCTGAAGAGCCTCGGGGCTCCTGGGACACTGATGTAGAGTTTTTAGCAAAGTGGGCGTCTTTCTAGTCCACAGCATTTAAAGAGAGGGAGGAGAACCATCCTGGAAACTCCAGGCTATGCATGTTTAAAGAACTGGTCCCCTTTATGAGAATGAAAGCCGATTCACAGCCTGAGTTAAGAAATCTGATATCTGCAGAACTGCCTGGAGGAGGGGACTATGTAAAGATAAAATCGGTGTCATTTCTTTTCTGCTCTCCCTCCCCAAACTTTGTTTCTGCTTCGTATTTAAAAAATAAAATTCAATCAGCTGTACTGAGCTAAGATATGTATGAACTTCTCGGAATGACTATCGCCTTTAGAAATACCCTTTGATCAGCTGAGTTGTCCAATGTAACCTCGGTTCGGTTTAATGGCATTGATGTCTAGTCTTTGTGCCTTTGTTTTCTTTTTTATTTCTCTCTTACCCTCCTCCTACCCCTCCCTATTAGAGTAGTACAGAGATAAGGCTGGACTTGTCTGTGAGACTGAACTCCAAGGATGAGCACTCAAAATGTTTAGAGAGATGTCCCCCGTGGTTTATCCTCATGGTAATAACAAGCAAACAAAAATGCCGTTTGTCTGTGTTCTCTTATCACTATTCCTAATATTTGTACATGATAGCTTTGATTCTGCAAGTAAAAGTAAATCATGTGTTGTGACTGGTGCTTTCATATATTTGTGACAATTTTTGAGTAATATTGCATGAAAATGTCCCTATGTTACATCCATTCAGAAGTTTTATTGTTCTACTATATAAAGTTTCGGAAAAGAATGAGAGAGAAAAAAGAAGCAGGGAAGGAAAAAACTCAGTATCTTGAAAATTGAGATTACTTCAGAGCCTTAGCCAAGCCTAAAATACCTCCTAGTTATCAGTGGTATTAAAAACCTCTTCAACATGTTTTCCAGAATCCGAAGCATTTGGGTTTTATCCAGGATCCAGGGCAGCACAGGTACCACCAAGCAGGAGTGGTAAGGATTCACCATGAGCTGGGAGGTGCTTTAGTCATAGAGTTAGAACAAATTCCTTTTTTCTCTAAATCACAGAAATTCTAAATTGAAAGAATGCTTTCTGTGCTCTTCTTAAAACATGGCCCTCATTTGTTCAAGTATCAGGGAAAAGAAAACCCATAATGCCAGAGAAGACCCATTCTCAGAATCCCAGCTATTTGCCGGCCAGGAGAAGAGAGCAGGTGGGGTCCTGGCTCTTTTCAACTGAGATGGTCTTTATGTGTCATCCGTTTTTTTCAATAGAATCTTTTCTTTGTTTCTGTTCTCCATCTTGTTTGTTAGAATCTCTCAGTCTTAATTTACAGCTTTCTTGCAGCTGGAGCCCTCTCTTCCCAAGAGATGATATTGGAAGTGATTTTTTATTGCAGCTCTAGCCTCTATCAGTAATGAGAGGCCCTGGAAGCCTTTATCATTTTTTTTCTGTGCCATGCTTAGGCAAAAGAGGGCCTCTCTTAGATCTTGTTTACTTTGAAATCCCAAGACCATTTCCAAATTAATTTTATTCTCCTATCTTTCTTTCCTCCTGCTTTTTTTTTTTAAGAAAGGATGAAGAAAGAGGAAAAGATGATAAAAAGTCTTAATATCCCAAGGACAGATTTTGAAACACATTTGGTAAATACTTTCCTTATCTCTTATGGGCATGCTGGTAAAAGAATAAATGAATCCAATTAAAGCTCACACCTGGGGCAGAGGGAAGAGAATACTGAAATATTTGTGAAATCTATGAATTCACTTCTATAACCAGATACTTCTGTTCTATTTAAACCTGGGGATTTCGTTACAGTCAGTGGGACAATAATCAGGATTTACAGAGGGAAAGCTCTAGGAGAGTATTTATTAAACTACATATTATACCATTAGCTTAGTAATACTGTGGAATGAGCTAAAAACCCTGTTCATTTTTTAAATGAGCCAAAATATGAATTGAATATGTGGTCACATAAAAATAACTGTGCATAAGCAGTCTTTGGTGGTAATTAAGGTGTCTTTATAAGACCCAGATGATTCTCATAATTCACGCCATTTGTTTTTCTCAGAAGAACTCTATATTTTAACGTAAATCTAGATCTTAGGAGCAATGAAAATGGAATTAAAATTTTAAGAAGCACCATAAAACAGCTCTGGTAATTAAAAGCTAAGGAAGTTCCAAACTTAATGTAACCTTGTTTATAAAAGGAGAGAGAAGGCAGTAAATACAGAGCCCTTCTGAAATTAAAGAAAATGTTTTTTGGCTTTTGCATAATTTTTTGTCCTATAGTATGGAATTACAATACCAGAGTCTTTACATGAGTTTTGGTTTATTGATATTTTTACTTATTAAGGGGGGGAAAAAAACTTTTTTGATTACTTATGCTTCTCAAGAGCTTTAATTCTTTTAGAAATTCAACAATCATTTTCACCAGCATAATTTTATCTTAAGGGGCAACTTAATAGGAAACTTAGTTTAGTTATTCAAGGCCCTAATTTCTGTGTATAATATACTGGATAGTAATGAAATCACCATAGAATTAAACAGTAACAATAACCATTATATTTAGAAAAAAATCTCGCCTCATTTTCAATATTAACTGTTTTCTTTTTTTTTTTTCAATTTAAACCAAATACTATTTTTTTTAAATCAGAGGTTGCAAATAAGTACTTTGATCTGAGGCAAATTTTGCTAATAATATTTGAAAGAGATTGCTTACCAAGAAAAAATTTTAAACCATTTCTTCATACACTCACAAATGGAATTTTGAGAAATTGAGCGTGCTGTCTTAGAAAATTTTTGTACTTTTTTTTCCTTGCTTCTAGCTGCTCTTGGCAATGGTGAATTGTTACATATACATTAATGTTTTCCCAGCCCCAAAATTGTTGATGTTTTTCCTATATAAGATCTATGGAGTGTGTCTTTCAAAGAGAGGGAAGTACAGAAATGTTAAAGCAGAAAACCTGAATGCGATGTGCACATTTTCATCCCACATGGACCATGTATTTGTTTTAATAAATGGAATTTTCAGACTCATTTCATATGCAGTCAATTTCATTGTGAAGGCCTGTGGCCCACCTCGCCAGTGGGTTAATTTGAGAAGGGTGATAACACATAACAAGATGGATGCAGAACTAGAAATCCATTGACTTTCTCTAAGGCTTTGTTAATAGTGGTGCTCCAAGAAAGGAAAAATTCATATAAGGCTCTTTAAAAGCCTTTTTACATCTCAGGTACAGAGCTTGGGCACAGAAGAAGATGATGGGATAGAGTCCAGGGCTTTGGCAGGCTGGACCATGAAGACAGATGAGCTGCATCTACACTCTAACATGCCATGGGTATGCCACACAGTGATTTTTCCCCAAAATAAATAAATAGAACACAGAAAGTGCTGTTCCACATAACGTTTTCATGATTTAAAAGGGATACTAGAGAAGATAAATACTTAGAACTCTAGATTCAGAAGCTCCTCGGAGATATTCTTAGTCATGAAAAGCTTCTGTATGTCCTTCAGATTATGCCAGTGAGGAATAAACCCTGTTAATGAAAATGCTGCATCTCCTCGGACCTGTGCCGGTGCCCATAGCATCTTTAAACCACTGATGAAAGGGCCACTGGAGTTCATACATTTGTCCATTTACATCACTATTTCTTAGACTGTGGTCCCTGGACCACCTGCTTCAGAATCACCTGGGATACATATTGAAAAGGCAGACGCCAGGCCCTGCACTAACCCAGAATTTCTGGCAGTGGCACTCACTGCATGCTATAGTCTGAGTACTCATTTAAGAACAATTAACCCTTGAACAATGAAGGGGTTAGTGGTGCCAAACCCCTCCCATGCAGGCAAAAATCGGTATATAACTTTTGACTCCCCAAAAACTTAACTACTAATAGCTTACTGTTAATTGGAAGCCTTACGGATAATATGAACAGTCAATTAACATATTTTTTAGGTTATATGTATTATATACTGTATTCTTACAATAAAGTAAGCTAAAGAAAAAATGTTATTAAAATCATTAGGAAGAGAAAATACATTTACAGTACTATATGTATTTTTTTAAACCCACATATAAGTTGGACCTGCTCAGTTCAAACTCGTGTTTTTCAAGGGCCAACTGTACCTGAGAGGTAGATTTTCATGATGCCTATGGAAAGCCACAAAGCAATCGTAAATATGCTTGTTCTAATTCCTACTGCACAGGAAGTGGCTGCCTGCGCGTGAACATGTAAACCGTGGCTGAGAATCTAGGCAGGTCCTGGACATGAGACACCGAGGAGGAAGCTGGTGGGTTTTAGCTCTGCTCCTGTTCTGTTGAGCCCCGTGAGAGGATTGCCTCCAGCTCTGGTTCTTTAATAAGCTGGTCACATTTTAGCGCTCACAATGACATGGGAATTGGAGCTGGGTCAGCTCCAATCCACAAATTGCAAATAATTTGCCAAGGGAAATCCCTGTCCCTCCGGTTCTGCCCCAAATTTATATTTTCTTCTATTTAGAACCAGGAGACTCAGGCAGAATTTATTTTTAATGAAGGGGGTCATGGGCTCCCAGGCCTTTCCTCAGTAAGAACTCCTACTGTTTCTCATGCCCATAATAAGAAAAGCCTGGGAGTGGGGGTGCATCTCTACTCTAAGGTGACAGAAAGACTGTGCCTGGTAACTTCAGTCCATACTAGATGCAAGCAAGCAAGAGCCCATGTAGCATGAATCGGAACCATCTAGAGAATCAGAACCAAGCCCTAGAGTTCCCATGTGACCTTGGGCAAGTCTTTTAACCTCTCTGTGCTATAAAATGGGGATGAGAACACCTGATTCACTTGCCTCATTAAATTGTCAAAACCAAATGAAAGAGAGCAAGTCAAGGGGCATCCTGAAGGAAGAGGTGATAAAGAATCAATAGACACTGCTGTACAACTTTGAAAAAGAAGGGAAGACTAGATAGTTCCTGCTCACCTCTTGACTCACTTCCTTTCCACTTTACCTCCATAGCCCCTGGTTCAGACGCTCGATGCCTCATATCTGGTGTGGCCACTCTGACTCTCATCCCCTCTCACTCTAAGCCATTCCTCTTATCCCTTTGTATTCATTAATCAGGACTCATTTGGTTGCCAAGTGGCAGGAACCTAACCGAAAGTGGTTAATTACTGAAATAAGTGCTGTTTCAGGCTCAGCTGGATCCAGGTTCTCAGATAATGTCATCAGGCACCTGCTCTCTCTCTCTCTCTCTCTCTCTCTCTCCGCCCCCTCTTGGTCTTGGCTCTGCTTTCCTCTGTGCTGGTTTGATTCTCAGACAGACTCTTCCCCTGTAGCATCAGGATAGTGTCAGTGGCTCCAGATTTACATCTCACTAACTTAGCAATCAGAGAAGAAAGATAACGGCTCCAGCAAAAGTCTCTGGCTGTATCTGTGAAACACTTCCTAAGGCTCTTATTGGCTGGATCTGGTTCACATGCCCATCCATCCCTGAACTTGGGCATGGAGGTAAGCTCCTTGTGCCACGTGGGCAGAACTATGGTGCTAAGGAAACTGAAGTAAACTTGTCTCTCCCTAGAGGTGGAGAGACTGAAAGTTAAAGGCAAAAACAACTGGTGCCAACCACATCTTGCCAGAGTCACTGATGTAACCTCATGTTTCACACTCAGAAACCCAGAGTGCTCTGGCCCGTGGTGCTCTTATCAACCTATCAGATCCACACTCTGCTGCCTGGCTGTCAAAGTGCACCCTACTAGTCCTACCTTGTTTTCTAAATTCTCCTCTGATTCATTTTGCCTCTTGTGAATATAACATTTACAATCCTACTTCCACGTCTTTGCTTATGATGTAAACGCTCTGGAATGCCATTACTCAACTCCTCAAGTAAATAAATCTTGCTCATTTTCCAAGGCCTACTCTGAATTCCATGTTGTCTATGAGTGACTTTAGGGAATACTTATCTCTTTCTTTTCTCAACTCCTGTTGCTTTTGTCATTGGCCACAAACAGTTTGGTATTTGACTGAGTTTGGAATCCCTGCCTTCTTAGAGCTTGTGCTTAAATAGAGTAAAGAGACAGGTAAATTGTCAATTACTAGTTAGAGTGAGAAGCTCGAGGACACAGAAAGCTGAGGGGAGGAGGGCAGAGGTAGATTACCAACCGGAGAAGGTGATGTTGAAATTAATGGCTCATTTACATGAGAATGTTGTCTCTCACTATCAACTTCTAGGGAGTAGAGGTCACCAGTTGGACAGGCCTCTCTAAGTCTTCCTCGATCCCTAGCACAGCACTTATGATCACAGTAAGTACTTGGCAGAGATGGTTGGTGGATCAACGCCTACAGAAAAATGGGACAAGGCAGAGGCATAACTAGTAATAGCTGGTTTTGCGAGCTTGCCAAAAGAAGCTAAGAATGAAGCTGTCCCCCGCACAATGGTCAGCAGTCGACTGCACAGAAAGATGGACCATGCTACAGGGAGCTTGTGGCCTCCCCTCCCCTGGCCAGTGCCAGCTTTGTATCCTACAACCTCATTCTCTTTAGCCAGCAGCTCCTTGGCCTCAGAAATAGCATTACTCTCCAGCATGGAAGTGAGATTTGGTGGGCCCCTATGGGCCAGGGTCTGGATGAAACACACCACTGGCCACATGGCCTTAATGTTAGCCCCAGGGGAGAGTCCTTTCCACTATCCACTGAGAACACTATCTCTAATTGTCCACCACTGTGTCTCTGTGTGGTGTGGCTCTTTAACGTTAAATATAAATTAAGTAGAGTTGAATAAAATGAAAAACAGTTGCTCAGCCACACTAGCCATACTTCAAATGCCCATTAGCCACATAGAACTAGTGGCCACTGTATTGGACAGAGATAGAGACCATTCCCATCTCTGCAGGAAGTTCTATCGGATAGTCCTGCACCAGGGCATTGATTAGCAACCTTTTTCCCACCCCATACAACTGACAAAATATGCCTTCTCCTTGTGCCCAAATTTCAACGACAACAACATGTACACACACAGAGAAAATAAAAGTACTATAATAATCCATAATAATCACAATCGGCCAGAGATCATGGTAAATCATATAGGGTATGGCATAGAAGAGGCGGTCTGCGGGTTATTTATCATTCCACAGATCTACCCCTGTCTCTCACTCAAGATAATAATCATGATGATAATAATAACAGCAGCAGCAACAGTAAAGTGAACACTTATTAAGTACTTAACTGTGTGCCAGGCGCGGTACTGAACATTTTATAGATATTATTTCGGTTAACTCTCACAATAACTCTATAACATGGACAGTTCTTATCTCCTGCAGCAGGTGCTTTCTGTGCCTCGGGTCACATCTGGTGATCTACTTCTGATTTCAGCCACAGCTGCAGTGGAGTCTTCTGTCCAAGCTCACTCTTTTTCAGGGAAAATTAGTGCCCCTGGGGCAATCCTCAGCCCATGAGGGACAAATGTCTCAGGGGCCCACCCTTCACTAGGTAATTCTGGAGTGTATTTTATATGATTTCTCAGAGGGTCTCTGGCAGGTTTGGGGCTCAGTTGTCCAGAATAAGGAGCCCTGTAACACATAGTATTAATCTTTCCTCTTTCCTTGTCTTTCCCAATAAACTATCTGCATCCAAGTCCTTGACTCAGGTTCTGCTTTGTGGGAGACTAAAGCTAACTGAACCCCATTTTACAGATAAAGGATTTGATATTTAAATAGCTTGACATTTTCCCAAGTTCCCATTGCTATTAAGTAGGAGATCAAGGATATGAATCTAGATCTGTCTTGATTCCAAAGATTTAACTCTTTAGTATCTTATAGCATAAACTGGAAGGCAAGTACATAAGAAGGAGGTTAAAAGAAAATTTCTAAAGCTGTTCTTATTTATAGAACAAGCAGATTGTAACCTTCAAACGTCTGCATTGCTTCTGTGGAATGAAGAAATCAGTGAGCTCTTTCTGGTCAATACTTGCCTTTTCTTCACTGTGATCATTTAGTAACTAGAATGCTCACCTTGCACAGAAAACATCTCCTGGTATCAGGGAGCCTGTACAAGGAAAACCAAGATGGGTGATTTTAATAGAGAAGGTCTAAAATGTTATTTTCCTTCAGAATTTTTAAAGCTACTGCTCTAACAACTGCTTCCCCGTAATCTCAGAGCCCAGGGACCCTCCAAGAGTCAGAAGCAGGGTCTGAGTGGCCGTGGAGGTTTCCAGGGACTTTATTTGAGAAACGGATCAGGAAGAATCTCAGGACAAAGGCCCTTGCCAATGCAGCTTCGAGGTCTCACCCTGAGCTTCTTTGGGAAAAGATAAGAATGGTGCTCACTTCCTTCCCCCACCCGCATTCCATTTCCTGTCCCTACTCCAGTAATGTGTAGGATCTTACTCAAGCTTGTAACACAGAATCCCAGCACAGATCAACAGATGCTGCTGCACTTGCATACACACACTTATGAGGAAAAGCTTACTGTTCCAGAATGCTTACAAAAACAGTCGCTCTAAGAAAGGGGTCGGCCCGACATCCCATCATTAAAAATCACTACTCCCACCTGTAGTTTATCTTATTTTACTTTGTAACAGCAGTTCTCAAAGAGCGTTTCGGAAACTCTTAAGGGTTCCTGAGATCCTTTAGGAAGGTCTGCTAGGTCAACTACTTTCATAATACTACTAGGATGTTATTTGCCTTTCATTCTCTTACAAGTGTACAGTGGAGCTTTTAGAGGCTACATAATATGGATGTCACAACAAATTGAATGCAAATGAGCATATGAGAGTTCAGTAGTCTTCTATTAAGCCAATCATTAAAAAGATTTGCCAAAATCTAAAACAATGCCTCTCTTCCTAGTATATATTTTTTATTTTGGAAAATATAGTTAAATTTCATAAAAACGTGTTATTTATGTTAACATGTAATGGGTTTGTTATCGTTATCTTCAATGTATTTTAAAATTTATATTTTTTAAAATTAGTTTTAATTTCTAATACGGTAAACAGCAATAGATATGACCCACATAAACCAAAACCTTCATAATTTGAAGAGGTTCTCAATAATTTTAAAAGTGAAAAAGGGTCCTTAGACCATAAGGTTTGATAACTCCTGCCTTATGAACAGTTTTCTAGTTCAACCCCCTCTTTTGCAAATAAAATGTTAAGTATCATTCAAAATCTTTTAGCTGTTTAGTGACACAGTCATGAGTAGAATATAAGATGAGAGAAGATGATTCAAAAAGCCAAAACAGAAATGTTTTAGGTTGCTTGCTAAGATGCTGTTCAAATGTTTTCTAGGAAAGCATCCTGAATTCAATTTCACAGTTAAACAGTGTGTTAAAAAAATTTATTTCCACACGCAAAAAAAGATAAAATCATGACTCTCATACAGGTATAAAATAAACACATGTCAAAGATTTTATTTAACTGACTATTAATAAGGAAACCAAGCAGAGGTTACAATTGGTTCTAAGAAAAAGTAAAAATGCAAAGACATTTATAAATCAGGAATACTGGAATGAATTTGCAAATGGATGCAAAACTGGCTTCTTTCAGAAAGGAGGAGAGAAGTCAGCGGAACCTCCACTGGACAGAACGTAGTTACGTGACGAAAGCAAGAACTGTTTCACGCTACCAGTTATCTACAACTCACAGAGTTATAAAATAGCTCAGAGGCAAGGAGAGGCACAGAGCCCCTACGGAATCAGAATCAAGTATCTTGCAAGAGTGTGCTCTGCACAATGCATAGTTTTCCCTTGAAACACTGGTTTTTCCCTACAGTTGAGACCCTGTTAGGTGCCAGGCACCAAGCTAAGCAAGCAAGTCAGAAAAACAGGAACATGGTGTGTACCCTGCTCTCAAGGATCTTACAATCCGTTCCTACTACTATATGCCATAGACAGAACGTTTGTGTCCCCGCAAGTCATAGGTTTAAATCCTAATGACCAATGTGATGGTATTTAGAGGTGGAGCCTTTGGAGTTAATTAGGTCATGAGGGTGACACCTTCCTGAATAGGATGAGTGCCCTTATAGAAGAGAGCCCCGAAAAATCCTTTATCCCTTCCACCATATGAGGACACAGTGAAAAGACAGCCATTTATAGAAGCGGCCCCTCATCAGACGAGAAATCTGCTGACAACTTGATCTTAGACTTCTCGGTCTCCAGAACCATGAGAAACAAATTTCTGCTGTTTATAATTCCCCCAGTCTATGCTATTCTGTTACAGCAACCCAAGTAGACTAAGATACCACATGACTCATCAGTAAAGTTGGTGTTTACCGTTGTTCTCATACATAGATGGGGCATTTCTTAGGGTTCATCTCCATTTTCTGGGCAATAAAAGCTACCCTCTATTTAGTGCCTACTATGTTTCAGTTTCTTGACATCCTTCTTAAAGCCCCATCAAATCGATAATATTATCTCTTCATTTTACAGATGAGGAAAGAGAAGCTGGAGAAGTTAAGTCACAGACATGTCCAAGATCTCAATCAGTAAGGCTCTGTTTGCGTTCAAACCCTGATGTATCTGGTTCTACTTTCTCTCTCTCCCCTAGTTCGGTTCTGACCCAGCAGAGTCTCTCTGGCAAAATATGTATTTTGCAGTCAGTATTCACACCAGAAAGAGTATTAGTTATGTTGACCCTTGAGAATCATGTGTTTTTACTAACTCCTAAACTCAGTCTGGAATTTTCAACAGCTCTCTCTGTTCAGTGAGAGACACAGTAGGACCTCAAAAAGATGTTTCGGTTTCTTCACCTTTCTCGAGCAGGAGTTGCAAACCATAGGCTGTGGGTCGAATCCAACTGGTTTTGTATAGCCTATGAGTAAAAAATTATTTTTACATTTTTATGATTTAAAAAATCAAAAGAAGAACGACATTTTGTGACCTGTGAAGATTTTATGAAATTCAAATGTCAGGGTCCATAAATGAAGTTTCATTAGAACACAGCCACGCACACTAGTTTTGTATTTTCTGATTGATTTCAAGCTAAAAGGGCAGTGAAAAGTTGTAACAGAAACTGTATGGCCTGCAAAAGTGAATATATCTATTATTACCAGAGAATAATTATCAACTCCTGTCGTAGGGTGACTTTCTGCGTGACTGTTGAGAGTAATTTCTCAAAAACCCCAGAGTAACTAGTTTTGAAGGATTTCATCATGGCATGACCTAAATGTGGCAGGTTTCAGAATTACTTGAGGGAAATTCTGTCATTGCAGGAGTACTGGTAAGAAGGTAAAATCCCACTAGAGGCTTTAAATCCTCCTCTGAACACCTCCTTGGGAAGGTTCTCCTCTGGGTTTCCCACCGTTGGCATCTCTGTCACTCCGTGGCTGTTCTGGTTTGTATCCTGTGGAAGCTCCCCTTGCGTTTACGATTAATTACAATAATTAAACTTAAGTGGTGCCTACTGCGTGGGAAATTTTCAGTCCCTGATAGGATGGCACTTTTAAATAATTCTTTCTCAAGAGCACCCTCTGCTGGTCAGTTTTCAGAAGGGACCGTGTCGGCATGTTTATATCTCCAGGGGGGCTTTGCTGCCAGAAAGACGCCAAAGGCCGATTTTGATCTAGAGACAAGTATCATTTCTATGCCTGGTCAAGTTTGTCATAGTACATGAGCATCAACATCTGAAGATATAGAACTTCTTTGTCGAACCCGGTGAGAAAACCAAACTCCCTTTGAATGCAAACTAACAATCCCCTAATTAGGTAGGAGAGGTCTGGAGAACACAAAGCCTGGTCCGGTGCTGGCTCCCCAAACAACCTGCTGATAAAGCAAAGCTGAGTTTATTGCCTACCACCATAAGAAAGTCTGAGCGTGTCTCCACCAGGGAAGGGCAAAGTCTGATTTACCAAGACTTCGATGTTGAGAGAAGGATAAGGATTATGGTATAATCAGATAGGATTGGTGGACAGAAGTAAAATGAGGCTAGGGATGTAAACCGTAAACTGATAAATTGATGAGACTTTTCAGAAATCGTTACAATGAAACAAAGATTTGCAGCTTTGCTTTTCCAGGGTATGAGTCTCTGAACTAGTAAAGTTATGCTTTGAAGGTGAGGGTATACCATGAATATGTTAACATAGACAGTAGACTGAGGTTTGGAGATAGATGGTATTTGTTTTCAGCTTCTTAAAATGGTTATTGTGGTCTAAGGAGCCCAGTGTGGATGAGACGTGGGCATACCAGTACCCTGGTGACTCGAGACAAAATGTTGGGTCTGCTTCAGGTTTCCAGATTTGTTAGGGGTGAATGATACTGTGTTTACAACTTTCATGTTTGGATGTAGGGACTCTGTGGCTATAAGGTAGCCTGTGAAGGAAAGGAAATTATGTCACCCCAAATGTTGATGCCTCTTTAATATAAAAATTATTTTAAGCTGAGGCAATTAAAAAACGATAAATGCAGAAAACCCTCCACTTTTCTGCCTACCGTTTACTAGACAGACTCTTATCAGCCCAGAGAGTACACCAGAGGATCCTGCAAACAGACTTTGTTAAACTAACCCTTATCTTCCTACTTAGGGGAAATGAGGATTGCCTAGCCTGAGTTGGACCACTCTAACCCAGACTCCTTTGTCTTGTCAATTTTTCATAAATTTATTGTTTTTTTGTCTAAAAAGTATATAGGCAAAATGTTTCGGAAAAGATCCAAAATCAGACTGGCAAGAAACCAAGCAGCATTCGGAGAGGTGGAGAACTCAGGTTTATTACCCAGGCGGACCCAGAGGAGCTAGTGCTCTGAAGATCTGGGCCCAGAGCTCAGTAGCGACATTCCTTACGTAGACCTTTTTGGCACTGCCTGATTGGGTAATTTGAACTCAGGCCGCTACAAAGCCTTGGGGGCGTTGCTATGGTTGCAGGTAGTTACATTGAGTTATATGGGCTGGAGTTGCTATGGGTTACCCCCATTACAAAGTGCTACAAAGCCTGGGAGTTGCTAGGGGGTACAAACAGTTACATTTGTTGCTTAGACAGAACAAGCAGAGGGAAGGTGAGTCTTTAGTCAATTTCGAGTACAGCCCATGCAGTGAGCATTTTTACAGAAGCAGAACAGAGCTGATTAGCCTTTTGAATGAAAATTCCTCTTCAATACCTCGTTTTATTGTACCTTACTTTATTGAGTTTCACAAGTGTTGCATTTTTTAAAAATTGAAAGCAAGATCTTCCACCAGCAAAGATTACGATTCACTTTATTGTGACACTCACTTTACTGCAGTGGTCAGGAACTGACCCACAACATCTTCGAGGTATGCCTGCAAAAGCTTCCTGCTCTGGTCACTTATTCCAGTCTTTCTTCTCTTGTGAAGATGCCCAAGTACATGTAAAAATTCTATAAAATTTGTATGCTTTTCTCCTCTTAATCTGTCTTTGTCAGACTCAGCCAGGGATCCTAAGAGGATCAAGGAAAACTTTTTCCTCTCCTACTCCTGCCAGGAAAAGGATTGATCTCCATAGGCTGCTACAGTGCTGGCTTGACATGAGTATTTACGTTGGGACGGGAGCAAGGTGAATGAGAAACCACCCCCATCCATTCCTGCAGGAGGAGCCCTGCAGGGCCCTTATTGAAGAGCTACCAAAGGTGCACAGAGGCCGGAGCCCAGGCTTGACCGGGTGTGGGGAGAAGCTGGGGAAAGTTGCACAGAGTTGACATTAGAGCTGGGATTCAGGAGATGATGGAGACTCACCAAACTGGGAAATGAGGGGGCAGCCAGGAGGCCTCCCAGGCCTAGAGACCGGAAAGCTCCCAGCACGGTCTGGGGATGGCAAGTGGTTCTGTATGGCTGGAGTCCAGTGTGCTTTGGGAAAGCAAGTTTGGGGCCAGATGTTCGAGGGATTTGTTTGCAAAGGTGTTAAATTTTATCTTGGAGGTGATAGGGAGGCCCTGAAAAGTTTTAGCATCAAAGTGCTAAATGTGCTAATGATTTGACTTGTTATTTAGAATTCCCGCTCCAGCTGCAGAGTGGTGTGTGAATGGGTGCAAAAAAAGGGCTAACTAGCCAGGAAGCTATTGTTTCAATAGTAGACTGAGGACTTCCACTAAGAAAATGGTTTTGAGGGTGGAGTGGGGAAAAGATTCTCAATGAAATGGCGAATCACTGTGCCTTGGTGACTCACTGAAAGTGGGGATGAGGAAGAGAGGTGTTCTGGCTTGGATGATACAGTAGACATTGGTGTAATTAGCTGAGATGGGAAATGCAAGAGAAGTATGCCACCCCAAAATATGCCCCTTCTGCATAAGCTTTATTTTGAGAAACAGCAGACATAGGAGAAACTCTGAAAACAGAAGTTGCCCTTTTGTAAGGGAAATTTACATTTATAAATCTCCACTGTAAGAGTGTCCTCTCTGTACCAAGAAGAGAAGGATGACTAAATCACCAGACTCTTAATTTAAAGCACGAACTTAAATTTGCACGACAGACCTCTGACTGACCTTATTTTCCCTGGTCATCTTGCCAAGACTGGCCTTCCTTACACCATTTTTTGTTTGTTTGTTTGTTTGTTTGTTTGTTTTTGGCTGGAGATGGTATTTTAGCCTAAATTGTAAAAACTCTCCTCCTGGAGAGTTGCTGATTTTTCCCTGAGTGTCTCACGTGTATGTATGCATGACTTACATATGTTAGTAAGCTTCTATTTGTTTTTCACTTGTTAATCTGTCTTTTGAAATAGGGGCCCCAGCTGAGAATTTAGAAGAGTAGAGGAAAAAATTATTGTTCCTCTCAGCAAAGGTGATGTGTTCAGCTTTGGACAATTTGGCTGTGAGGTATAGAGAATGCAACCAGCCCAGGAAATGCAGAATTAGAGCTTTTCAGAGAGGTGAGGCGTGAGCAGACAGTTTAGGCTTCACTGGCAGCCATGAAATACAGGCGTACCTTGGAGATATTGTGGGTTCGGTTCCAGACCACTGTAATAAAGTGAGTCATCTTTTTTTCTGGTGGAGGGTCTTGCCTTCAATTGGTAAAAACTCAACACCTGTGAAGTGCAATAAAGCGAAGTGCAAGAAAAGGAGGGCACCTGTAGCTGAGATCAGCGAGCGAGAGTGGAAACAAAGATGCAGAAACTCCCTGAAGCGATACTTATGCTGCAGGATCAGAGGCTGAGCCAAGGGGGATGCCTTACAAATTCCTATGCTTCCCTTTCCAGGGACAGAGATTCTTGTCAGAGGACCAAAGAGCATCTTAGAGCATCTGTGGACATTTGGGGAACTCATGCCACCTGCTCAGTGGAGAGGGCCAAGGACAACAGAGAGGACCATGCTCAGAAAAAAAGAAGGAAAAGATTCCTCCACCTCACAGGACAGAATAGAGAGGACAGAGAAAACAATTCGTTTTCACAGCAGAGCGGATTTGACCTATTTCTTCCTCTGAATTCAATCAACTTAATACCTGAAAGAATGGGAAACAAAAGGAGCCTGAAGGAAATTGTTCCAAGAGAAGGCTGCCTCTACGAGGATCCAGCTGTGCGAGCTGCAGAAGTAGGTGTGTGCCTGTCCTGTCCCTCAAGTCTTGGTGGCTGAACAAGAACAAGTAAATGATGGTGAAGGGAGGCAGGGCTGAGCCAAGGCTCAGGAAAGGGTCTGAGCTGAATGAGAAGTCAGCTCATGGAAACCCCAAGGTTCTCTAACAGCTGTTATCAATCTTGAGCACATCACCTGGATGACTTGCTATAGATACAGACTCCTGGCCCCACCCTCAGAACCTTAGATTCAATAAGTCTGGAGTGGAGATGGAGAATGTCCATTTCTACATGTTCCCAGGTGATGCTGATGCTGCTGGTCCAGGGATCATGCTTTGAGAACCACTGGTCTATGAGAGCCCCAAAGGGTGGTGTGCATATCATCCCCCAGGGTGGTTGTAGAAAGCACACAGATGAATGTTATACATTGTGACAGTTATGTATATATTTACATGTGTATTCGAAACTACCACTTGAACATCAAATTCATGATTTTGAAAATATTCTTGTTTAGAACAAGGCTAAAGTGGGTATAAGTAAAAAGTGAATCATTTAAATAAAAATACTGAGCAAAAAAGTAATGTAGGTAAAATGTGAATATAAGAAAATCAGAAAGTGTTATGTAAGTGACTAATATTTAGTAAATATGAGCAAAAAAAAGGGATGCAGCCTTACATTTATACTTACTATGTAGTTAGGGGTCAGGATAGAAGGTCCGAATTAACAACCAGAAAAGCATGGACACTGCCCAGTCAAAACAGACACAGCCAAAAGCAGTCAGTTCTGCCGTAGAGGTGAGTAGAGCCTAATAGCATCCTATTTAGGGCAGTTAATTGGGTTCTGTTTCATAGATGAGGAAACAAAAGTTAAGAGATCAAGAGCATAGTCAAATTAGGAGCAAAGCTATAACTAGAACCTATAGAATTATAGAAACAAGAATAGCAAAATGTGCCCAGGAAACTCACATGGAAAGCTGGATATGTTCCTCTAACCTGTTAATCCTGTCCCTTTCTACTACCCTTCCAAGAAATAGAGGGGTCATTTCTGTAGATGACCCAGGCCCTCCATAGGGGTCATTGTACCGTACTTATTGGTTCAATGCATTTACATATCATAATATGAGTAGCTAATACCTGGATCATGTCACATAATAATATCATTTTTTGTGTGGTAAAAACAATATCTAGTCTCCTAGCAACTTTGAAGTTTATAACACAGTGTCATTGACTATAATCACAACATTCTGCATTAGATTTTCAAAACTGATTTACTAGTTGCAAGTTTGTACCCTTACATAACATCTCCCCAGTTCCCCTACCCACTAGCCCTGGTAACCACAATCCTACTCTTTGTTTTTATGAGTTTGGCTTTTTTAGATTCCACATATAAGTGATATCATACAGTATTTGTCTTTCTCTGTCTGACTTACCTCGCTTTTAGGGCTAAATTTGTAAAAATTCACAAGAATGAAACTAAGAACCCAAAGCCTAAAATTTTGTTCCCACCTCTGCTACTAACACTCTGTGACCAACCCAGTGGCACCCTTGCTTTTTTTTTTTTTGGTTGAAGTACTGTGTGTAGATAGCTTACTACACATATAAGGCTCTCTGTTGGTACCATGGGAAAGAAAGTCTGAGCTCAGTAGGTTTAGTAGCAGATGGGCACATGATGACGCAAGTACACAGTGATCATAACGCAATGCCAAGAGGATGATAGTCAATCTGTGCTCATGGGGGGCTCATACAACATGAAAGATACCTCCTAGCAAAGGTGGCACTTGAAAGGGCCTTGATGGATCAGGAGGTCTTTTGAGGATGAGCATGATGCAGGGAAAGGAAGAAAGGGAGGGTGGGTAGCAGTGGCACAGTATTTTTGGTAGAGGGAACAGCATAAGCAAAGGCACATAGGTAAAGAAGTCTGGGAATTGTTTTGGGTCATGCTTATAATTGTTATCGATCCACAATGAGTAAAGTACAGAAACTAAGAAAAAACATTTAAAAACATATAGAAATTTGATGGAGTAATTTTATTTCTATTCAAACTAAGAATAATAATAAATTGATCTTGTATTTGTATGTATCTTTTTTTATTTCTTTTTTTAGCGTTACATTTTTTATTGTATTTTACAGAAGCATTCATCTGTGATAGATTGGAAATTTTAAAATTCGTCCTTGATCACAAATAGTTTGAGAAGCATTAGGATGTAGGGACTGTCAAGTCTTTAGCTCCATACAGTGTAGGATATGCAGCAAAACTGAAAAAAATAAACTTGAAGTGATAGATTCAGACATATTGTAGGAAATGTGGTTTGTTGTTTTTTTTTTTTTTAAGGTGATATAAGCCTACTCGTGGGCTCAGAGAAAGCAAAGAGACAGAGAAAAGCTGGGAGGAGAATCTGAAATAAATGAAATCTTCTGATTTATGTGTTGGCTCTAATTTTTAATTTTTAACTAATTATTATAGAGCAAACAAAGCACATCTGAGAACCACATGTTGGCCACCACTTTGTAATCTTTGATGTAGGCAGATGGGGCTGAGTTACTCAGTTTCACAGGCTGTGGCAGAGGATCAATGTTGTTGTTTCATGGGTCCCAGAGGCCATGGAAATGGAGCTGCTATCACGTGGACAATGCTGGAGCAGTGAGATGTTCCTGAACAACTGAGGGCGGCATAGAACCGAGAACCTGGAGACCTGGCAGCGGGCACAAGGCAGGCACAGTAGTGACTTGTGTACCAACAACCAAAGACTGAACAGAATTAAGAATGTCCCAGGGGATGCCAGTGGGGGTCCATGAGGACACCGAGCTGATCTGCCACCTGCCACCCACGCTTTGGCATTTCAGAAGTTCCCCCAAATTTAGGTACAAGCCCTAGAAAAATAGATCAAAACTGGCTCATCATATCAAAAATCGACTGTGATTTAGTTCTACCATGTGTAGAAGGGAGATTCGAATCAGAAATTAGGTTCACATTTGTGGACCGTTATATATCACTTTCACCAGCAATGCTTGGAACAAACAGGCTGGGACCAACTTTATTTCCCAGGGGTGCTATCAAAGAGGCCCATTATCAAAAGCAGATCTGTACTTTTTTTAGAAAACCAAATTCCAAATATTTCTGGGCTGTGAGGGAAGGGTGTGCAAATGGCAGCAGCTTTAGAGACACACGCTTCACTGAGCTCTGAAGGCTAAAGCTGCCAGAAAGTCAGGCTCATTGGGGAAATAACTCAGACCCTCATTTCCAATCTAAATTGTTTATTCCTACATTGTGTCAGTGGGACCAATGAGGTCAGGTTTCAGTTTCCAGCAATGCCATCTGGGAGATGGCTGGATTACAGCTGGAAAGGTAAGGATAGGAGAGGTTGCTTCTCTTGGGCATTTGCTAACGCTGGTGTTCAGTGTTGAATATGTTGAATATTAGGTACCGGGCACTAAACCCCCAGGAGACTGCTTCTGCTCTCATTTTCCAGAGCTAAAGTAGGAATGACCAGCAAACACACAAAGAAAGAGAAACAAAGTTTCAAGCATTAATGAGTATAAAGAGCAAAATTGTTCTTCTTTCTTATTAAACCCCAAGGCATAGCACATTTACAGAATTTTCCAGGGAGGTTTGTAAAAGAGAAGGCTTATAGGGAAACTATTGTGCTTTTCCTGAGCCTAGGAGAGGAATTGGGGCCAATACCTCAACAGAAAATAGGAGAATCTATTTGAATTAAGAGTCACAATGGGAGAGCTGGGAAATGTGGGCCCTGACTGATAGCAGCTATATTTCTCTTTCTAATGGGCTCTTTCTCTAAGCCTTGGAATTTATTTTTCTATAATTGAAAAATCATCCAAATGGCTATCCAGCTCTTTCAGCAATGCCAAGTGAAAAATGGGAAGTAGGAAAGTGAATAGTGCATAGGGACTCTCAATCACCTACAGTGGTGGCTGAAAAGAGACAGGTAATTTGCAACAGCGAATCCCACTTGTATACATTGTAATATTCTAGATAGTGTGCATAGCTCTGACATTCACCATTGCTGCTCACCTAATCACTGCAGCAGCCTCCCAAGTGTCCTCCCAGCTTCTTACTCTTTACCAGTTACATTCTGTTCTGTATAAAGTAGCCAAAGGATCTTAAAACCTGAGTCACAGCTTGCCACCCCCTGTTTAAAACCTCCAGTGCCTTTCTGTTGCACCTAGAATAAAACCCAGACTTCTTGCTGTGACCTTTAAGGTCCTGTTGACCTTTTTCAAAGATAAACAAAGCTGGACAGTAAAGTGGTAAGAATGGATTTTAATCAGTAATAACTATTGCAATAGGAAAAAAAGAGTCCATTGTGAGCTGAACTAACCTGGATTTGTAGAGGTTAATGGACGTTTTTAAGGGTAAATGAAGGAGTAGGAGGGGGATAGACTAGGGCTTAGTACAGTCAGAGAAGTGAAAAGTTACAAAAGGCCAGTCAGTATAAATGTGATTACGCCAGCTGGACTGGTAGCTATCAAAGTTAGGATTCTGTCCTCTCACAGAGAATAGAGACAGGCCCTAACCTCAGATTATAATTAGAACAAACAGTAAATTTTTCTGACAGCCTTGAGTTTTCTCAAGCAGGCACTTTCAAGGGGGCTAGAGTTATCTTAGGGATGGTGCCTTGAAACTCTGTGTTTGTTCAAGTCTTTATAGACCAAAATTGAGACCTAGTTGAGAAGAGGGCTCAGAGGAGCCTGGTTAGAGTTTGGCCACAGCGAGAATCTTTGTCACCTGCTCTTCCCCTACCATCGCTTCCTCTTCACTTAACACGTACCCACCCCCACACCTTGCTCCCTGCCCTCCCACCACTCTGGTCTGCCTTCTGTTCCACCGTATCACGCTCTTCCTCCCAAAAGGCTTCTTTTTGCTCATGCTTGTTTCTGTGCCCTTTCTCTCATCTGGACATCCAGTAACAGCTTGTATTTTATGACCCACTCTAAATGTCACCTCTTCTAAGAGGCCTCCTCTGACCACCCTATCTAAAGTAGGTCCTTTTCTGTGAAGAAAGTGAAGGAATCAAGAAGTACAATTGGCAGTTACAAAATAGTCATGAGAATGTAACATAGGAAACGTAGTCAATAATATTGCAATAATATTGCAATAATGTATGGTGCTGGATGGGTACTAGACTTATCAGGGGGATCACCTCATAAGTTATATAAATGTCTAACCACTATGCTGTACACTTGAAACTAATATAATATTGACTGTCAACTGGAACTGAAAATTTTTAAAAAATAATAAAGTACGACACTTTCTGTTCTTCTCTGTCTCCTTTGCCTCGTTGCTATTGCTTTCTGTCTTCCTATTTGACTACAAACTTCATGAAGATAAAGATCAGGTCTATCTTCATCATCATTATATCTCAAGTACCTAGCATGGTACATAACAGATGATCAATAAATATCTGATGACTGTTCTCCACCCTCACCCCGGTCTGACTTCCTCCCCAACTGACCCACTGTGAATTACCTGGGACTTTGCATGTCATATGAGCACAAAATAGTTCTCTGAGACTTAGAAGCAGAATCTGTGTTCCTGTATCAAAATAGAATTTTACTTAAAATGTCCTCATATCAGAGAGCCAGGATGAGATCAGGGCGAATCTGGAGGAGTTTACGGTCACCTCCTTCTTTCCAGTTTGCAGGCTAAGCTCCAGTGCTTTGGTTTGCAGAGAGGAGAACTGGTCCTAAAGTCAAGCTTACATTTGGAGCCCACCTATGGCAGGACAATGCCTCTTATAAGATGATCAAAGGTTCCTTGAGAAACCTGACTTCCCAGCACTACGAGGATTCCTGCAGTAGCAGCCACTGCCCAATTCCCAGTATCCTGGAGAAAAACCAGTTACCAGAAATTTGAAAAAAGAGAAATGGTCAAGCCTCTGTGGATGTCTCAGCAAGTTAGCAAATCTGCCTGAGGGCTCACTGGGGTTAACAGGGAGAGGGAAGAAGAATAGGAACATCCACAGCAGATCTGTAAAGCAGATTATCCAAATTTGAATGTATGTTGGTTAATCTACAAGGTCATAATCTCTGTCTTATCGCCTGCTTTCAAGCATTCAGTGGTTGCTTTTCTACAATTTTTAAGGGAAACCTCCACAGAATTGTCACCCAAATACTGATCTCTGTTGTTCCACACCCAACTCTGCCTCTCTAAACCCTCTCCTCTCTGCTTTTTAGGACACACATATTCCTTGTACTCTTTATCCTTCCAACCACTTTTCTCGTGTAAATCACTTTTCTATGACTCTTCTTTTTACTCTCACTTGAAAATGAATACTGGCAGTTTTCCTAAGATGCAGTCATCAGCTCTCTTTTCTTTCCATGGTTTCTCGGAGAGCTTATTCTACATGTAGGTTTCAACTACAACGTTAGGCTGATGACTCCCCAGTTGACATCTCTAGTCTGGCCAATCGCTCAAGTTCATTCCTGAATCTCAAGAATGTTTACAGGTATAGAAGAGGAAATATAATTTTCCCTCTACTCTTCTGAGTTCTTGGCCGAGACTCCTGAAAGAAAAAGACAGATTAACAAGAGAAAACAGTTTATTAATGCATGCAGAGCACATCACATGGGAGAAACAAAATAGAGGCTTAGAATTCCAGGTTATATAGCATCGTCAACAAAGAATAATGCATTTGTAGAGAAATGACAGGGCAAAGCAGGTTTTTAAAAATTTCTTATTGTGGTAAAATATATATAACAAAATTTAACATCTTAACCATTTTTAAAGTGTACAGTTCAGTAGTATTAAGTATATTTACATTGTTATGCAACCATCACTAATATCCATCTCCAGAACTCTTTTCATCTTGCAAAACAAAAGTTCTATACCCATTAAACACTAACTCCCCATTCCTCTCTCCTCCTAGAGCCTGGTAACCATCATTCTACTTTCTGTTTCTATGAGTTTGATGACTAGGTTCCTCATAGAAGTGGCATCATATAGGACAAAGCAGTTTTAGTCTTCCAAGGGCCACAAATTGTGGAAAGGTAAATATATGGGAGGAAACTTAACAAAGTAAGATTTGTTTGCAGATTACACTATTAAATCTCTGGGCTAGTAAGAGGCTCTCTCCAGGAGTTATGTTCTGCCTTTAAGCAAAAAGGGGTAGTGTTTTCTGGGTTCGCCGCTTTATGCCTTCAGCTCAAAATAAGTTGACATATTCTGGTTTCCATCATAGGCTACACTTCTCATAACCTCAAACTCAGCAGGGTCCTGAACTTGATTCTTCAGCTTCCCCAGCTGGTTCATTTCTACTAGTACTCGTTTCTATGCCTATATCCGCTGTTCTTCAAATCTCTGATGTGTAACATTCCTGAGGTCACCTTTAAGCCATCATCTCCTTCTCATGTCATGTTGAGTCCCATCAACTCTGGATCATTTCCTTTAACCTTCTCCAGAATCTTCCCTCATGTTAGAACTATTGTAATTTTAAGTGACAAACCCCCAACCCAAACTAGATCGAGCACTAAAAGGAGTTTATTGGCTCACATATCTGAATAGCTGTATTTAGGCTCTCTCATAAGAGATTTTTAGGAATTGCCTTTCTTTTCCTCTTGGCTCTATTTTCTCTGTTGTTGTTTTCATTGTCAGGCAAGCTTTTCCCCTACAGTATCAGGTATGGAAAGTGACGCTTCATGCTCCGGGTATGACTAAGAAAATTCCTATTCCATTTCTACTGTTAAAATTGAGCTCTACTGATCCACTTTTTACTTTTAATGTTAAATCATGAAAATTCCAGAGCCTGACCTAAAAGAAGGCAAGAAAGGAAGGAAGGAAGGAAGGAAGGAAGGAAGGAAGGAAGGAAGGGAAGGAAGGAAGGAAGGAAGGAAGGAAAGAGAAGGAAAGAAAGTTTTCATCATTAACAAAAAGAGTCTCAGAAAGAGAGGAATGAGATGTTCTCTCTCCAGGAGGCTCCAAGGAAGAAAGAAGCCTTGAAGCTTCTCTTTGCATTTACAACTTGTTAAAAAAGATCTGATTTAGTGGAGCGTTAAATTGATAACATTCATTAGAACATGAAGCTTGCTTTTCTATGTGATATAGAGACTTTTGTTTCTATTCCTGTTACCAACTTGTTCTGTTCACTGTCCTTGGAAGAATAAGTTAAACAAAGTTATCTAATAAAATGCCGGGACTTAAAAAAATGTTGCCAATGTGAAAGTAATCTTCAAAGAGCAACTTCTGCCTCTGATTTGTTATCTTGCTTGATAAGCCAGCCTGGTAATAATGTTGAAATTGCCACCTCTGCCTTTCTGAAACCATATAGACTCTTGCAAATATTTTAGCCTTTGTGGGCCATATGGTCTCTTTTGCAGCTATTCAACTCTGTCTTTGTAGCACCAAAGGGGCCAGTAAGCAAATGGGCATGGCTGCGTTCCAATACCGCTTTATTTATGGACACTGGAATTAGAATTTCACATAATTTCCGTGTGTCATGAAATATTATTCTTTTGATTGTTCAACTATTTAAAAATATATAAACCATTCTTATCTTATTATAGAACGGAAAGAGTTCATCCACTCTGCACTAGCAGAGCCAAACACAAAACACTGAGAATTGCGGTGGAGAAAAGATGGCTATGTTGTTGATGAATGGCTGCATCCGGGAGAATGGGGAGCTAATGCTTAAAAGTCTGAACTCCCTGATGGTGTGTAGGGTATAGATTATATATGGCAAAGTCATAAGACACCGTGAGTTTGAGGTCTGGGGTCGTGCTGAGAGCTGACTGGTCAGAGGTGAGATAAGGGTAATAAATCATTTCTTCAGATCTTGAGGACAGTTCTGAGGTCTGTTCCAGCTTCCAAGGTCCAGTCTAATAGGAAAGTAGCTGGGGGGCGGCGGGGAGGGGGGCGTTCGTTGCACCTTAGGGCTCAGGAGCTGAAACATAACTGAGGTCAAGATGTTATCTTCGTCTAGCCAGAGGTCCGGACAGTGTGACAATTAGTCAGGTCTGGGCTACTTTCTTCTGCTGCCTCGGGTTTGCTGATTATCAGCAAAAGACTAGGTATGAGAGAGAGAGAGGAATATAATTTCTAGATCTATGATTTAAAACTAAATTTAATCAAATTCATAAGGACCCTCAGTTTCAATCTCCTGTTTATACTGAGTACTCTATCTAGAACTATCTTCTTCCATTTATTCATGTGGCTAACTACCTTACTTCCTTCAAATTTCAGAATTTCACCTTCTCAAGGAGACCTAACCTGACAAACTTGTTTAAAACTACAACCTGCAACATTTTCCACTGTCCCCACTCCTTATTCCCCTTACCTTGTTATAATTTTCCTGTAGGACTTATCACCTTCTAAAATACTAAATAACTTATTTACTTATATTGTTTGTCTTCCCTTGCCAGATGGCAATCTGTCTGAGGGCATGAGGTTTTGTTCACAGATGTATCAAAGTGCCTAGAAGACTGCCTAGCATGCAGATGACACTTAACTGTGTTAAATAATTAAACAAATGGATTAATGACCTATCAAACCCCTGATCAACCATTAGATTGGAACTCAGGACATTTGTTAATAAAACTTAGTTTCCCTTCTGAAAGTGCATAGAGGGCTCAGTCCTTAGAAACAAAATTGTCTGAGATTCACTTCCTGTTGGACACTTTAATCGAGATATGCCAAAGGACTCCTTAAATGTTCCAAAAAAAAAAAAAAAAAGAAAGAAAGAAAAGAAAGAAAAAAGATTTTTATATAAAAAAGAGGTTGAATGTTTAAACCTGCTATACCTTTTTTCTAAAATTAGTTTATCCCTTTCTCAAGTCTGGGGGGTCCCTTCAGCATTCTTTGTGTCTGAACTCTCTTCTAACCCTCCCCCACAATTAGGGATAGCGAGGGCTGATGACCAGAGATGGTTTCAAGTGGCTGACAACTTAGGATACTGAACTAGAAAGATGAGGTCAGGAGCAAACAGCTTAGTTTTGTTTGTTTGTTTTGCATTAAAGTGTCAATTCCAGAAAACAAATTTTAAGAGTTGCTTTTCTCCCCTTAAAAAAAAAGTATTATCTGCAATTGCATGTAAGCTTTCTTTTATTATTTTCTTTTCCTGACAGGCTCATTTTTCTTCCTATTTTTTGGCTAGTATTTCATTAATTACACAACTAGTATACACCACAATATATGAGTATACCTGCAGCTTTTATTAAATTTTGTTTGCAGCAAGACATTCTTGAAGCCTGTTTTCTTGATTCACTCTGTAAGGATCTTAATTGGAAAATATAAATTGTCTCACAGTGCCTCCCTCCTTAAAGCTGTATTCTGACCTGACAGCATGTCTTATGCTTCTCATAATTTATCACTTTCTAACTCTAGATTATATTTATTTACATATCCATTATTGCAATTATAGTTAAACTTCCTGAAAATAACTTACTCATTTGTATGCCCCACAAATTCTGAAAGTGTTTATAATCTGTTGAAATAAAATGAAACATATATAGCTGGCTTACCCTCAAGAACTTCAATAGCTCCCCATACTATGGCATGAAAGGCTCTTCTCCATCAGTCCCCTGCCTTTGTCTACAGACTCATTAGCTGTCATTCTCTCCTACCTTCTAGGCCCCATAAGCTCTAGCCCCTCTGGGCCATGCTACTGCTCACTCCTTGTCTTTGTACATCCTCTTCCCTCAAAATAAGTTATCCTTTTTAATTGCATGATGAACTCACCATCTTCAAACCATAGTTCATACTCGTTTATCTGTTTATTGTGTGTGTCCCTCACTGGCCTTTTAAATTTCACGAGAGTAGTGGCCTGGTCTGTCATGCTCACTGCTGTCTCTCCAGTGTGTGAAAGCCGATAGGGACTAGATCAAGAAGGATCTAAAATACAATAAAAAGTTTTGATATTTTCTAGAAAGCATTAAGAAGTTATGGACAGGTTTTCATTTTAGAAAATCACTATTGTTGCTGTGTGGGGGAATGAACTGGAGAAGGCAGACTGGCCCTAAGAAATCAGATAATTAGAGTAAGCAAAAGTGATGAGGGCTTGATTTGAGGTAGCATCAGTGGAGTTGGGCCAAAGTGTGGGATTTGAGAGAGGCATGAGATACAGAACAGCAGAAATCAATTATCTACTGAATGCTATGATTGAATGTGAGAGGGAGTAAAAGACGACGCCCATTTTCAGGCTTCAGAGACGCTTGTGGCTGGTGGTGACATCTGTGAGTATCATATAGTATTATAGTTGTATGTTTACCCGTACATCACTCCAACTAGTGTGAAACAGACCTTGCTAAAAGTCTTTGTATGAGCAGTGTTAGAAGAGTTAGAACTATTATATAGAAGACTTACAATAAATGAATAAAAGAGTGAATGAATGCACTGAAATACTAAAGAGTAATTCTACGATCCAGTGAGGGGTAGAACCGAGAGTAAAAATTCTACATATACTATTCCCTAAATGCTGTATCAAGAAGGCGAGGAAAACAGGAGAACGCTGCCTTCTCAGCTGCTTTCTGCCCATTGTACAAGCAGGAAGCTGACAATAAAGTTTATTTGAGCGTCGACGTGCCCCGACGTGGCCCCTCCTCCCCAGCCAAAGCCGCGATTGGTGAGAATTCGAGGGCGGCCGTCTTTCCTAGGCCACTATTGGTGGAGGCTGCCGTCATTTCGGAGCGCCCAGGCGCCTGGCCGCCCTCTCGCCGCGTCGCCGGTCCCTGAGCCGCCCGCACCTCCTCGCCTCTCCTCTCCCGGCCGAAGCCCGGGGGACCGGAGCGAGAAGCGGGGACTATGTTCCGACGCAAGCTGACGGCCCTCGACTACCACAACCCTGCCGGCTTCAACTATAAAGGTGAGGCGGGAGCCCCGAGCCAGCCGCGCGCCAGGCACCCCGCTGGCGGCCACTCTTAGCGCTCCAACTCGGGCTCACTATCCCGACCCTCCGCGGCCTTGTGTACCCCAGGGGTCCCCGGACCGCTCTCCGCTCGGCCGCCTAGCACCTCTGCTTTCCGCCGCCCCTCTCTTCCCCGGCCACTCCGGGCCGTCGGAGCCCCTCACCCAAGCCTGCCTCGGCATCGCCACTTTCTGCACTTGTGAACTCCAGACGTCCACTCTCCACCCCACCCCCAGCATATTAGAGGGAAAATACTCGCTTTTTAACTTAGCCCTTCAATTCCATGGTTTCCCGAGTAATTGGGCACTACCTTGGACACCTGCTCTGAGCTAGCTCAGAGCTGGAATCCGGGGAATATGCTGAGTAATATGAAGACCAGTTTACTGGGTGAGGGTAGGGGTAGTGGGGGGCGGTCAGAACCCATCCAGCAGTTTCAGATCAAGACCATACGTAATGAAGCTCCGGACCAACATTGTTGGAGTAAGCGATATAGTAACGGGTATAAATTATGTTGGGTGGGTCGTACAAAAGAGTTGATAGTAGATGAGCGGGGTAGTTGAACTGTAAATAGGAAGCTATTTGGAATTTTACAGCATTGAAGTTTTTAAAAGTATTAACATTGCTACCCACTGTTACTTAACTACTGTATAATTACTGCTTATTTTCTTCCAAAGTTCTTAGCGTGTGGTAGAGTAAATAAGTTTGAAAGTGATCAGGTACAGCTTGGGATACTCAGATCATTGTATATGGTTCCCAAGACTTCATAATGGTAGCTTGAATTTGAAATTCAAGCTTAAATTTTGAAACAAAATAATTTCTAAGCAGGATAAGTGTTATTATTTACCCCCATTTTGTAACACAAGAATCAAGCACAGAAAATTTATACAACTACTAGGTGTCTGGAACCAGAATTAGAATTTAGGCCAGGATATGAACAGAACATTTTAAATCTTTTTAATCCAAAGTCTGTACTTTCAAATCCTACTTCCAACAGCTCAATTAATTTATTATTTTGGAGTTTAAAAAAATTTCATAAGACTATTTGTGGCGAAAGAAGTGTTTTATCTAGTGCTTCTGATGATTTATGTGGTATTTTTGTTGCAGATGAAACAGAATTTAGAAACTTTATTGTTTGGCTTGAAGACCAGAAAATCAGACACTACAAGATTGAAGACAGAGGTAATTTAAGAAACATCCACAGCAGTGACTGGCCCAAGTTCTTTGAAAAGGTAACGAATTAGAAAGTAAATTTAAAGTACAGAGAGCTTTTCTAAAAATTATACAAAGACAAACAAGCTTACAATTACTTTTTTCTTTCAAAATAAAATAATGATCAGTATTAGAAGAGCTAGATTTCAGGATTTAACTTCCTTTTGTTTTTTAGAGTAAATTATATTCTCTCTTCCTATCAAGCTTTCAGTGTTACATAGAAATAATTTTGTCCGGGAGCACTGTGAGGTTTCATAAGTAGTGACATGTATTTTTTAAATGGCAAATGGCCCAAACAAGAAATTTTACATTAGACTAAAAACGTATCAATAATGCACTTATATTAAGATATTATTGATATGCTTGAAAACTAAGATTATGTCTTATTTATGCTTATATTGAACATATATGTGTTTCTTGTATACAATAGAAATAATCCTAAAAAGCCTTTTATGTGTATCTTAATTTTTTGGCTAGCATAATTTTTACATTGGCTTAGTTGAATTTTAATACTACTTGTGCAGAGAAAGAATTTTTTTTCTAATTAGAATAAAAAATCACATTTTACAGTAGCATTACTTAAACATTTTTATTGGTTATATTTGATAAGTAAGATATTTTCTTTTAAAAATATGAAAAAGACTAAATATTTCATTTGCTTGAGGAAAGTGATTAGTACCTTTCTCTTAAGAAGCAGAATTTTATGAATTAGGGGATTGTGTAAGTTACACACTAGCTCTATGACTATGGGAAAATTTATGAACCTTTCTATGTCTCAATGTTCTCATCAATAAATAGGGATAACAGTGATACCAGTCTCATAGGGATGGTGTGTGTTGCTAATCAGTGATATACCTATGTTATCTACCTGTTCACAAAAGAGGCGCCTGGCCCACAGCAAATGCTATATGCTTTTTTACTTCCACTTCCTCTACTGCTATTATTGCTGCTACTGGATTATTTTCCTTTGCTCTTAAAAGGTATTTTTTAAAATTTTGATAGGCTTTTTAAAATTTTGAAATATATTATTAGGATTTTATATCTGTCCATATCACATCTTATGGCCCATTCATATGTACAAAATTACCCAAAGTTCTACATGGTATTTGAAGAATATAGTAGTTCCATCTTATCTGCAGTTTTACTTTTTGAGGTTTCAGTTACCCACATTGTCAACAACTGTCCAAAAATATTAAATGGAAAATTCCAGAAACAATTCATTAGTTTTAAATTGCTCACTGTTATAAGTATCATAGTGAAATCTCATGATGTCCAGCTGCGTCCTGCCCCAGAGGTGAATCATCTCTGTCCAGCATATCTATACTGTATACACCACCTACCTGTGTATACAGTCACTTATTAGCCATCTCTGTTATCAGATCAACTGTCATAGTATCACAGTGCTTCAAGTAACCCTTACTGACAGAAGGTCAGTGGTAGCCTAAGTTTTATCACACAATGGCCACATCATTCATCTCACTTCATCTCACATCATCACAATAAGGGTGAGTATAGTATAAAATTTTGAGAAAGACCACATTCACATAACCTTTATTACAGTAGTATGTTAGTATAATTGTCCTATTAGTTGTTAATCTTACTGTACTTAATTGATAAATTTAACTCCATCATAGGTACATATAGGGAAAAAGATGTAGTGTACGTAGGGTTTGGTACTACCTGAGGTTTCAGGCACCCACTGAGGGTCTTGGAATGTATCCTCCATGGATAATGGAGTACTATATAAATATTTTTCTGATGAAGAACACCCAGAAGTGACAGTAAAGTAGGATAACGAAGATAAGTATTGCTTATAGCATATTTAGAACTTCTTATAGCTTATATTGCTTATAGCATATTTAGAACTTCTTTCAGAATTACTTTTAGATCACGAGACATCTTTTGAATATCCTCAATATTGACAATTTTTTATATTTTGAAGTTGGATTTACTTTTTAGATCATGACCAAATCTTTTGAATAAGGTTTGTTTTTTTTGTTTTTTTGTTTTTTTTAAAGCAGGGCGATAATTTTTTTGGTTAGAAAATGGATTATGGTTAAAAAGTGCCAATTAATTATCCTCAAAAGGATTTCCAAAAGAGAGTTCCAAAAGTTGTGAGTAATAGCATTGTTGCTGGGATTGAAGTATAGTACTAATTTTAGATATACAGCTTCTTACATTAAAAATGCTTGGTTACATTGTATATGTATACATTACATGGCTTACTCTCTTCAGTGGCATTTCCATATGAAAGCTAAGGTTTAGATAATAATTGGTTTATTTTTATATCCTCCTCTTTAGAGTCTTTTTAAAATTTATTTGGCCTGTGTGTATTGAGACCCGGAATCAGAAAGTTTAGATTCAGGTCCCAGTTTTAAGTTGTATAACCGTTGGCAAGTGTTAACCTCTCTAGGCCTGAATTTTCTCATCTATAAAATGGGGAAGTTGTTCTAGATCAGTGATGCCCTGCCTATAATCTGGAAATGAAAAATTTCAAAAAGCATGATAGAAATACTTAAGATGATACACTTAAATATTGCCTTCCTTTGGGTTATATAATTACATTCAAATTTTAGTAATATAAATATTATAAGAAATTCTTTGAGATCCAAGCTAGGGTATCTTTCAGCTCTACCATTTTTTGATTCTGTGACTTTTTTTTTTCCCTCACAGTATCTCAGAGATGTTAATTGTCCTTTCAAGATTCAAGATCGACAAGAAGCAATTGACTGGCTTCTTGGTTTAGCTGTTAGACTTGAATATGGAGATAATGGTATGTTTTGTGGGGAATGTGTGTTTTAAAGAGAGAAGAAAGGTGGGAAAGAAGGAGTGTTAGAATGTAGGGAACTTACCAGTTTGTGTTTCTTTGTCTTATGTTGTTTTTTACTTTTGGTTCATTTCAAGTTTTATATATCCTCATGTCCCTTTTCAGCATCTATTTAAAATCTTAACTTTTTTCATGACCATTCTCCTGTGTCTAGCACTCACCCTCCAACTCCCAAATTGTCTGGGAAAGAATTTTCTAAAACTGGAGTCTCTTTATTATCATAAGAAGTTAAAAGCACTGTCTTTCATTGGTATTTTTATTTATTTTTTTAGAATTTGGAAATGATATCTTCTGGAGAAGGCTAATTGAATGGCTTCTCACAAAGTAATGTTACTTTGGTCAGTTTGCCATCTTTCTAACTCTGCACCTTAGCCTTTCAAGTTAAATTGTTGTTAGTATCCCTGGATTGATGGTATTTCAGAATGTTGGTTGCAGTAGGTAACTTCACAGGAGACTGATAAATATGTCTAATGCCAATATACACTATAAGGTAAAAGTTTTGCAATAAACTCATGTTTCCTCTCATTAGACTATTTCTTTTGGAAAGGCCTACCAACATCTAAATGCTAGATATTATCTTAACCTGCATTCTCTGTGTTTTATGGTGTTCTCTTTTATGGGATGGTCAGTTCCAGTTCTCTTAATCATTTGCTTATGACATCTTTGACATCTTTGACTTCTCCCTTTTTCTCCCATCCTGTCCCCATCCTATCTTTTTCCTTGTCTATCATATCTTTTCTTTCCCAATTTCACTACTAACGCCCTGATTCAGTCCCTTGTCACTTTCTGCTTAGAGTATTGTAATATCTTTCATACTAGTCTCTTATTAGCATCACTCTCTATTCTCATCTGCATGGCCCATCAAGCTAACTTTTTGAAACATAAAGGTGTTTTAGAATGCTATGTGCTTTACAGTGCTATACTTTGTTTCCAGAAAATACCTCCATATCTCCAGACTCCTTAGCCTAGTATTCAAGGCCTTTGATAACTGATGTCCAACCAGTATTCACATCCTTGATATCCCAGCCAAACTAGAATAACGCTGGTTCCTATTTACATCTCTTCTTTTTTCTTCCCTCAGTTTCTTGGCTTGCGTTTTTCCTTTTGCTAATATGCCGTTTCAGTCTATCTCTACACATGTAAACCCTGCCTGTCCTTGTAAGATCCAGCACAAACGCCACCTAGCAGTAGTTTTTCCTTCTGAACTTTTATAGCTTTTACCTCTACAACTTTTGAGTCACATTACTTTCCATTTTGCTTATATGTGTTATTTTCACCACTAAATTATAAGCTTATACTCAGTTTTGTTTCCTTCATGGTACCTCTGTTAGTTTCTTATTGCTGCTGTAACAAATTACTACAAACTTAGTGATTTAAAACAACTTATCGTATAGTTTTGGAAGTCTGTCTTACTGGACTTAAAAGCCAAGTTGTTGGCAAGGCTGGTTCTTTTTGGAAGTTCTAGGTGAAGATCAATCTCTTTGTCTTGTCTACCTTCTGGAGGTTGCCTGCATTCCTTGATTCTGGCCCCTTTATCTTCAAATCTAATAGTATTGTATCTTCCAGTCTCTGTGTGACTGTTTCTGTTGTCACCTCTTTGACTATGATCCCCCTGCCACCCTCTTGCAAGGATGTTGTGATTACTTTGGGCCCACCTGGATAATGCAGGATAATCCTCCCCATTTCAAGGTCTTTAATCAACATCTACAAAGTCTCTTTTGCCATGCAAGGTAATATTCATAGGTTACAGGGATTGGGAATATGGACATCTTTTGCGGGGAAGGGTCATGATTCTGTCTGCATAGTACCTCACATACTTCCTTGCATATAATAGGCAAGCTTATCAGCTTTAATAAACATTTGGCAAATGCAGAATGAGAATGTTCACATATTCTGATATGGAGCATCAGTCAGCTTCAGACTCAAATTTCGGAAGCCTTATGGCAGAAACCTTAAGCTCTCAGACTTTTTTTTTAAACTTTGAATTTTAATTTTAAAAGAAAATACTTGGGATTTTCTTCCTTTAGAAAATAAATGTAATCATACGCCTTTGTAGCATTAGTTGATTTTTAGAACTTTTAGCAAAGTCTTTATCTATTCTGGTTTGAATTGGTAACCTCTGTTAGTTAATTTGCAACAACGTGTTCTCTAGCTTTTTGAAAGTGTTTTTCAGCTATTCCCAAATAAAATTGTAATCACATCTCAATTTACTTTCGTTTTACCTTTATTTATTCCATTTGTCCCATTTGTATAATACTTCAGCTTAGGTTCCCTAGGTACCAAGAACGGTGGGTATCTATGATCACATATCCCTACAGTTGAGTATAACTCTTAGGTACAATTATATCTCAGTAATAGCTGATATTTTTTAAAGTAATTTTTTTGATATTGAAAATTATAGTTGAATATTTGAAATTTTAACTGAATTATAGTTGAAAGGTAAATAATATCAAAAGTATATTAAAAGTTTAAATTAGAAAACAAGTTTTTATGTAATCTTAAAATTCAGAATTGCAAGAAAGGACTTTTTGGGAAAAGGGCTAAAGTAGTAATACTACCCCTATCAGTAGAAGGTGCTGTTCTTTTGTAGTTCTACATTGAAACGTTGCATTCTTACTGACTTAAGTTATTTAAAATTTTTATTATTTGATGAAACCATTGTGAATTTATATTGTGCTTTAATTTTTAAAGCCTTTTGTAGCTTGTCAGTTAAGGTGATTAAAATCTGACTTAAATTTTTTTCCTTTAACTTTAATGACATAATTTCAGATTTCCAGAAAAGTTGCAGGAATAGTACAAAGAATTTTTACATAGCCAGATTCTGCAAATATTAACATTTTAATTCATATGCCTTATCTTTCTCTATGTAAATAACAATATAATATTTTTCTAAACCATTTGATATTAACTTGTAGTTGATTCTCTTTTATCCTTAAGTACTTTAATGCACATTTCCTAAGTGTACGGGACCACAATATTATCAGAATCAGTTAACTGTGATTCAACTCTTATCTGTAATTTGTAT
This sequence comes from Pteropus medius, assembly GCF_902729225.1. NCBI lineage: Eukaryota > Metazoa > Chordata > Mammalia > Chiroptera > Pteropodidae > Pteropus > Pteropus medius. Next base: position 8,265,358 of record NW_024342473.1, on the reverse strand, counting down.
TTTACCAATGATGTTCTTTGTAGCACACACACACAAAAGTCCTTGATCATGTGTTGCATTCAGTTTTTATGTCTCTTGAGTATCCTATAAACTGGGAAATTTTCTCAGTCTTCTTTATTTGTGCTTCATGGTACTGACATTTATTTTGTAGAATATTCCTCAATTTGGGTTTCTCTAGTGTTTCCTCATGATTAGATTCAGAGTTTGTATTTCTGTTAAGAATAACACGGAAATGATGTGTGTTAAGTGCATCATACCAGGAGGCATGTATTGTTAGCAATATTTCCGTTTACTGGTAATGTTACTTTGATCACTTGCTTAAGATTTCTCTACTCTAAAGTTACAATTTCCCCTTCTGATAAAATATGTATACTGTTAGGAGATACTTTGAAATGATGTCAGTATGCTTTTGCTCCTCAAACTTTCCCCCTAGCTTTGCATCCATTTGATGATTCTCCGATGAGTCAGTTATGATGTCGATGATGTTTACTAAAAGGTGTTTTTCTAATTCTGTCATTCTTTCTGATTTATTTGTTGGCTTTCTATCTTAAAGAGGAGCTTTCCCGTTTTTCAGATTTGTTTATTTAAATCAGTGTGGATATGTAGATTCTTATTTTACTCAATGGGTCATAATCTTTTTTTGTTGTTGTGTATTTTGATGTTTTCACTATAATAGATTTTGCCAGTGGGAGCTCCATTAGGATAACTCCTGTCAGACATAATAAATTTTAAATTTTATTTTTCCTCTTATTTTATAAGCAAATCATATAAATACTGTAGCTAAAGATGGCATTTTGGGCAATGAGTTCGGTGAATTATTAAAGTATTTTTATTTGTACAGTCTTTAAGTATTAAATATTTTTCAAGTAAAAGTTATAAATCTATCTTTGGAATCTTGAATTTCAAGTCTCCATGAAATAAGTTTAGGTTGTGATGGTATATTATTTGAAGTACTGATTTTTTTTTTTTTTTAGAAAGCAAGGTTTTGGATTCTGTATATGGCAGTCAAAAGATTTGGGAAGAGACTTTTTAGTGGGCTTGCATTTAATCTGTGTAATTTATACTTACACTCCTTCCTTTCTTCTACTCCTACCAAATTTCAGAGGAAGTTGTAAAAGCACTCTCTCCTAACGTTTAGATTGTTTGAAATGTGTTACTTTTAAAATGTTGATGTAAAAATATTTGTGTCAGGTATTCAGTAATCATTTTAGCTTAAAAAGCTATAATCACATTGTCTTTTGTGAGTTTTTTTAATAGCAAAAAATAATTTTGATCGGATGAGTTGTCTTATGCTTATAACCGGTTTGGCTCATTAAGTTTGGTAAATAAACAATATTTGTTTTACCTTAAGTTGCAGTTCTATAAATTTTATTTTTGCCTATTTTTACAGCTGAAAAATATAAGGACTTGGTACCTGATAATACTAAAAATGCTGACAAAGCAGCTAAAAATGCAGAGCCATTGATCAATTTGGATGGTAAGTACAGTGGACCCCCTTCTTCACAGTTTTGCTTTCTGTGCTTTAAGTTACCTGTGGTCAACTGCTGTCTGAAAATAGTGAATGGAAAATTCCAGAAATAATTCATTTTAAATTGCACACCATTCTCAGTAGCATGATGATGTTTTGTGCCATCCTACCTGGGCTATGAATTATCCCTTTGTTCAGCATATCCGTGTTGTCCAGGTTAGTTGCAGTATCGCAGTGCTTGTATTCAGCTAACCCTTATTTTACCTAATGGTCCCAAAATACAAGAGTGGGATGCTAGCAATTCAGATATGCCAAAGAGAGAAGGCGTAAAGTGCTTCTTTTAATTGAAAAGGTATGTGTGTATAGGGAAAAACATAGTATACAAATGATTTGGTACTGTCCCTGTTTTAGGCATCCCCTGGGGGTCTTAGGATGTGTCCCTTTTGGGACAAAGGGGATGACTATGTAAATGCATTAAAATGATTGACATTATTGGTATCTTATTTTTTATTTTATTTTTTATTTCCTAGAATGAGGTCTGGGTTTATTTGGTTTTAGTTAATTAAGAATGCTTCATGCAGTCAGCTTTTGTGTGGGTATTTTATTCTTTATGATGTTTTTTTATTGTGTTGCATTGTGCTTTCTCCTTCCTCTTGTAGTTGAATATATAAATGTTAAAATGCTGTTCTTCGAGCTTCTCATAGTAATGTAGAGATTTCCATTTGTATTTAACCATAGTTGGTGCTTGTTTGCCTTCCTGAGTATATAACATTTTTTCTAATCTAATGTGACACTCTGAGAAAGTAAAATTTTTCATTATTTTATGTCCCAGATGTCTTTTAGGAATTCTCCTTTTAAAATTATGAAAATTCTAATTACTGAGATTATAATATGTTAAATATGATATATTGTGACCTATAATTTATGAGTTATGAATTAATAAGCTGCTTGGACACTCGAGAGCTGTTACTTAGAGCTGTTCATCGAAGAGATCTATGTATTAATAGCTTTGGAAAGAAATGTTAATTAAAAGTGCTACATAAATGGACCTTGCAGAAAGTTATAGGACAAACCTAATGTGCATTTATTTAGTCATTTATTGGATTGTTCAGTTAGGCCGATTAATCAGAAAACCATTGACACCATCAGTTTACGTAGTTTGCTTTTGTCAACAGTTTAAAAAATTTGTTGTTACTGGACAATTCAAATGTTTTTTGTAAGTTTATATGTTTACATATATATCTAATTGTATGTTTGCAGAGCTGTAAGTTTCCATTTTTTATCTTTTACAGTAAATAATCCTGATTTTAAGGCTGGTGTCATGGCTTTGGCTAACCTTCTTCAGATTCAGCGTCATGATGATTACCTGGTGATGCTTAAGGTCAGCTTCATATTCTTGATTCTTGACTGAATATATTTTTTAAAAGTTCATTTTCAAAAAATTGATATTTAAATTTATGGTTGAGTGTCTAAAATGTGGAGGAACATGGGACATAAAGGAGATTTCATGATTTCATCTATTTTAGATTATCTAATAACTAATATCAAAGAGTGTTTACTGTGTGCCGACCATTGTGCTTTAAATCATTTTGCAAAGATGGTTTCATTAAATCCAACAATCCTAGAGGTAGGTGCTAATATCGTTCTTTTTAATATATATATGAAGAAATTGAGACTAAAATAATGTCCAAGATAACACGGAAGATGATAGAGCCAGGATTTTAATCTACGTACTCTTACCTTGTGGTCCATTCTTTTTCCTATATCATTAAGGTAGTGGAAAATGCCAAATCAGTAATGGTGAATTTAGTCAAAAATACATACTCCACAATCTCTTTAAGGAATGAATATTCTGTCTTCCAAGTCACCTGTCCTAGGTAGGCCACTCAGTTCAGGGAACCCAGTGGTCTGAAAGAGATCTCTTATCTTTGAGGAAAAATATACTCATACTTCATAAGATTTATGCCAAATAATTATGATAGTACAGTAGGGCTGGGGGGAGGAAAGTTGTGCTTAAGATACCAGACTTGGAAATTATTTTAGAAATAATTATTGATTTTATGAAAAATTAAAAAGCTTTGGACTATGCCTTGTGCATGTAAATTACTTTTAAACTACTTAGTAGTAAATTGATAATTTTCACTCTACCCACAAGAGATTAAGCCAGAATTTTTTCTACTTTTTGGAAGTGTATGTATTAAATGTCAGTTGTAGTAAGGAAAAGACTGTTCTGTTCCTAGATTATTATAATTCTGTATGCTGATTCTGAATGTTAACTTGGATGTTCTCAACTCAGATTGGCTGCCAGGAGACAAAAAGTTATTTTTAGTGAAATTTAGCTCTTTCAAAGGCTTGTTCCTTACTCAGGCAATTATGTAAATTACTTTGGAACATTTCTACAGTATTCATGAGAGCTTTAATCATAAACTGAGGAGAGAGACAATGTTAGCATTTGGGGGGTACTTTTCATTAGACTTTAAAGACCCAATGGGAAAAAGTAAAAGTCAGCTATAACGAAAAGCTTTATAAAATTCTAATCCTAGCTGCAGGATTATTCTTTGAGTTATTTCAAGAAGCATTCAAATAATATGTAACCATATGGAAAACATCTTCATAGGTTTGTCAAGCACAAGAATCAGTATATTAACTGGCAACCAAACTTTACATTTGCAATCACCGTTAAAGATTGGTTTAATCATCTTTTTCAATTGTAGCATTTAGATTTTTATTATTAAAAATATTTTTATAAGTTTTCGCTTATTTTTGAGTTGTAATTGTCATTTACTAATTAAAATTCCATTTAAGAAAATCTTATTTTTTGAGTTTGTGGAGGTGTGATCATGCACTTGTGTCTGCCATAATAAAATGACTTGGTGATAAAAAAAAAAAACAAGATGTTCTATGAAAGATCTAAAATCATTTTACTATAATTAAATGAAAACGAGGACAGTGTGTATGATATGCTACCATGCTACCCATGTGTCAAAGTCTGTGTGTGCATGAGTCCTGGTAAGGATACACAGGATCTGATGATGATTATCTTCTGGAGGGCAATGGCTGAGGCCTGAGTAGGAAGGAGACCTACTTTTTACCATGTATCCTTCTTTATTTAAAATATTTTTTTACCATGCACATGAACTATCTATTCAAAAAGGTTTTCAATTGTGAGCATCATTCCACATTATTAAATAGTAAAACAACTTTTATTACAATTGCAGTTTTTAAAATGTTTTAATTTACTGGGGAGTTTGTTAATGAATTAGGTAATTCTAACTTTATCAAACTGGGCATTCTTGATCTTTAGATTCAGAGAAGAAAAGGTGACAAACATGAAAACTAAAACCAGTATTTTTCGGTTTCTTAGGCAATTCGCATTTTGGTCCAGGAGCGCCTGACACAGGATGCAGTTGCTAAAGCAAATCAAACAAAAGAGGTATATATTTTTTAATATAAATTGTAAATTAATTATTAATGAAAGTTTCTTCTGCTGTTGTCATGAGTTTGAACTTTGCGTGTATCTGTATAAGGTATCTATTCTAGGTTAGAACTGCCCAGAGAAAGGATAACTTACTTCAAGGGGATTGAATTTGGTTCCTAATCACACTGTATCTAGTCATTTCTGAGTGAAAAATGAATTCATGTTTATCTCCCTTCATACCTTAGAGAAGCTACCAATAGCACATCCATAGTCTACCAATACAAACCACTGCATGTGACTAGTTGAAGTTTATTTAGAAGAATTTGCCTTTGTGAAAATTATTGGGTTATTTTGACTAATTGCTGGAAAACAGGACACACCTTCTTTAATTTTTTTTTTCTTTGACCTAAATTCCATTATCACTCTTTTGTTTCTTCAGAGAAATCTACTCTCATTTTATCTTTTCTGTTTCATAGCATAAAACATAAGTAACTTGCTTAAGGTCACCTAGTTGACAAGTGGTTGAGCTCAGGCAATCTGATTCAAGAGCCTGTGCCATTTTGTGGTGCTCTATGACATGAGCTGGTTGATCGGCCCATGTGAAGCCAGGTGTAGACTCTTTCAGCTTACAGGTGATTGATGCTGCCATCTTTCAGTCCTGCTTTGTAGGCTGAGAAAACTACACCATAACTATCTTTCCCTTAATAATTCTGGTATATTTTTGGATGAAAGGTACCAGAAATCCAAAATCTCATTGACTTTGGGGCAGTAGAAGAATCCTCAGGGATTAGCAGCAGCAGCTGCAGGTATCTAATAATGCACACTCCTGCTGTGTAGATGTTGCAGTGAATGCTTTTGGCACAGCCACCATCCTGTACTCTGGTCCTCTTTTGCTTCCTTCAGTTCCCCAATGTCATTTGTCCTCTGACCCCATCTTTAGCAAGGCTCAGCAGTGTTAAAAGGTTATTAATGCCAGGGAAGTATAGTCCCCTCTGAAAGACACTCAGTTTCTTTTAAAGTTTCTTATTGGCTTATTAATTATGTATGAATCGGGCCACTGGAAATTGAAATAAAGATCAGCTTATTTCTCCCACACTATAGAACAGACAGTAAATTGTTCTGGCATAATAAAATCATTCAGTCAGTAAAACTATGCCTTTGCCTTTGGTTTAGAAGGCAGCACAAATAAGGGAATAGCCAAATCTCTTTGCTCTTGTATATAAAGTAAAACTTAGTTTTATTTTCAGTGCTCCAAATCTTAGTTTTAGAGTCATCCCCAAAAGATACCATGCTATAATACAGTAGAGAAATTGTTAAAGTTGAGTGTTCTTATTTGTAACTGTTAAAACTAGCATTTGGGCCTTTGGGCCTGTGGTCATCAGCGGTAGCTGGTCCTTGGTGGTCTGCTGGCAGACAAAGGGAAAAATAGAGACTCTGTACCAGACTGACATAGAAAGCCACCCAGTACAGTAATAGTTTTTAGTTTTGCTCACTGAATTTTCATACCCATTTGTTTCTTCACTTATATGTGTTTATTAGCTATTTTGAAGTAGATGGAGCCTAAGTAGATTTTCCTTAATAGATTAGTCAAAAATTGAGTAGCAACAGCATTTGTAGCATTGAAAGTATAGTGACTTTTTTTTGTACTGGTAATGATTTCATATAATATAATCAGAAAGTCTAGGCTGCCTGTCCTTATTTTAATTTGATAGTTATTGTGAACTCCCTAGAGTTCATCATGGTCACCATCTTTGGTATATCTAGATGTAGGTACTGACTGGTAGGCGGAAGTTTAGATTCCATTTATTTTCTTACACTATTTCAAAGTAATTTTAAAATGAACTATTGAAAGTTAAATTATATGTAATCAGGTAAACATTATGTTCACTGAAAAAAATACGTATATTTTAGATTTGTACAATTTGCAAAGACAGTGTGCTCAAATAAACTTGCTTGAGAAAAGTAAAAGTAGTCTTACTCCATTTGCCCTGTACACTGCAGCAAAAAGCTATTATTTTATATGCCTGGTCTTAAAAAATTGAATGGGTGATGGAACTGAATGTAGTGGGAAGCTAAAGGCCATTCTTTCCTAACTGGTTAGAGTAGGAAAAAACATCAAATACAAACTTAAAGTGAAAATTCTCAGTCCCCTTGCCACTGTGGCTAAAAAGGTTAAAATAACAGAATAGATAACTGCTTTTCAGCCTCAGATGAAAAAAGAGTCTGATACTTGTTTATAGTTTTACTTTGTCCATTTTTTTTAAAGGGCTTGCCTGTTGCTTTAGACAAGCATATTCTTGGTTTTGACACAGGAGGTAAGTGCTTTTGATTAATGCAAACTATTTTTAGAGATTTGGTGAATATTTGGGGGGAATGAGTAAGTAAACTGTTTTAAATGCAAAGTTATTGATTAATGCAGTGTTTCTTATAAAACAGATGCAGTTCTTAATGAAGCTGCTCAAATTCTGCGATTGCTGCACATAGAAGAGCTCAGAGAGCTACAGACAAAAATTAATGAAGCCATAGTAGCTGTTCAGGCAATTATTGCTGATCCAAAGACAGACCACAGACTGGGGAAAGTTGGAAGATGAACATTTTAGGATGTTAGCCGCTCACCTACTTAGTACAGTTGGGAACCATGTATGCTGTGGCATGTGTTTGGGAATCAAACGTCAATTTTCAAGGAAAGGATCCCAGAAAATTGACTATGTTCTAGAGATTTATCATCATTGCTTTTTCTTTAATAAAGTTCAGGAATGTAGATTTTTTTTGACTATGTGTAATATTTATGTATAATTCATCTTTTTCCTTTGTGATTAAGGTACATGCCAACCCCCAACTTTGTTTAAGAAACAATATAGATCCTCAGAAGTCATAGGAAAACTTAAAATATTTTATTGGAGTAATCTAGAAAATTTGAGAACCGATACATCTTTGGTATTTATAAATGTAATTTCTGTGGGTAATTATATAAAGGGACTTAAAGGATCAGAAAATACAAATTGGAACAATCTAGCACCTTTTAATATAAATAGAAATGCACTGACGCAGAGGTAAAAAAAAAAAATCTTAGAACTTTTGTCGGGAAACTATAAATAAATTCATTCTTTCCCATCAGTTCTGCATAGCTTCTAACTATGTCAAGGTTTATGATCTTTAGGATTGTATTTTTTATACTGGTCACCTGTGCTTTAATTTCTTGGCCAAAAAGAACCCATAGCAAACATCAGATTTAAGGTCTTTACATATTTGGTTCTTAGTTGAATGAATTTGACCTTTTAAATATGGTATAAATGTTTATAAAAAGTTGCTTTAATAAGCAGCAATTAAACTTCTATTACCTTTTTTTTAAACTTGGCAATAACTTGATTTTAAAAATACAGTAGTAAAGATTGTGAGGTATAAACTTTTCACAAAACATACTTAGTCTTTTTGCACTGAAATTGTTCATTTTGTATGTCCAGATACTTCTTGTGTGGCCAATTCCTTTTTCACTTCACCTTTGTTTGCAGTCAATGTTCTTTAGGGTCCAGATTTTGATTGTAAACTCCCAAGTCCTTTACGATGTCATACTTACTTTCTGCCTGTGAGGAGAGGGAACAGTGTGTGAATATTTTATGAGTTACAACAGCAAGTCTTTTCAAGGGGAAATAGCTTAATAGGCTGACGTTTTTTGTGTGTGTAACACACACACAAAAAGCTAGGTAGACTGAAGGTAGTAAAAATTGGTCGCCTCCATGTTTTTTGGCCATTAATTTTTCCAGCTCAAAGTGACTCTCACTGGTGATGATGTCAGTGACTGCGGCCAGTATCTGGGCCAAGGGCAGTCAGTTACCAGATATATCCTTCTCTCCCTTGCTGATCCAAAGGAGCAGCCTGAGCACGTTCATTTACCTGTTGGGCAGTAGGGGTAGACCGCAGTTATCCCGTAGAGATGAGATCGTTGCTCTGGAAGATACTCATCAGTAAACTGGCCACTGTCTCTACTTACTGATATAACACCATCCCTGGTAACAGAAATGAATTCATGGGATTTAAGGTTGGATTGAAAAAGTTAAAATAGAGGAAAATCTCTGCCAGCCTTCTAGAATACATTTTTTAAATTCAAAGTGAGTTTTGACTCATTTAGATTCAGAAGATTTGTCTATATCAGTAGTCCTCAGACCAGCATCATCTGGGAACTTGGTAGAAATGAAAATTTTGGGATGGGACTCAGCAATATGTTTTAACAAACCCTCAGGATGATTCTGATGCTGTGCTGAAGTTTGAGAACCACTGGTCCAAATCAGCGGTTCTCAACCCTAGCTGCATGTTGTAATTGCTTGAAGATCTATTAAACTACTGATGCCTGGGCCTCTTGCCAGACCAATTAAATCAGAATAACGAAATAGGGTAAAAGTGCTTAGATATTATATATTTTTAACATTCCCCAGATAACTGGTCTGAATTATAGTATTTTTTATTTTTCCAGGTGGACAACTAATAAGTCCACAACGTCATTTTAAAAATCAGTTTAAATCATATAACTAATATTCCTCATGGTGCCACTTAAGGTAGTGTTTTATTCTCTGAAGATCAGATTTAGATTAACGTGCTTCATTTTTGGGTAATTTATTTATTACCTAATAGCTCTCCCACTTTTAAGCTACATAGGAGTAATACCATTAAATTTCTGAGTGATATAAAAGTATGATTTTAAAAGCAATAACATTTGAATGACATTATCTGCTAATGAAGAGATAATGAAATGAAAACTTCAGTAGAGAGAGCTTAACTACTAAAGTCATTCACTGACATTTGGTAAAACAAGTGGTGTGTCCTCTACAGTAGTTTGCCTTTTCAGGCTTATCTAGATTGAAGCTTACCTCCTCCAGTCTGTGTGGTAGAAGTGATCTGCATAGCTAACAATGCTGAAGGGGTAGTTGAGGTTGTTTTGAATGACATGCCGTCCAGTTCCATCAGGTAGTGCACACTCCAGTTTTTTCGTTCCTTTTAAAGCATCAAAGAGGGAAAAAATGAGATGATTTCATACCATGGGGGTAGGGGAACTCCTTGCCAAAAATAGTGGCAGGTAGATTCCTTCCTAAAGGAAGGAAAGGTAGAATAGGAAGTAGATATTTTTATTCCCATTGCAGTGACACAAATTCGAAACTAAAATTTCCTGTTCTGTTATCAGTCTTTAGCTCATCTAACAGCATTTTAGTTTTGAATAGAGGTTAAACTCGTACTTTTTTTTGAAAAAAAGATTGCATTTAAAGAAAGTTTCTCCCAAAGTAGGGCATTAGAAATGAACTTTTTTATAATTGATATAATTTCAAGTGTTAGCTCATAAATTATAGATATAACATCTGGATAGATACTTGCCCTTCGTAAGCAATGTATAATAGTCAAGGCTACCTTTAAATAAAATCCTTAAATTTTTTTAAAAGACTATTAGTTTCTAAGTAGTAATAAAAAACTAAAGTGGTAACATGGCTCATATTTTTCAATGTAAAGGAAGCCAATACTGAAAATGTTGCCGCAGCTAAAGAAGTATTTCCAAGTTTCACGTTTCTCATGGAACCCTGCTTTTTAAAAACATAACTGTTGTTTTGGACACCTGGGTTATAATAGTGACCCATGCGCATTATAGTTTCTTTTATTAGATTATAAATTCTTTAAGAATGGCCTTTTCCATATTCTTTAGTATATTAACTAGACATACAGCATCTTTTCAGTCATGCTAATGAAGTCGCACAACAGTGTTAACCTGGGTATTGGGAACCAGAGCTTATTACTGATGCAACCTATCCTGCCACATCACTTTTCAAAGAATGCCCTCAGCATAATAGCATACTGACTGTTAAAGTAACAGATATTTATAAATGTATTACAATACTGGCAAAAAAGAACAACCAGTAACCTCTTCTTCATTTACCTAAGTTTGTCAGTTCCAACAGTGGGTAATATTTCTTTTTTAATTAAAAAGCATGCCAAATGCTCATGTAGGGGAAATGGCACACAGTACGAAAATGAGTTGGACGTAGTACTAGCCCTCAAACTTAACTGCCTGATTCACACGCACAACCCCTAAAACCTATCATAAACATCATTACAAAGTGTTCTTCAAAAGTTTACACACTGAACAAAGGAGTAGATTATGTACTGTACCATTATAAGTTTAAGCCAAAAGATCTAAAAGATGGGATTTGGCTTTGTTGTAAAATCTGTTAGAGTGCTGGCACCCGCTGTAATGAAGCATCCTGTGTCTGCATTACATCAGTAGTATTACCTGCATCTGCCCAGCAGAGCAGTTTGGAGAAGGGGTCAAAGGTTAAGCCATTGGGTAGTCCGATGTCTTTATTCACCAGAATTCTTCTGTTTTCTCCATCTAAAGACGACGTTTCAATTTTGGGAGCTTCTCGGTTCCAGTCTGTCCAGTACAAGTTCCTGTGGATACGTGAAATGGAATAGAGAGAGATGTACTTTACTCAGTATGTAGAACCCAAATTTCAGAACCATCTTTGACACTTTACTCAATCAAAAACACTTTGCTGAAATTTAAAGCTGAAAGTTTTTTTTACTGATTGAAGAAGGGTTTTTTTCTGGAATTTCATTTGGTAGAGTTCCCATTAAATACGGCAAGAGTTTCTCAAGGTATAGAAATCCTCCCTGGTTCTAACAAGTACTGAAACACTGATCAAGTTATATGTTCCGGTTGCTGATCTTAGCAATTATCATGGACAGAGAACATCTACTCTTGACTTTTGCTATAATGAAAGTGAGGCCAGAGAAATGAAACATCAAGTGTGTAAGTTTTACAACCATTTAATGGTTGTAAACCTTACTGTGGTTTTAACACTGATTGCCTAATGTGTTGCCGACGGAGACCCACTTCATTCTAGTTTAAGTTACCTCAGACAGGCCTTGCTCGATCATCTGATCAAAGTAGAACAAAGTGCCTGACACCCAGATCCTCAAATACTGTTAAATTAATGCATTTGAGCTTTTATGCTCTTGTTCTGAACACCCACCCCCCACACACAGCATTTAAATCCAAGGGCTTCTACAGGTAACAAATCGGGATCTACAGGTAACAGAATTAGGGAAGCCCTGCTGACCCTCGGATTGGATCCACAGCGATAGCGCGGGGGTTCACCAGTTCTGTGTGGAAGAGAGCCTTGCGCTCAGAGCCGTCCAACTTGGCCCTCTCTATCTTATCCAGCCCACTGTCCGTCCAGTACATTGTTCTACGAAAGTGGTCAATGGCAAGTCCTTCAGGGCTTATCAGACCTGGAAATAAAACAAAGGCAGAACTAGAGCATTTGCAGGTGTGAAAGGTGAATCTGAAACAAGAGATCTATGTTTGAATAGTCAAAAAAAAAAAAAAAAGTCCTGAATTATCTGAGTTAGAGAGCCAATTAATGGAGGAACAGACAGCTTTTTCTGCAACTTCTAGTTTCTCTAGGCCAATCTACCAGCCTGATGGTGCTGGGGCCAGGCAGCATCAACTGTGATCACATCGTGAATTCTTACTGTTAGCCCTCCCATTGAGAGCCCTATTTCTCACTAGAAAGGGCTCACAGTAAGAATCACCTTCTCATCCCTTATGTATGAACATGTTTGTTTATAGAGGCTGTTATTGTATAGCTTAATAAAATGACTTGCATAGAACTTAACCTCCTCGGTTAGATGAAAATAGAAGGGAGACTTTGGCATAAAACTTGAACTTAGTAGAATCAAATGAAATGTGAAGCATATTCCGGGTGAAGCTGCTGACCTGAGTTTATGATTATCTCGGGCTCTGCTCCCAGTTCCAAACTGGCACGGCTAATCGTCCGTCCAGCGACATCTGTCCAGTACACCATCCTCTCTCGACAGTCGTAGTCAATTCCCACAACTATAGAGCCCTTTGTGGACCAAAACACAGAATTGGAAGAATTAGGACGCCTTGCATTTCCTTCAGCTGCCTTACTCATGCATGGCTGCAGTGAACAACCCTGCACTGTAGTCTTGCTGGCAGCTGAGCAGGGTGGTTAGACACGTGGGCTGTGGAGGCCGACATCTTGGCCATTTACTAGTTGTGTGACTTTGGTACTAACCTCCCTATGTCTTGATTTCCTTCTATGTAAAATGAAGATAACAGTACTTATACTATATATGGCTTCTATAAAAATTAATACCAAAAATGCTTGTGAAGTGTCCTAATTAGTAATGAGGATGCAGTAAGCCCTCATTAAACACTATTACTGTTGGCAGTAAAAACAAAACTGACTTCATGAAAACATCAGCCAGTGATTAGAGAAAAACTGTTAGTCTTAGCAAAGTAAGTACTCAATATTTTAGTGGGCAAAAAGTGACTCCTTTCAAATGTCATCAGCACATTTTGAATGAGCCTTTCTAAAATTTGCCAACATATAACAACAAAATCTACTCGCCCCTCCCCTGTGGCATGAGACTTTTTCCCTACCTGTAGTGCCATCACCCTTTCCCCTAACTCTGCCTCTCACTGCAAAGCACGTCTTTGGTTGTACTCATGAAAGAAAGTCTACAATTTGATGGGTTAAGGAGTTGGGGAATAGTGGTCACGCAGCTTCTGACAGGGGAGGTCTCTCCTCCCTTATTGCTAAATAAATGACAGTCTTTTAAAAAATGCTGAGTCTGTGGTATTTCTTTCCAAAACTCTGCATGGTACTGGCTTTATTCAGTTTCCAACCAAGACTCCTGCTTTGCGAAGGCCAGCAGATGTGCAAAGCCAACATTTAGGGGCCATCTGGCTGTCCCTGAGGCCACGCCAGCTCCCTTCTTGCCTAACAAGGCCTCCTGGGGCCGGCCTGACATGCCTCGGAGAGGAATCAGCACGAGAAACACTAATGCAGGATTTTGCTCCTGTGGAAAAGCGGGCAGTTTATACAGGGGCATCTGAAGGTCAAATACAATTTTACTTGAAAATTAAAAAGTCATCTGTCTCAAGCAAGAGTACACATCCATATGGGCTTTCATTAACCCAGGGAATCATGGGTTCCATTAACCTATATAATGCCTTCAAAGTTTCTTGGAGGAAAAAGTCCCAGTTTAAGTAAATTTCCCCAAGATGTGCTTATAACCCATAGTCCATTCTTTTTCAGTTCCACCACCACCATAACCACCCTGCCCTCATCAGAGGCAAGTTCAGAGAGGCAGTAAAGCTGCCTGACTTGGCTAGAATAGATGGTTAGCCTGAGGTAATGACAATTTTAGTTTCTACCTCTTTTAGGGAAACTTTTACAAAAGAGCGTGCTAGTGTTTGCTGAAAAAAATTAAAAACCACAAACTCAAATCTTAAAAAGGAAGAAAATAAACATCTTTTTATGAACACTGGCTGCTTCTCAAGTTTTTTGGAACCAGATAAAGAGTTCATTAACAGAAGCAAATGTAAACCTGGATGCTCTACTCTTCTTTCTCATAAATTGAGCATGTACCTGGAGTGTAGAGTTTAGAAATGGAATCAGACCATTATAAGTATCAATGCTTTTCTAGTGAATTTCCTTCTCTTTTCATTTTAGAGAAGAAATCTCTCTTCCAAAATGGAGTGTCTTGGCAATAGGGAGGCTGCTAGCTCAGGAAGTGGCGAGCGCATCTCCTAGGAAAAGCCCAGTCCACTCCTTTCCCAGTATCGCTTCCAAATCATCTCTGAAGAGTCAGAAGATGAGAAGACAGGCCCTTCAGCAGAACCAGAATGGGAGAGGAAGGGGCTGCAACAATGATATAGTCATTGATTTCCACTTGGGATTCTCAACTGACCCTGTAGCTATTCCTGTCATTTTGATTTTCAGGATCTCCAGAGATTTGAGGCATGGAGAGAGCCCTGGGGACTTGGGTTAAGAGTCACTTTTCTCCTTGAATCACCACCATACTGCCTCAATATCCTGACACCTCTGCAATTCCCTTTCCCCATCTCTGAAACCCCATAAACCAACTGGAGAAAGCAGCCTTGGTCAGATGTGACGCCCAGCAACAGCTGTGCTTTCTGTGGTGTTGGTGTCAGACCCGTGGAGACAGACTGCCGCCCAGAAACCCTTCGGGACCTCCCTCCACCTCAGCCCTTGCCAGATCTGAAAGCCCCACGCAGCTCCGCTCCCGCAGGAGAAATCTACTTTACATGCAGTGACAGCAGGGTCTTGGCAGCGTCCTTCTGAAGCCTGGTACCATTGAGGGGCAAGTGGCCGATTTGCTGGCCCTGGGCATAGAGCAGGAAGGTGCCGACGGAAGGAGGGGTCACATCAGGCCTGGGCATGGGCCGGACTGTGGGTGGAGCAACCGTGGGTATACCTGCCATGGGAAAGAGGAGGTTGTGAGGAGGAAAGGGGAAAGGAAACAAGGCGGGGTTGGGGGTGGGGTTGGGGGTAGAGAAGACAAGTTACTTTCCCACACACCAGAGCATCCAAAAACATCAAAAGTTCTTTAGACAGATGTGCTCCAGATGTTCCTTAAATTATAATTTCTAGGGTTTTTTTTTCCCAAGGATCAATTATGTAAATCGCTGCCAATTATTAGGGAGAAAGAGAACAACACATTTCCCTCAGACCAAAGCAGGTTTTTTGTTTTTTTATTTTTTATGTGAAAAAAACCAGACCCAGTAATTGTATCGGCTTCTCTGGGGCCCCAGGGTGACATATGTCCCCTTTCACCCTGGGCTGGGGGGAGGGGAGTAACTATATGCTAAACTGAGTTCCAGATGTTCTAATTACAAAAACTGCTAATGACAAAACCAAACAGTAAATCCAAACTGGGATCTTGGGTGGACCAGATTGTAAATCACCACGGAAGAGTAGTGACTTCTTTCATTGGACCTGTTGATCCCTTGTTTGCCCACCTTCACACACAGCTGGCAGCCTCCCTACAGAGAGACCTCAGGTGCAGCTCCAGTGAGTGAGGGCTTTCCCTCAGTGCTTACATGCAGGGGTGGTGCCTGGCTGGGAGCGGGTGCCCTGCACCTCTCTGCCATCTTTGTCCACACACCAGCAGAAGTCACTCTTCCCATGGCACTGCAGGGGGGTGAAGTGGCCCAGGTCATCGCACTGGGGCACATACTGATCATCCCTGGGCGTGCCACCATAGTGCTCCAGCAGGTTTTCCCTCCAGCGCTCACAGACGGTCCGGGGCCTCTGAGTGGGCTCTGAGCAAATGAGACAAAAAAAAGCCTTTGATTATGAGCCAAGGACAGAATGCAGCACAAGATCCCCACGCCTGGCCTCCTGGCCTTCCTCCTCCTAGTGTCCATTAACGAGGCCTCAGCCAAGCCTCTGAACGCTGGACCAGAGCAGTAAAGTATTCTAAGAAGTTCTCCATAGGAATCAGGAGAAGGGGGTCATCTTGATATTCCTGTCTTCCCAGGCTAGAGGATTTGCCATCAAGGCCCCTCCACCCCCCAAATCAGGAAAGAACAAGAGGAGTTAAGAGCTGTGCAGGGCTCACTCAGCCTAGGAGGGGGTTGAGCTCACTCAGGACAGAAGATCCCCATGTAGACTACTTTGCCTGGGCCCAGGGCCTCTGTTAACAGAACACTCGTGGGGGCTCAGTGGCCTACATGATGCTTAAAGCCAATATTTTTCTTTCCCACTTGCTTCAGATTCCAGGACCTGCATCTTGAGAGAGTTATCTTGAGACTGGCTAGTGTGTATCTTAGAAAGTATTACTGAATGCCCTACTTATGTGTCTGGCCCTCAGTGTCTGTCTGGTGGAAAACTATATTGAAAGTGTAACTTACAGTCATTGGTGTATGTGAGCAGAGCAGAGATGGTGGGAAACAGCTTGATACTATTTGACATTCCAGTTCCTAGACGTCTTTGGCCACCTTGCTCTTGGGTCATCTCAAAGCTGAACACTTTTCTGTAGGCTCCAGCTTCCGCCCATGTTGCTGTCTCCTTTCTCCAGCATCCTCCCCCTTTCTCCCTTCCCTCCCAGCTCACCACCATGCTTGAACTCCTGTTAGTGTCTGTTGCAGAGCAGTTTCTCTACCTGTAGTTCACTCCCAGACTGTTTCCATGGGGCTACTGAGTTTCTGTCCCAAACAGTTCTGTCAGAGAGGACTCTGCTATAGCTGCTTAAATAACTTGTACAGCCGTCTATGGTAAGGTTACCTAAAGGAACTTAAATAGAAAGTGCTGCTTTGTTATTTCCTGCAACTCAAAGCCTATGGTCTGTAGAATCACACAGCCAAGTACCCACCTGATTACCACCATTTGGAAGTATAACAGAAATCTCAGGAGAACCAACCCCCATCAAAACTGCTCTGCCCTAGACTTTTCCTAATTTGTAAACTGCGCCTCCATGTTTCCATTGCTCAGGTCCAATGTGTCACCCTTGACACATCTCTTATTCTCCATAGGTAAAGAAATGTCAGCTGTACCTTTAAAATACATCCAGAATATTTTTACTTCTCACCACATCCACCCTTGTCACCCTGGTCAAAGCCCCATCATTGCGTTGGCCAGCATGGTGCAATCTAATGACAGCCATTGACCTGGAGCTTCCCAGACTTAAACTCTGGACCTCAGGGGATGAACAGAGTTTTATTCGTTGTGCCAAGATCACTACAAGAGACTTATTAATAGTTTCCCTGCTTCCACTCTTTACTCCAACCCCCTAGTGTAAACTGAACCAACAGTCAGAAAGAGTCCTTTTAAAACCAATTCATTTCATGTCATTCCTTTAGTCGAAACCTCCAATGGCTTCAAAGGACAAAGCTGAAAACATTACAGTTGGGCTTCAGCATCTATAGTTCCTTTAGGAAAGCAGCAAGATGGTGAATAAAATCCTCAGCTCAAACTCAACTAAAGACTCATCAGGTTTGGAGGAAGTGGATGCCTTTCAGGTTGTCTCCTTAGCTCGTGACCCATGGGAAGCAAAGCTTTTTAAGACCTCATGGAGAAGGAAAGACTGACTTTCTCACCCAGATGTGTCTCAAACCAGAGGGAAATGCCACTCCCTGAACACCCGCCATCCATCACAAGGCAGGATTCCCTGGAGAAATTCCCAACACTACCCCAGGTTAACACTCCAAACTCAGAGTATCCATTCCTGGTTACGGGGCCACCCAGTACGGCACATCTCTATGTTTGGAGTGAGGACACACAGGACAGTCAGCTTCTGGGAAGGGGACACCTCACATCACTCACACGTGGGCATCCCTCTCATTCCTTACTACTTGAAGCTACTTCTGAATCCAACCATGGATTTATTTCTCTCTGTTTCTGGTTGGCAAGATTTTAAATATTTTGAAATCTTGGGCAGAGAGTGTTTCCCGTTTAAGCTGACCCCATTATGCAGATGAGACTAGTCAGAAATGGCAGCCAAGGCCAAACCAGTGCCAAGAGGGAAGTCTGGGCAATGGGAAAGAGTCTGCACAAAAGAATGTGTCCCTCTTTTAGTCGTTAACTTCTCATTCTCTTGGCTCCCTTTTGAGTCTTTGTTCTTAAAACATGCTTGTCTCGATAAATTTAATAGAATTCTGAATTTAATAGAATTCCTTTAAGGTACTTCCTAACTATCTGATTTCTTCAAATCCCAGCTGGAGTTAAAACCAAGGCTTTTTAAAGAGTAGGCATGAGTGAAACAAGATTTTTCTGTAATTTTTTTTTTTTTTGACCTGCAAAATCTTTTCCTAAAAATAGGGAGAGAGGAACTAGGAATATCACTGTGGAAACAGGTATATGTCTAGATCAAACATTACCAATTTTTACATATATGAGTCTTAGAATCACTAATGTCTTGGCCATAACAACGTTATTAAAAAAACCAAAACTGGTGGCAATTCTCCAGCTCTTCATACTCATACATTAAAGGCCAAGACTAGTATTTATAGAACCCTTTTTAATAGTCAAAATGGATCTTTGAATAGCAAGCTCATGGATATAGGAACATTTTTTGGCTAAAACAGTATCAAACTAATCCTACGTTTCTCATAATAAAGTTCTGTATTAAAAAAAAAAAAAAAAGTTCTTCCCACATCCGAATAGTTCAGTGAGGAGCAGAAACCTGCCTTGGCAACCTGGGGTTGGCATGAGCTGCGGAGCACCTGATAACCACGCTCCATCAGATGGCCTGTGCTCAGATGATGAAAGACATGCTTATCAACACCATCTCAAATCACACAGGCTAACAGGTTCCTGCAACTCTTTTGAAGGTGGCTGGGGCAAGAGTGATTCCCTGTGGAATCACATGGCCTGACTAGCAGGGGCTGCGTTATTAACGTAGAGCAAACTAGCAGGATCCAGCCACAAGTGACATACTTATTTTTCCTATCGATATTAAAACAGCCTTCAGATTGTTCCCTGCAATTCAGAAGGCAGAATCGAGTGATATAAAGTTATAAGGGAAGGTGGTTTTCCTTTCAGACAAAAGCCTGGTCTAGCAAGATCCTCTTGCTCTAACATCTCCTCTAAGCTGCCATAACAGATCTTGGGCAGTGGCCTCAGCCTGACCTACAAATTCAAGCTCAACTTCTAGTCTTGTTCTAGATGAGGGTTAGGAGACTGGTGTCCAATCTGGAACAGTAATCGCATATGTCACGTGTATATGCCTCCATGTCCCTGTAATGCCAATGTGCATATAGGTGTGCACATATCATTCAAGTGTCCCTAGGAGGAAGCAGGATGGTGATCACAAAAGGATGGTGATCGGCTCTGAGACTGCATGGTCTGGGCAGTGGTTATAATCTACCCCACGATCAGCACCATTCTGCTTCTCAAGCCCCAGGCCTACCCCGGTACAAGGTTTCTTTTCTGATTGGCTTACCTGGTGGCCCGCAGTGAGGTGGAGTGGAGCCGGGTGGAGTCCGGGTACCAGGGACTTCATGACCATTAGAGTCCACGCACCAGCAGAAGCCAGTGCTGCCATGACACTGCAGTGGCAGGAAGTGGCCCTGCTCATCGCACTGGGGGATGTGGATCCGGGAGCCGGGATATGCATGCTGAGCCTGGGCACTGTGCTGCTGGTGTTCACAAAGTTTCAGTCCTGAGGAGGAGTCTTCCAAGGGACAGAGGAGGTACAAAGGAGGAATAAAAGGCATTGTAACCCATCCACTTTTACCAGCCATCCTCAAAGTCTCCTGCCTGAGGATTTTTCTTCTATAATTAGAAGATAGCATAACATGGGAAAAATAGAAAAGCACTGGGATTGTGGAATTCGGGATTCTTATTTTAGCTCTGCCACTATCTCCTGATATCTCCTTAGTTCTCGCAGTCCGCTCTGTACGTCCCTAGCTGACTATACTGTAAAACAGCTCCTCCCCTCAGCCTTCAGGCTCCTATTGCTGTCCAAACATCCTAAGAGACTTTGGAGAAAACAAAGCTCTGTTCTTCCCCTGAGGTCCAGAGTTTAAGTCCGAGAAGCTCCAGGACAATGGCTGTCACTAGACTGCACCGTGCTGGCCAGGTTTTCTTAGAGAGGTCACATGGGACCTTACTCCCAGCTCACTAGTGCATATGACTCCTGATTAGTAAACTTAATCTCAATACTTCATCTAAATCACACTTATCAAGGCAAAGCAGATACTAGGGCAGTTAACCAGAACTGCTACTAGGTAGGGCAATGGTTGGGTCATATTCCAGGCCTCCTGGAATGCTAATAGATAGTGAACTGTCAGTAAACCAGGCAGCTGGAGGTAACTGAGGAAAAAATCCAGGGCCTGGAAGATCCACCAACTAAGGCCTCAGACCTGGATAAATCTAGAGTGGGCTGAAGTGCTGTTGAAAAATAGCACTGAAGGAGCTGGGAGTCCTCTGTGCCTAATCTGGCCTCCCAAACCTTACCAGGGGTGCACTGAAGTCCGTCCCCATGATAGCCAGGTTGGCAGCGGCAAGAGAAAGAGCCAGGGGTATTGTAGCAGGTAGCCGAGGGGTGACATCTGTTTTCTGCACATTCATCAACATCTGCACAGGTCAGATGAGAGAGAGAAGGGAGGGAAAAAAGGAAAGGACGTCATGACTTCACTGCACTTAACCTGTCCTCCCACATGGCCTCAGCACACGTGGATCAGTGATGAGCGAGCAACTTCAGAAGAGCTTTGGGCATGAGCAGAAACATGCTGACTCCTGAAGGCAAGCTTAACAGAATAAGTCTAGGGACATATGAGTTAACCCATTAGACTAAGAATATTCAGTGGAGAAATCAAATGTGAGGTCACTCAGAAAAATATATCCTGCAGTATATTTCTAGAGCATCTTTCGTCTACAGTGAATTCCAGGAAGTTATTGCCTTTGAACTAATCTTTCGACTACAAATCACTTCCGTTGAGTAGTGCTACAATAAATATATGTAACAATAGTTTTTTCCCTTCTTTGTTGGCAGCATCTCCCTGCGCACTGATTTACAGATGCAGGGGAGCCCAGTGAGGCCCCCAGATACTTTTTCAGCTAAGTTAGAAGCACACATTCAGTCTTGCCTCGACAGAGTCCTACCATCTAGAATGCCCAATTAATCAAAAATTTTCTTTACTTTCCACTTTTAGAATAAAAAAAGTGTAAGAAAAATATTAGCGGAGGTTTTGAAATAACACATTAAAAAATCTAAATTTCTCAGGCTTATAAGTACAAATAATTCTGGACCCCACACTCCAGTACCATGAGGATTAATTTTCATATATCTCAAAACTATAAGATCCTGAAACTTCAAACAAAAGGCAACTTATATTCCTTTTATTTTATGTTCTGACATCAGTACATTGCTGATAATAGCAAGGCACCCCCTTCCACCCACACACCAAAGAAAACAACAAAAAAAGAAAACCACCTCTGAGAGTCTAACTGTTAAAACCCAGGCCCAGTGGTTGAGATAAGCTATCTTCAGAGACAGGAAGTCTTCCACAGTAAGAGGAGGATAAGGGTGTAGGTCTGATCAGGACTCCACTGAAAATAAAATAGTCACATCCGTAATAACATCCAAAAATTATTTTCAAAATGTGTGAATAGGAAAAAACGTGGGATGAGATGATCAGTGTGAAACCTAGAAAACAGGAGTCCCAGAAGACGTGAAATGCAACAGTTCAGTACAGCCCATGGTGGGGACACATCGGACCTGGGAAGCCAGACTTACAGCCCTGAATTTGATGTGAATCGGCTGAGACAGAGGTGGCTCCTTACCCAGCCTCCTGTGACCGAGATGGAATCTCTTCTAGGGTTATCAGTGTCACCCTGGCTGTCACATCACTCTCACTGAGCCACTCTCTCATGACTAAGGGGCTTTCCCAAGTACCAGTTAAGTGGACACACTGGACATTCAACACAGACCTGTTCACAGGAAAGGAATCTCTTACATTGTAATTAGCAAATTAACATCTCGCTTATCCTCAGGCTTAGGGGAGGTTAGTCAACATAAATCAGTTCCCTGAAGCCCCCAAAATCCTGAATGCTAGACACAACCAAGTTTAAAGCCACCCAGAAAAGCTCTGCCCAGAAGAGCAGTTGGCCTCCATGGTCACCTTCCTTTCACCTACAAAAATAGAAATGTAGTTATAAATTCATCTGCAAGGTTAGACGCAAACAAGGTTTTCTGATTAGCTCTCCTCAGTTAACCCAAAATAAACCAGATGAAAACAATTACAACAAAAACTTTATTTCCAATCTAATGAATATGAGTTCTATATTGTTGTATTTGATTATCCTTGACGTTGGCACTGTCTTTTCTAAAGCACAATTCAGATGCACAGTTAGGCAAAGCTGGTGACCACCTAGTTCCTTGGGCCTGGAAGAGGCTGTAAAGCTGGCTATTTAACCAAAGCTGTGAAAATCAACATCTAGCCAAATGCAGGAAATCAAAGCTATTCATAATACATATGCTAAAAGTACTTTTCATGGTCACCGGAACCCAGGCAATGACAGGAAGCAGGAATTCCTGAGACACAGGGCCTATTTCTAGAACCCAAGCATGGATCAGTTTCTTGTGATTATTTTTCAACTAAGTGAGAGGGGATGCCCCAGAGCTACCAAGTTACTTATGTTCTTCAAATCTCTGGCCTAGAATTCTGATCAGACCTGAAAGAGCAGCCGTCCTCCCCAGGCACTAAAGTCATGGGGAGATGGTAACTGCTGTAAATGACCACCAAAGAGAAATTCCCTGGAGAACAAAAGCATCACCAGTGAGATACCCCTCCCCAAAAAGCCGAAGACGGTTCAGGCTCCCTGAAACGTGGTCCCTGACACCCTAGAGGACCTCTCGCCGTAACATAAACCGAGCCCAGTCAGCCCCTGCAGGGCCTGCGCTCAAAGCAGGCCACAGCCCGCTACAGGAGCGCAAACATGGAGCGGTTTGGGGGAAAACTGGAGCTTCTGTGTGGAGAAGAGGAGCTCTTCTCTATATCTCAGGATGTCAGGTGTCGGGAGAGAAAGAGTGGAAAGACTTTCACCCCTTGCAAGGGGAAGAGCTTTCCTCCTATCATTTGGGGAGGGGGCTGCATTTATGCCTAACGATCACTGTCAGGGGTCTTTAGGGACCGTTAGGACCCTGAGGTCTAGACAACAGTGTTCGAGAGATAGCGAAGCTCCTTTACCATTCAGATAATGAAGGATAATTCTCCATTCTATCATCTACTAAGCTGGTAAAAACCCTGTTTGGAAAATGTGTTAAAAATCCTCCATTTTGAGTTCGTATTTTGGTGCTTCAACATCCTTATGGCCCTAATTCTGAGCCTACACCCAAAACCAGCTGAAATTCCTTCAAAACAACCACTGGACTCTAGCTTCTCCTTCCCCCTAACGCCCCTCCTCCCCTCCCTGGTTTGCTTTCAAACCACACAGTGAAGTTTCCTGGTGCCAATTAACCTCTGTCCCTCTCAAGACCCCAGCAAAGGCTTTGGCCCATAAGTTCTCACTCCCCACCCATTCAGTCAAGCAGCCTTTTGCTGTTTGTGGCCCTGTGTGGCTCTGCATAACACACCTTTGCTCTGGGACTTATGAACATAATAAACTTCCTCTTAAGCCTTGTTCTCTTCTCCTCCTGTGGCTGTACCAGATTTACCATGCCTTACCCAACATCACATTCTTGGAACAGAAAACCTGAGAGAATAATGCCAGTAGCTTCCCTCGTATCGCTTCTGAGCAGCGATGGCTCTGGGTAATGGGCCATCTGGAATCCAGTTCAACTCATGCTTGCTCCTCCCTGGAAAGGTCCCAACTCTAGACAATCCAGTTTTATACCTGGTAAAGCTGCCAAAGATCCATAAAGACAAACATGCCTGATAAATATCCAGTTTATACCAACACAGGGCTGAAATCAATTCAAATTGAGAGAAGCTAAGAATGATTTAATTCTACTTGGATAAAGTAATTCCTGCTAGTGATTCAGTCTAGATTGAGAACTTGAAGTCAAATGTAACTTCTCCAGGGACCTGGTTTTTAACAGACTGGCTGGAGAAAAACCCACACACCCTTTTATTGCTAATTTGATGGAATTAAAAAAAAAAAAAGTTGGCTTCAAGAATGAACACTTTTCACAAAACAGAGCCTTTCTCTCTATTTTTCTCTAGTTTTTTATCTATGGTCACTGGGACACATGCATAGTGTAGCATGCCTTTAAATATGCACATGCGTGCTCACACATACATTCTTATCCTTCAAGTCACCTTCATGATTAGCCCAACCTGGCTTACACATGGCATAGGTCATTAGGAAAATGACCATTCTCTACCACAACATAATCTGAAAGGTTGGAAGGCAACCACATGGTAACTAACTATGGGAGGCAGGCTCTAAGATGTCACCAAAGATCCCTACCCCCTAGTATTCACAGTCTTGTGTCATCTCCTTTCCTTGAGTAACTTGCTTCTAACCAACACATGAAAACAAAATTGCGAGGATGTCATTTTTGCAATTATAACTTCCATCTTGCTAGCAGCCTTGCTGCCACTGGCTTTGATGAATAAATTATCTTGTTGGTCACCTCCAAGCAACAGCTAGCAAAAACCCAAGGCTCTGAATCCAACAGTCCTCAAGGAACTGAATCCTGCCAATAACCATGTGAGGCTCTTTCCCCAGTTAGTACTTCGGATGAGACCCAAGCCTGCCAGACCCCTTGACTGCAGCCTTATGAGGGTCCTAAAGCAGAAGACCCACCTGAGTCATTCCCAGGCCCCTGCTCTATAGGTAACAAATGTGTACTGTTCTAAGCTGCCACATTTTGGGGTGGTCTATTATGCAGCAATAGAAAACTAATACACAGGGAAGCAAATGATGGCTTTGCCATATTTTTAAGTTTGTGGGTTCTAGAGCGAATTCTAAAAGCAGAGAACCAGAGAGGTAACTAAAGTCTTAAGAACAGACTAGAAGTTAAAAGAAGGGAAAGAGAATGATTCTAGATGGGATTAGGGCAAGAAGCATCTAACCTCAATTAACACTCTGATGATTAACACTCATCACACCTAGGCTACAATTAATTTCAACTTCTTTGCTTTAAACTAAAGACCTAAGGGGATTAAATACTTTATAAGCACCATTTCTGGTGACCTGAGCAACAGATCTTTAAATATGAAATTCTACTGACAATTTTTTTCTCTATGCATTCCCATTTTTTAGAACCAGTAGTGTATTAAATCAAACTGAATAATAAGTTCCACAGGGTGAAAAAGTGTTATTCCCACTGTGAGACTTAACAGAAACAAGGAGTCTATACTCCTCGCCCTGATCCCCCAGACCTGTAGAGGGTACCCCCATCTGTAAAGAGTGTATCGATTATAGATGGAGCTCTTTGGCTGGTCAAGTATGACCTGTGGATTACAAATCTACCTCTTTCTAATTTGAAAAACATTTGAGCTGTCTAAAGCTGCAGGTGTTTTTGTTTGTTGGTTTGTTGTTCGTTTGTTTTGGGGGGGAGGGTGACCAGGGCTGAACTGAGCCACAACTTTGAGTCATTTCAATATGTTGTGTTTTCAAGAAAACCATAAGCAGAGCTTCCGTATAGAAGTGGAAACTTTATTAAATAGCAAGGTTCAGACAATACCAAACAGCCAGCCACATGTGGAAAGGAGTGGAGGGCTGAGCTGCCCTGACACATTGGTCTGTCAATAGCATATGGCTTCAGTCTGCTGGTCCAGCCAGCCTGTCCTGCTGGAACCAAAGGGAGAAAGAATGGGAAAAGGGTGAGAATCAAACCTCTAATGAGGAAGGAGAAGGCCAGGCTATTTAGGTCTGTTATGGCGCTCCCAGGACTTACAAGGCTTAGCAAATCAACTCAGTGGGCCCAGGCGTACAGTGGCGGGTGGAGCAGCCATTTGAGCAACAGGGAAAAGTGTGCCTTTTTAGGTTTATGTTCCCAAGACAGACCCTTTCCCATTCCAAACCCTTTTCTCACCATTCTCACATTTCCAGTGTTTCATTTTACCATAATTTGTGTGTATTACTGATGGACAGACAGCATGAAATTGAGTTGCAATTCAATCACATGCCACTGGGTGCATTGTGAAAACCTTTAGTGGATTATGTAGATTTACACTGAATAATCACTAAAGTACTACTAACCCTAGTTTCATGAACATTTATACTCAGAGCGTTAGGCCTAGATTAATGTGTAACAACCTCACACATTATTTCTAAATTATATTTGAACAGTTACTCCTGCATTCTGGTTTAATGATTTTATAAAATATTGTATGAAGTCTTAAAAGTAGTTAGATTTCTGGAAGAAAAGTTTTGAGTACCTAGGTATGCCTTAATATCCTTTTATATCTGTAAAGTTCCTCTGTGGATCTCTATCGCTCTCCACAAAGACAGAAGAGAGGGGAAAAAAATAGAGAAGAAGAATTATATGTATATTTAGACATTGCTTAAAATATCAGTCCAAGCAGGGGAAGAGCAACTAAAAATTAAGCACGATTGGAAGTGTTGAATTAAGCCATTATTAACCAAAGAGACTGAAAGATGGAAACATCCTAACAGAATACATGACTTTCCCTAAGTTCCTCCAGCCTATACCAGGTTCCAAGGAACATAAGGTTACAAGCTGACAGACTCCCCAGTGCTCCAAGCATGTCTCCACCAAGGACAACCATATATGCTTAACGATCCAGTCCAAGGGAAATCACCCTGGGCCCCTCTTTCTGATTCAAAGGATGCCTTTTCTCTTTCCCTTTTGGCAATCCCAAGGCTATGTGAGTCAAAGGAAGGGAGAGAGAATTCCTGAGACGCCCTGGCTATGTGGGGATGGGCATCCAGGTGACTGTCCATAGTTGCTGAGGCTGACCCGCAGGTACTTACCGGTACACTGGTGTCCGTTGCCAGCATAACCAGGCAGGCAGGTACAGCTGAATGTGCTGCCTCCGTGGTGAATGCACCGGGCCTGGTCAGCAGGAGCACAGGTATGGCTGCCATCCTCACAGGGGTTGGGAGGTGGGGCAATCACTAAAAAGACAAGGCAAGGATGTCTAAGAGTTTAGGTCTGCAAATGGGTGAGCCTTGCTCTTTCACAGTGTGATCTGCACACCAACAGCATTGGGATATCTGGAGGTTTACATATAAAGAATGCAGGTCCTCAGGCCCCAGCCCAGAGCCAGAGAATCAGAATCTGAATTTTAACAAGATCACTATCAAGATGCTTTGTATGCAAACCATCTGGGTGGGTGGTTAAAACACTAGGGATGAAGATCACTCATCAAAACAGTCCTTGACTCAAGTTTATAACTCCCAGAACAAATGTTACACACACACACACACACACACACACACACAGAGTCTCTACAATCACTGCTACTTTTTCATTCCATTGGATTAAAAGTGTAGATATCATCTAGCTCTACCAATGGGATGAATTTGGAATTCTAGTTCTTTTAGTTCCACTTTTAGGTCCAAAGTTGTTTTTTTTTTTTTTGAACCCTAGAGAGGGTATATTTATTATAGATGGAGCTCTTTGGCTGGTCAAGTGGGACAAGCATCATTGAATTACAAGTCCACTTCATTCTAATTTGAGAAATATTTGACCTCTATCTGGTGCTGTCGGTATTTATTAAAGGGGTTCATATTCTCATTACATGATTGAGCCAAATACCAAGACAGGTAGGAATCTCAACTGAGGTGAACATCCTTCAATAACTCAACACCAAAAATATCTACTTACAGAAAAAGAAAACAATAACAACAACAAAAACAAACAGAAAAACAGGTCTGAACTGAGCCATAGTTTTGGGCTATTTCAATGTAAATTCTCTGTTTTCTAGAAAACCTTAGAGCAGAATTTCTGTACAAAAGTGGAAACATTAATGAATCAAAGAGCTAGGTTCAGCATCCTTTTGGCCAAAAAGAGGAATGATTTTGGCACTCACAGGTGCAAGTGTGCTGGTCATCTGCAAACTGGTAACCACTCCGGCATTCACACCTGTAGCTTCCCTGTAAGTTGATACACACAGAGTTGGGGCCACAGTGATGGAAGCCGGTTGCACATTCATTTACATCTAGGAAGAAATAAGAACAAAAAAGCTCTGTTTAAATCAAGGATCTCACTAGTGAAAGGTCTGAAACTTGGTGTTTTCTCACTATTATGAGGCTTCAATGGGACTAACAGGAGTTGAAATGTAAGATTTCTAAGTACCAGATATGGAAGCATGTTGCATATCACAAATAATACATATTTATTTCAAGTCATTCAAGTATAAGCCACAGGGAGACATATTTTGAATATTCCGAGAATTCTTTAAAGATTTAAAAAATACTGAATATTTAGAAGAGAAGAACTATAACAATTTTTTTAATGTAAAGAAATTTCTACTACTGCTGTTTGGGATATAACAGGGAAAAGAAACAATTCCTGAAATCTAAAGATAACTAGAAAACATATTTGTTAGTAAATGGAAGAAATAGTTATTTCAGGCTTAAACTTACAAAACTTAAGAACTCAAAATATCCAGGAATTGCAGCAGATGTCCTTTTACAGTCCCAGTCCCAAATACCCAACTCCAAACTGCCCTCTCAAACCTAACCAGAATACGCTTCAGTTTTTAAATCACTGTCTTTAGATTAACAGCTGCTAAACTCATTGCTCAATGGAGATCACTAAGAAGACGGACACTTATCTGTTATAAACAAAGTGCTAGAGGACTGCATGAAAGAACACAGAGCACATGGCTCTTACCCACACAACTCCGTCCATCTCCATGGTACCCAGGTGAGCACTCACAGGTGTAGTCTACACCTGTCCCTGGATGGCACCGAGCTCTCATGTCACACGTGTGGCTCCTGTCATAGCAAGGATTCACTGGGGCGGAGTCTGAGTTTTCTGTGTGGGTAGAGAGGAAATAAAAAGCAAAAACACAATCTAGCTGTTGTTAAGAGAATGGCACGGAGGAGATCAAAGAGTCCTTGGAACTGACTGTATATTTGTCTGTGTTTGGGGGCCCACCTGGCAACCTCAATAAATTATTAACATCCAAAGCGAAAGTGGATTATACGCATTGAAGTTTTTAATTCCAGAATGGCTTCCTCTAGCGTCCTCTACAGACAACTAACCTTTTCTTGCTTATGCTGGGTGTGTGTCCAGAGAATAAAAATATCCAACACATGGCATCCTCTTACTTAAAAATGCTTTCGGTTTATCAAGTGATTTCTCAGAATAATTCTATGAGGTGAGCTGTCATTCCCTGGGAAGGACATGTCACCTCTGTGGTCTTCCCCCAAATCCTGGCCTCCACTTAACCATGAGCAAACACCAGATAACCCAAGCTCTGTAAGGAACCTGACCCCATTATCGATCATTTTCACAGATAAAAAAAAGTGAGAGACATTGGAAAAATTGCTCAAGCTCACAAAGTCAGGAAATGGTACAGCAAGGACTCATACCCCAAATTTCTACCTCTCTATTGGGCAATATCTCACTAAAATTCACTATAAGTCAAAATTCAACTAATGAAAATATCTTGGTTTTTTTTTTAATGATTTATAAGACCAAATAAATATGAATGATTTTTGCAGTATTTACTTTTAAGACTTAACCTTGCCATGGACCCATCCATCCACTAGGTAGTGATGACTGTTAACATCTAAAATCTTCCCTAAGGAACATTATTCCTAGTTAAAGCGTAATAGTAACGCTTATTGAGCATTACATGCCAGGCACTGTTCTAAACCCTTTATATGTCATTCCATTAAATCCTCAGGATGCCACTGTGAGGAAGGTATCATCTTCATTTTTACTGCCAAGTAACCTATCCAAGGCGCACAGTCAAAAGAGGTGGCTGGAGCTGGGATAAAAAGCCAGGAGCCTGGCTCCAGAGACCATGTGTTCCATTACCTTCCTACAACCACAACCAAATGAACTTCATAAAGTTATCTAGTCTAAGCCTAGGGCACAGAGATGGTGGTGTTGGAAAGAGTCCCAGATACCCAGACAGAATGAATCCATTAACCGTGGGCATTTCTCTGATTCTTCAGGTATAAAATGAAAATGGCACATATGTCTGCTAGAACGACTGAAGAAAATATATTAAGACGACCCAACACAATGTTTGTGAAAGGCGATTCTCCCGCAGACAGGCCTACCCAGTTCCCAGTCACTGCATTCCTTTTCCCTCCTCACATAACGGTTTTAGCTTTGTCTCAGTCCCTAGAATTAATTTTGATTTCATATTCGAAAGATTTCAAGAGCCCAACACAAACTTCCCAGGCTCTACATCAAGCCATCTCTGCTGCCAATGGGGCTCCATCTAAGTCATGATAACTTGGGCTTCTGCCTTGGACGTCTGTGCCGAATTCCCTGTTGTGACAGCCAGCTCAGTACACTCCAAGTCCTGCCTCGCTTGTCACAGCTCCCTCACTTCCCCAGAAACCAGCATCTTGGCATCTGTAGACAGACTTTGGCAGTTCTACCCACTTTAACTTCCAAGTACCACCTCCTCCTGGATTCCCTCTCATTTTATTCTATCTCACCCACATCTCCCTACCCCCTTACTTCACATGGGGTAACTCCTAGTCTGGACCCCAGTGCTTACTGCTGTCACCTGCCTCATAGACAAGACTTTCTCCCAGTCCTTCAGGAGTGCTTGCCTCACTGCGCACATCAGGGTTCTTTCAGTTCTGCTATAAACTAGGATGCCTTGGCTGATTCCCTTGCTTTCTGGTAAGCTCCTACCATCTGCTTTATAAGAAATACCACAGTGTGTTCCTGCAGTGAAATATTCTCGGTATTGATTCCCATATTATGGTTTGGAAAAAAAAAAGGAGAGCCATGGGTTTATCCTTGGTTCACCTCGATAACATGGCTGGAGTAACAGCATCTTTGCTGAGAGAAGAGGGTCAACAAATGGCTCCGGCACTTTCAAACCTGATGAACGTAAGCAAGTCGGCATAAGCCTAGCCCCACAAATCACGCAGATATCCTTGGATGCCCCTCATCCCTCCTCTGGATCTCCTGGCAGAGGGGACAGAAGCACAGCAATGGGGTTGGGGTTGCGGGGTAGTACAGACCAAATTCCTGAGTCAGTACCCAGCATGTGCTACGGTTAAGAACAAGGTCACGTCCTTACTGAAGGCCCAGTGTTAGACAAGAACCTGATTCTCCATGATGATGTCTCCATTTTAGGAGAAGATTCTGTACAAAATGCCTGGCCTACCCGGACAAAGGCAGAAGTGAGCTTCGAAATGTTTTAATTTGTAAATACTAATGCTTAGCCTTCTTGTTCAGTATTTTCCAGCACTGAATTTTCACTGTGGCACATTCCAGCAAAGATTAGTGAGTATATATGGATACAAAAGCTTACCACCCTTCTAGGCATAAAATTGGAAAAAAAAAAAAAAGCAGTACAAAAATTGACTTGCAAACTTGGACAGGATACATTGGCCCATCTGAAATTGAGGGGAAAATGTCTATAATTACATGACACCGATTTAAAATATACTTCACTGACAGGACCAGTCACAATTTGCAGAGCCCAGTGCAAAATGAAAATGTAAAGCCTCTTGGTTCAAAAATCATTAAGAGTTTCAAGACAACAGCAGAGCATTAAACCAAGCAAGCATTAGAGCCCTTCTGAGCATGGGGCTCTATTCACTGAATTCAGTTTCCAAAACCATTATTTTAGAAGTACATTTCTAAAACCATTTGGCTCTTCATTCTCTATGGCATGTTAGCTTTTTTTCCTATTATAGTAAGTAAAGAATAGCGGTATCCTTCTTAAGACATTTTCTCTTTCACCCTCACCCTTTTAAATAGCTTGACTCTTTGACAGAAGATCTGGAACTAATTTACTCATTTAATCAAGAGGGGAAGAGTGGTTTTCCTTAAAGGAACAGTCTGTTCAGCTTCAGTGAGGGGCCCTCTGCCCAAAGTGTCCTCAGCTGGCCAGAAGTGGGAGCAAGGGCAGGAGGCATTCCTGAGTCCTGTTCTAGGACCCCGTAAAAGACAGCCAACCCACACTGAGGCCTGGGGAGGGTGGCTGGGTAGTGGGCAGGGCCAAGGCTCAGACTGCTCAGTAGGAAGAAACATCAGCACTCCTGATTCCTGGGAAAGCAGGAGCTCCCACATCAGGTGGGGCAGCTGTGCTGTTTCACAAGCATTCCAACCAGATAATCGCTCCCTCTGGAAAAAGTGAGAGATTCTTAAGTTACTGCTATGCACTGAGAGGGGGAGAAAGAAAAAGAGGTTTTCTTTTTCTTTTCTCCTGCTCAGAGAGAATGAACAGTACTGCTGTTTTCTATAGGAATGGACAACACACAGTGCAGATATAGTTTTTAAAAAAGACACACTCCTTTTAAAATTTGGTCTAAATTATGAGGCAGCCCCAAGGCCAGCAGTGTTTTATGTAGACGACCAGTGCCAGGAGGAGTTAAGAGTGGGCCCTGGAGCCGGTGCCCAGGTTTGAGTCCCAGCTCACTGCTTTCTAGATGTGAGCAAGAAAATTACTTCAAGTCTATGCCTTGGTCTCTGTCAAATGGCGTAATAAACCCAACACTGGGGAGAGGTTGCTGTGGGGATTAAACGAGTTAATTCATAAAGATGCTTAAAACTGTGCTTGGCACCAAGTATACCATTCTTTGCTATTATTATTACTGTTAGTATCAGACTTGGGCTAGAAAGGAAAGTCATATAAAATTCTAAAGGCAAATTAATAACTTGATACCTGCCAGTTTATTACTCTCATTTAGTATGTCTCTAGGGAAAACACACCCAGAGATCTGTCTTTTCCCTAAATGATTCCAGAATCAGAATGAGACTCTGTGGCTTGGGAGGCTCTTCCACTAATTGCTCTTTTTACAGATCAGACGCCTACACCCAGTAAAGGGCTGAACTAGACATTTGAAGATGAAGAATGTTTTTCCCAGTTGTTTTTCTTTAAATATCTCCTTGAGAAATAGGCAACAACAATCTTTTCCTAAAATCAACTGATACCTCCATGCTATTAATTCACTGCCTTACAATCCCATCTTTGGACACTCACTCAATGCCTATGCCCCAAACCAAGTTTCCTAAAACTAAACCAACCACTCACTGAAAAAAGCAAACTTTGATTCTCATTTCAAGTCACTTCTGCATCCTAGAAGAGTCTAGTTCTCTTACCTTAATCTCCTGTTATCATATTGCTGAAGTGACACTTGCATGTTGAGCCCGAAGAGGCTTAAGGAGCTCTCCTCTCCAGTGATAAATCATAGAATCGCCCATAAGTTACGGAATCACCTCTCTGAGGCACTGATTCAGGGCTCAACAGTCTCAATATGGAGCTGAATGAGGGAGACAGTCTCTCTCTCTCCTCACGTGCCTACTGCGTTCTAAAGGAAAACACTCCCTATAGGTTTTCATAATGAAAATGTCCCCTTGATCTGACAATCATTTCCTATCTGTAGAGTTCCCTGACTTCACAGGCTCATCCTCTGGCTTGCCTAACATTTTTTTTTTTTAATTAATAGACTTTTTGAGAAGTTTTAAGTTTACAAAAAATTGAGCAGAAAGTACAATTTCCATAGCCGCCCCCCCACTTGCAGTTTTCTCTTATTAACATCTTATATTAGTGTGTTATATTTGCTATAACTGATAAACCAATATTGATATATTATTATTAACTAAAGTCCACAGTTTACATTAGGGCTTAATCTGTGTTGTACAGTTCTACAGGTTTTGACAAACATAATGACATGTAGCCACCATTATAGCATCATACAGAATAGTTTCACTGCCCCAAACACCCCGCCCTGTGCTCCACCTATTCATCCCTCTTCTCCTTCCCCTATACATCTGTCAAACACTGATCTTTTTACTGCCTCTATAGTTTTACCTTTTCTAGGTCATCTACTTAGAATCACATAGTATGTAGCCTTTTCAGACTGAATTCACTTAGTAATATGCACTCAAGTTTCCTCACATCCTCTGATGCCTTGATTGGCCTATCGAGCATTATAACTGCATTTTTATCAAGCTACACAGGTGAGGCTAATGCTGACTGAAGTATGAGAACCATTGGTTTAGAGTTTTGTTTTTTCCCTCTACTGCTATTTTTAATTGAGATATAACTCACATACCATACAACTCACTCAACTAAAGTACACGTTCCATGCAAATGGAAATTCAAAAAAAAAAAGAAACAAAAATACACAATTAAATGGCTTTTGTATATCCACAGAGTGTGCAACTACCACCACAATCAATTTTAGAATATTTTAATTCCCCTCCTCAAAAAAAAATCCTTGTACCCTTTAGTTATCAACTCCCTATCCTCTCTATTCTCCCAGTCCTAGGCAACCAATAATCTACTCTCTCTCTGTGGATTTGCCTATTTTGGTCATTTCATATAAATGGAATCATACAATATGTCTTCTTTTTACCTTCAAAGTTCATTCATATTGTAACATGTATCAGTACATCACTTTATGTTTAATAATAGTCCACTGTATGGATATATGACATTTTAGAAATCCATCTATCAACTGATGAACACTTTGGTTGTTTCCACCTTCACGTTATTATGAATAATGCTGCTAGTCATGTACAAGTTTTTGTGGGGACATAATTTTCATTTCTCTTGAGTATACAGCCAGAAGTCCAACTGATCAATCGAATCGTAATTTTGTGTTTAATTTTTTGAGAAACTGCTTGACTGTGTTCCACATTTTACATTCACACCAGCAATGTATGGGGGTTTCAGTTTCTC
Organism: Pteropus medius; assembly: GCF_902729225.1. Classification (NCBI taxonomy): domain Eukaryota; kingdom Metazoa; phylum Chordata; class Mammalia; order Chiroptera; family Pteropodidae; genus Pteropus; species Pteropus medius. The sequence goes on along the minus strand of NW_024342473.1, from coordinate 8,230,399 downwards.
CACGTCCTTTCTAACAATTATCTGTTTTTAAATTATATCCATCTATATCCATGTAAATCCACCGTGGATTTGATTTTACATTTTCCTGATGACTAATGATGTTGAGCACCTTTTGGTGTGTGTTTGTACTCACTGGACATTTGCATATCTTCTTCAGAGAACTATCTATCCAAAAATGTTTGCCTTTTACTTTGCTTATTTATCTTTTTATTATTGAACTGTAAGAGTTCTTCATATAGTCTACATATAAGTCCCTTACTAAGTACATATTTGCAAATATTTCTCTTTTTTGATCGTGTCCTCTAAAGCACCAAAGTTTTAAATTTTGTTGACATTCAATTTATCTGTTTTCCTTTGTTGCTTGTGCTTTTAGTATCGTTATCTAAGAAGCCATTGCCAAACTCAAGGTCACAAAAATTCCCTATGGTTTTTTTTCTAAAATTTTAGCTCTTACATTAAGGTCTCTGACCCATTTTGAGTAAATTTTTGTATGTGCTGTGAGATAGAGGTCCAACTTCATTCTTTTAAATGTGGATAACCAGTTGTCCCAGAAACATTTTTTCAAAAAGATTAGTCTTTCTCATCAAATTGTTTTGGTGCCCTTGTCAAAAATCAATTGACAGTGAACGTGAGTGTTTATTTCTGGATTCTCACTTATCTGTATGCCAGTCTATCTCCATGCCAGGACCACAGTATCTTGATTATTCTAAGTTTTGAAATCAAGAATTATGAGTTTTCCAACTTTATTCTTTTTCAAGATTGGCTCTTCTTGGTTCCTAAAATTTCCATGTGAATTTTAGGATCAACTTGTCAAAATTCTGCAAAAAGCCCAGCTGACAGGATTGTGTTGAATCTATAGATGAATTTAGGAAGTGCTGCAATTTTTACAATATTAAGTTTTTTGATTCATGAACATGGAATGTTTTCCCATTTATTTCTTTTTAAGTTTTTTTTTTCAAAAATGTAAAGGTTTCAATGCAAAAGTATTGCACTTATTTTTAAAAATTCCTAAATATTTTTTGAAACAGAATTATTTTCTTAATTTCCTTTTCAGTTTGCTCATTGTTACTATGTAAAAATACAATTAATTTTTCATATTGATCTTGTATCTTGCAACCTTGCTGAAATTATTTTAATCATTTTTTAATAAATTCTTTAAATTTTCTACATATAAGAACCTGTCATATGAAAATATAGATAGATAACTTTACTTCTTCCTTTCCAATGCCTTTTATTTCATTTTCTTGCCCTGGCTAGAACTTACGACATGGCGTTGAATAGAAGAGCAAGCATGACATCCTTGCCTTTTTCCCGATCTCAGAGGGAAAGCATCCAGTCTTTCCTCATTAAGTATAATGTTAACTGTGGGTTTTTCGTACATGCAGTTCTGTTTTGTTTTGTTTTAGGCACTGGCTTTTTGTCCTACCATGATTTGATGAAATCCTTCTTATCCTTTACGTTTTAGCTAAAATGTCATTTCTTTGGGGATACCCTTCCTGAACCTCCAGACTAGGTTCACAGTACCTGCTTATCACAATTATAACAAATACTTGTCAGCATCATTCTCCCTAGTAACTTGCCCCACCTTGTTCACAGTTGTATACCAATGGTATATTTTCATACACTAACACAGATGGGCGCACATGATTATTGCTACAAATTAGCCTCATGTACTATGCTTTATTCATAAATTTGGCGAGTATTCTGTTCTAAAAGTTCCATTTCTGCCTCTGTCTCCATCTCAAGGACAGGACCTGACTTTATTTATTCTTATATCCAGCACATAACACAGAGCCTGGCACTCAGTAACCCTTAGTAACTTCTGTGAATCATTCTGAGGCTACTCAAAAAGGAAAGAAGAAAGAAGGTTAGATGTAATTTTTGCCCAAGAACAATAACAGAAATTTTTACCTTCAACAGGGCCGATTTGATTGGTCACAGCAAATCTAAGCACTCTTTCTTCATCACTATACAAGGCAAAGACACGGTCCACATCGAGCTGCTGGGTGGTAGGAATGCCCAGGTGTTTGGGGACATGCCTGCACTCCTGGTAAGTGATGTTCTGGTGGATGCGGTAGGACAATGTTTGGTTGATGGCACCAAATGTGAGAGAGTAGTCTCTAAAGCTTGTGGAGGTCACAGCTGCAAGACACACATACAGTAACTGGTAAATTGAAAAAGTATTAAATACAGAGATTTTAATGTGCAGTGGGTTTTTCTGCATAGTTAGTTTTTCATCTAATTCCTGGAACATGTTCCCTTGGGAAGCTCCTGGGTTTACATGAAAATCCTGCAAGCCAAAGACCTGAGTTGATGCCAAGTTAACAGGCTGAGAGAGAGGAGGGCCAATCACTGCTTGTTATCATATGCAAAGAGTAAATGCTACTATGCACCAGCCACACTGAGTGTTCTATATGCGCCACCTTATTATTCCTCACAACAGCCTGTAAGGTGGGCTCTGCATTTGTGTGTGCAGAGCCTTACAGAGGTGGAGAAGTCATCTAAGATGCAGGGCTGGTACGTGGTAGAGCTGGAACTAGAACTCAAGTTGGCCTGACTCTACATCCCAAGCTTTTAACAAGCCTATCCTCTAGACCACACAGGGGTGATGACTTCTAACATCATGCACTTGAGTAAGTCTGAAGGTTTCCGGGGAGTCTGGGGTGCAGGCCAGTTATCTGGCCATTGGCTATTCTGTACGTGGTCCAGGTCTCTGCTGCTCATTCGCTTCCTACATCCTTGCCTGGCTTCCAGCTCTCACACTGTAGGGGAAGCAAGGGCCAAGGAAAGGCACTACTCGAAGCAAACCGCTGTGCTGCAGGACAGCACCTGTGTTTGAGCCAGTATCCTGCATGCAGGTGGTGTTTTACAGAACACATCACTTTACACATGCCAACCATGGAAGGCAGACAGAGAAGGTGTTGTTATTCTCATTCTAAAGATGAGACAACAGGCTTTCAGATGAGTGATTTTTTTCTGACAGATTTTAAATGGCAAATCCAAGATATGAATTTCTGTCTTCTGACTCTAAATCTAGCATTAGTTTCACACTTTGTAATATCTATTTCTGTGATTTTAAAACAGGATAAAATAAGGTTATAGGACAAGTATAGATTCTAATAATCAATATTTGACATGGCCCAGAGAGGATAGTTAAAAACTGTGTACAATTCTAGGATCCCTACCCCTCCCCAAAGACAAGGTTGATATTGATTACATCATCATCTTATTATTATTATTATTTAAAAGCACTGGGTAGGAATATTGAGATTCTTGTCATAGCAGCTGGCACTCTGCTCATTCACACTATATATTTTATAACAAAAATAATAAAAACTATATTGAGCTCATTTTATGTGCCACACACTAATCTAAGGATATTCCATGTAGTAACTCATTTAATCCTCTAAACTATCTGAGAGACACATATTATTCCCATTTTACAGATGTGAAGACGTTACATACCTGAGTCTGCATAGTGGTAAAGCTCCTTGTAGGGAGCGATGTGGGCTGTGAAACTTGCTGGGATGTAAGGCACCTGGCCTTGAATGTTGGTCTTAATGCTCAGATAGTTCTCTGGGTCAAGCCCCTCAGCAGTTTGAGTGATTCGAACCCTCTCCTCTCCTGGGTAGAAAGTAACTTCCATGTCATGGATAAATGTAGCACCTGGCAGGGGAAAAAAATCAGAACAGGGATGAAAAGAGGTCTTGCATATCCCAGTAAGAATTACCAGTGCATGCGTCCACCTCCCAATTTCTACTGCTACTGGGGATGGTGCCTAAGGAGATGATCTAACATCTGAGACTAAGTACTCATAGCTGTTGATTAGTACTAAGTACTAACATCAGTTCCTCACATTTTCTATTAAAGAGCATGGTTTCATCCTGCCACATCTCATACCACTTCTCTCTGTAGGACCTTGTTTTCTGTAAGAAATAAACTCCTGGGAACATCCTTGACCTTTTTCTTTCCAGGATTGCCAGACTTAGCAAAAACAAACAAACAAAAACCCAGGACACCCAGTTACATTTCAATTTCAGATAAATAATGAATGTATTTTTAGTATAAATATGTCCCATACAATATTTGGGGCATGCTTACACTAAATTATTCAAATTGTTCATTGTTAATCTGAAATTCAAGTATAACTGGGTACACTGTATGTATCTACTTTTGACTCAAAGTTTTATTCGAACCTTGATTGAGAGCAAGATCTACAAATAGCTGTTGAGCTCTACAGCTGGAGGTGGGGGAAGAACTTTTCTCTTAGCACTTTCTGTGCAATAAAGATAAATCCACTAGGAAATAAGCTTTTTCAGGTGGAAAGATGAAAAGCCAAAAAGTATCCTCTGTACTCTTATCTATCAAAGGGTAGTCCTTAGACCAGCATTAGCACCTCCAGGAGCTTGCTAGGAAATCAGAACCACAGACCCCACCCCAGGACTTCTGAATCAGAATCTGCGCTTTCACAGGTGCCCCAGGGGATTTGCGTGCAGGTTAGAGACTGAGAAGCACTGCTTTATACTATTATAGATCGGAGTCATGAGGGTAGAAGAAGAGGGAAGGCATCCCCTTCCACATGAAGTAAAAACATCTCCAGCTGCTCTATTATTACCATTTGTGCATCCCTATTTGACAGATTTGTGCATAACAGCTCAACTCACACACAAGCTTCAACAAATTGGGGAGAGAAGACAAGTGCCCCAAATGTAATCATCTTATTTTTCAGGACACCTTGGAGAACATTTAGAAGAAATCACTGTCGTTTAAAGTAGTCCTATGAGGCCAAACCATCCCCAACAACCTCCAAACATAAAACCACACATCTGTGGCTCTGGAACACTGAAGAAGCAAATCCTTTCATTGAATAAAAACCCACCTAAGCAATGGTGACTATCAGTCCTCTTAAAAGCCCTACTCACCTGTGAGGCTGAAGCCGTTCTCCCAGCCTGGTTTCTCTAAAGCAAAGAGCCAGCCAAACAGGCCTCCAATAGGTGTGAGGGGGAGAAGGGCCTGGGCCGCGGGCTGTGGGATATGGCTGATGGCCGTGTAGGCTCTGCCATCATTGCTCACGATGTAAGCATGCAAGTCCACATCAGTGAAGTGCACGGGCGTGTGACCCACACGGAGGTGGCCACTTACTTTCCCATTGATTCGATGAGGTGCCCCTGAAAAACAGCAAATTTAGTCAACCTTGACCATTGTCCAGGCTGAGGATGGGCCCATAGATAAAATCATTCCAGTGACAACTCCCAAAATGCAACCTTCAGCCATTTTCACCGTTCCCTAACCAACCAATTATCCATCTAAGTATACCTGCCTTCGATCTCTTTTCTCCCATCCTCTCTCTCCCATCTACTTTGACTCTAATGAGATGGCGAAAAGAGGAAACATTTTTGGTTAATCCTCAAAATGGGAAATCAGCCCAAATGTGTTCATTCCGCGAACATTTATTGAGCACCTGCAAGTTGCTAGCTCTTTGATTCAAGCAGTGGAGAGGCAAGGTTCATAAGCAGAGCTCACAGTGGCAGCTAGAAACAAGCAAGCAGCAGAAATACACACGGAGCAGCCCTCATCCCCAATCAAGCCAGCACTCCTCACCTGCGGGCAGACAATGCTTCCCATTTCCGTAAAACCTGGACTGGCAGTGGCAGCAAAAGCCGGTGGCGTAGTCAGTGCAGAAGGCGTGCCGGGAGCACTGTCTGTGATTGTGCTCACAGGTCTCCTTGTTGGAAGCATTATACATGAAGACTGGAAAGTAAAACAAACTTGCATTAAAAGGACTAAGTGATTCCAGCATCGTCGTTGGACACTGCTCCGTAAAATCAGTTTAGATTATAATAAACAAATGGGTTTTGATGTTTAAGAGACAGAAATAACATTCAACCCAGGGGAGTTAACTTGCTTTGTCTTCTGGCAAGAAGAATTGCTGACTGCTCCCATCTGGTCTCATTGGGAAGTTAGTGAACTAGGAAGAGCTGTGCCCCATGAAAGCTAACCAGTTAGAATGTACTAGGCTGAACTGTACTAAACTGTCATTTTGTGGGTCAAAAATGGTCAAAGATCAGCAATTTTAAATGGTTCAACCTGATAGTAATGACCCCTGAGAGGAAGACAAAAGAGAAACAAATGTCATTTTATGTCTAACCATTATTCTTTTCAGTGACCCTGAACTTAAAAGAGAATAGCCTATAGCTTTTCTTATTACCTAGAAAAAATTTTTTTTTCTGAGAAGATGGGCCTTAAAGAACACACACACACAACCCTTAAGTATAAACACAATGCTCCAGTAGCAGTTCCTTCCATCTTCCACTTATGCTCCCATCAAAAAAAAAAAAGAAAAAGAAAAAGAAAGAGGACCATTTGTGCTACCAAGAAACAAAAAAAAAATAGAGCAGATGCCATCATCCATGAAATAAATGGCCAACCAAGGTGGGGAAGATGTGGCTGGGGGTGGGCAGGGATGGACAAGAGAGGGCTTTCTCCCCCGCAGTGGGACTGGTGCCAATCCCAAACATGGCCACCAGGAGGAGGCAAACGGGCTGTGCACACCTCTGCCTCAGCACGCCCAGGAGCTGGAGTTGGGTAGAGACTTCAGGAGCTCGTTGACAAGCAGGGATGGCACAGAACTTAAGACTCTGAGGCTGCTATGAGGAGCCAGCTCCAGAGGCAAACAGATACCCTACTCTTGGGGAAAACTAGGTGATAGTTGTGTTTCAGATTTAGGTCTGAAAAGGAGGAAATGAGAGGGGAAGGGTGATCTCGAAAGATCAATATTTACCCAGTATTCCGGGAGAGAATAGAAATAAAGAAACCAGTGGGGAAAGACAGCACCATATATGCAACAATATAGCCTTCATAAAGACTTGTATCAGTGAGGAAAAAAAATAATAAAGTTAACACTGAAATAGAGCTTAATATATGCTAGATACTATTCTATGAACTTTACCTTTTTTAATTTCCATAAGAGCAAAGGATTGTTTTTATCCTTGTTTTGCAGATAAACAAGCTAAGGCACAGATTAAGTCACACAGGCAGTAGGTGACAGACTTGGGATTTGAACCCAGGAAGTCTGGCTCCAGATTCTTCACAGCCGCACTCTATTACCCCTCCAGTGGAACCCAAGTACATACATCATGACAGCTAGGTTAAGAATCTGCTCAGGTGTCTGGGGTTAATCAGCAGAGATTTCAGTAAGAAAGCTTTGAGTCATTTTTTATACATCAGGCTTAATGGTAAATATAGCAGAGATTATCCAGATTTCCAGCACGCTGGAAAAAAGCACAGGTAAGAAGTGAGAGTAGCAGCAGTAGCATTAACTTTTGGACATAACCTGACAGCTGTTTACAGGTTCTAGAGAAAGAAGCAAGCTGACGGGTTAGCAGGACAGATGATCTTGACTCAAGTGGAATATCTGACTGGGAACATAGTGAGAATGAAGTCGGTGACTCAAGCTTTGGTACAGGGTCTTGATGAGAAATTCCAGTTTAATGAAAATAGAAAGTGAGGCATAACCCTCAACATTTGGGGAAAACAAACAAACAAACAAAAAAACCAGAAAAGTGACACAAAACTCAAGGCAGAGAAAACCAGAATATTAAAATGTATTATAAGAGGCTGCTGTGTAGAAAGCTATATATCTCTGTCTATCATTGGTTTAAGAAAGGGGAAAACGCCAGTTTGAGTTAAAAGAAATGAATATAACTTTCATGTGTCAAAATCTCAGGTTTTTCCAGCTCAAAGTCACAACTTAACGAAGTAGCACCTGGAAGGATTGCATACTCATGAGTGTGCTCACGGCCTGGCTGCCAACAAAACTCTCCCTCCAGAACACAGGGGAACAGAGTGACAGAGGGTCCCAGGCTCTAGGACTCGAATGCAACCATGGTTAAGGTGGCTCTGTGGAAACCGCGGAAATGTCCTTTGTCTCAGTTTCCTCATCTTTAAAATCAGAATGACACCTGCTTCTCACACTTCATTGTCAGAAATCACGTTATTTCTTAACATACTTCTGGGCACCAAGGTAAAAAAGCAATCTGAAGCAAGTTTAAGGGGTAGTCGTTTTCAGGAAATTTAGGTAAAAATAAAACCAAACTCTAACACTGTTCTGCCCTAAATTAAGAAAATCATGGGTTTGTACTATATTCCCTCTATTTGTTATTTCATGACGACTTGTTCTCCGGCCCAATTCCCATTCTAAAAGTGGTTTATGAAGCAGGGAGAGATGGATGGAGCTGGACTACAGATATAGAGAATTAGGTTAATTTAACTAAAACACTAGGTCTAGGCATGGCTTTCATATGCATAAAAAGAGAGGCACAGCAACGCAGCCAGCAACTTACAAATGCAACTGTGGAAAAGTCTAAGCTGATTGGCATGCAGACTGCATTTTTCTAACAAAAAAATAATGATTAGGCTCCCATGAAAGGCTATGACACTGAAACTATAATTATGATGAATTAAATTAGTTATTGGTAAGCTGGCCTGGGCATCTTTTTGAGAGAGAGAGAGAGAGAGAGTGTATGTGTGTGTTATGTGGAATATTGCATTCTCAGGATGGAATTTACTGAGCCAAGAATACCAGCTCAGCCTTCCAGCCCCAGGACAGCCACAGTACGGCAAGAAGATGGGTCCACTCCTAAACAGGGGGAACATAAGGCTCTTTTAGAGCTCCTTTTCCATGCCTGCTTTCCCTCATAGATGTGCACACTTAACACTTAGTGCCGGCTTGTTAGGTGAATAGTAAATGCCTGTTGCAATTTTCTTTCACTCATTAAATAATTCAACAAATATTTATTGAGCACTCACTATGAGCCTGGCACTGGTCTAGGAATTAGGTCTATAGCAGGAAACACATGCAAAAATTCCTGTCCTAAAGCTCACATTCTCCTATGCAGCAGTCAATAGACAGGTAAATTATTTAATATGGAGGATGGTGTCAAGAGCTGTGCAGAAACTTAAATCAAGGAAGGACAAGAGGGCTGAAGGGGAAACGTGATTTTGTTTCTTTAAACTCGGTCAGAGAAGGCCTTGGGAAGCTGCCGGAGGGTTTTGAGCAGGAGAGTGACATGATCAGACTTCTGGTACCTCAGGAATGAGCCTGTGCCTTGGTAATAGGACATGCTGGTGAGAAGGGACCAGGCCTGGAATATTTTGAAGGTGGAGTTGACAGGGTCTGCTGATGGATTGCATGGTGGGGAGATAAAAAGAGAGGGAGGGAGAAGAGGAGGGAGGGGAAGGGTAGAGAGTGAGAGTCAAGAGACAGTGGCGGCAGAGAGGAGAGAGAGGAGAGGGAGTAGTCCACAGGGAAGGTTACACGTTGGTGTGGGAAACTGGAAGGGTGGAGCTGCCACTTACTAAGAGCGAGACTGTGGAAGAGCAGGTTTGTGGAAGGTCAGTTCTAGCAACAGCTTCTAGGGAGCAGGAAAGTTCCACCCAGTTCCAACAGGGACTTGTATCCTCAACAGGGTGCTATTCAACCATTCAAAGGGAGCCTGCATTTCTCCTCATGGATTCAGGGAACCACTGCATCAGAATCACCTGGGATACCTATTAAAAATGCAGATTACCGTAGCAGGCTTAGACCTACCAATTCAGACTCCATAGGTCGATCCCAGGAATCTGAGCCTCAGCCATTCCCTAGGTGATTCTCACGCCTGTCATCTCACTAATGACAATGCTCATTTTCAAACTTACTTGCAAACTTTCCATTTCTCAACTAGAGAATGTCCATTCATGTAGTTAATGGATGTCATCTGACCAATTAGCAGCTCCTGGGGCAGTGGGATTTCAGACAATGCTCTCACATGCATTCCCTGCCAATTGAGAAGCGGATCTCAGTGCTTATGTCTCACTTAGGCCTAGATCCACAAGCAAGCAACGTGAAGATTCTTCAGTGGAGGTAGCCCAGAAGCCAGGTGCCTTCCCTGATGAAAGGGAGAGCTGGACCAAGAAATGAGATCCCACATGCAGCTATCTATCCAGAGTAAGAAAAGCTAGTGTTCTGGCCATGAGAATTGCAGGTAGACTGAAAGATGCCGAACTACTTGAAGGTACAGAATCAGTGTCTGGATCCCAGCTGGATAAGGTGCATAGTGAGCATCTCCAAAAACAATGTGGCATTTTTTTCTTTTTCAGTGGTCATTTACATGCCTCTTTATATCACAGTTTTGGAAGTATTGTCACACACTTCTTCCCATTCTGTAAGAAGATATTATCTCCATTTTACAGATAAGAAAACTGAGGTCCACAGAGATTATATGATCTTCTGGCTCTAAATCCTACACTCTTTCCATTACACTAGCAGTATTCAAGTGTGGTGGGCTTCAGAATCACCAGGGGGGCCTGGTTTAAAAGTGCAGATTCTGGTTCAGGAGATGGAGGCTGGGTGTGGAAATCACCATTGTAAACAAGGGCCCCAAGTAAATTAGATGCAAGTGGACTGAGCCCACACTCTGAGAAATAGTTTTATTCCATGGCTTCCTTTCTCCTGAATTTACCCAAAGGAGCAGGCTGTCTTCCAGACCCTCTGGGGACCTGCTCTCTGCCAGGGAGCTCCTGTCGTAGAGAGTCAGAATTACAGGGACAAGTCTGCAGGCATGTCAGGACGCAGCGGGAGGGCAGAGGCAGGCCGGGTTTGAAGGAGCTCAGTTTGCAGCAGCTTTGTTAACTGAGGTTAGACAGTTGCTCAAGGAATCTTATTATGGGGATTTTAAATTCTTGTTTATTTCGTTTCCATGTAATGCTTTTTACTCTTCTCGTATCCTTACTAGAAAGAAAAATCGAGTGGGAATATATAAGAGAAAAAAAAGCAAAGGCACTGCCAAAGTACTTCACACTTGTCCTAATCGGGAGTTTTCACAAAAATGGAAAACATCCCTTCTGCACTTGCTCCGATCCATCCTTTAGTCTTCCATTTTTCCAGAAACACTTAAGCACTTGTCTTCAGCCCTGGGCCTGCCTTCCTTCACTCAGCTCTGGCCCAGCCACATGGTAGGTGGGCAGGGCCCCTGGCATGGACCGAGTTCACTGTGCGAACATAAGGGGCATGGAGGGCTTTCTTCATGGGGCTGCCCCAGCGGCTGAAGTGGCTTTGACTCTCAACTTCTACTGCTACCTCAAGAAAAAGAACCCACATTTCCACTGCAGGACAGATTTTTCTAAGTTTCCCCACCTCCCAGAATGATAGGCTAGTAAGAAAAATCACATCCAACTTCATGATGAAAAACAGTGGTAAGCTTTTTCCTCCAGTTTTCATGTTTGTTTATTTTTGATGTATGTGTGTGCTACGTAGTGATGCTGGTTGGGCAAACAGTTATTAGGACTCTGGTTGGGGGGCGGGGTCTACATCCACTGTCATTACACTCGCAGGCTCTCCTGTGCTACAGGTACGCAAGGCTCTCCTGTTCACAGACCCACAGCAACCTGGAGGTGCACCCAGAGAGCGGCTTTCCTGCCTGGAAGGCTGGATTGAGCAGCAGAGCTGCAATTCACTCCAGGGTACAGCTGCATGAGCAGCACATTCCTGCAGCCTTTCTGAAGGCCAAAAGTAGAGTCAGACTAGAAGCCACAGGGAAATCCTGCTCACAACTGGTGGCTCCCAGTATGACTGCCATTTAATGGGGAACAAAAGGGTTCCCACAATGGAGCATGAGTGCCTCAGGTTCCCAAAAGCCCGGTAGCTCTCCCCCTTTCTAACTCTTCCTGCAAACTAAGGTCAGATTGAGTTCCTCACAGCACCACCCCAGCGGGTTTAAGAATTTCTAAGACACCTGTAAGTCAACAAGTAGTCCCCGTCCTGGTGGGCTGTAGCCCTCCCTGGCAGCTCGTCTCCCATATCTACCCCCTCAACTCACCACATGGTCTCCTTCTCCATTTCTACCTCTGTGCCTCCATTTTTGTTGCCTCTTTGTCCAGAATTGTTCCCCACTTTCTCCCTCTCTAAACTCAGACTCTGACCTTGAGGCCCGACTCAAGCCCCTCGTCCTCCACAATGACTTCCCTGACTTGGTACAGGCGATTTGCCCTTCGCTCTGTTACCTGACAGCTTGTTTCCTTCCTGTCTTGGTCTGCCTCTTACTCAGACAAGTCGCTTAGCATTTCCAGGCTTCGGTTTCCTCCTCTATAAAATGGGAAGAATAATAGTATCTACCTCACAGGGCAATTCTGAGGACTAACCATGATAGCGCAATCAGTAGCAAAGCTCCCTGTTAGAGTCCCCGTGGGCACGTGATAAATGCCAGTGAAAACTCCCACTAATGCTTTGGTCAGATATGGCACATGGTGGGTATTCAGGTAACTTTTTGATTAGACAACAAGCTCCTGGAGCTCCCTAGAGAGACAGGACACCTCAGACAGAGGATGCTTGCACACCCGTTTTATTGCTGGTTCTGAGGTCTATGAAAACAGAACAAAGCAAATAACAGAATTGAAGCCAGAACTAGAGTGTGATTGGGACATTCTTTCTTGGTATAGACATAATCGGAAAAGAATCTAGATTTCTTAACAAAAAGAAAAGTCTATAAAAAGAGTCCCCAAGGGAAAAAATTTTTAAAAAGAAGGGAGAAATATTTTGGGAGCCTTTAAATCTTAATTTATTGTTTTAGAAAGATGACTATTATGAAGCTTAAAGGAGAAACTAAAATTCATTGGACAAGATGCTTCCTGTGACTAATTTTAATGCTCACTGGTACTTAATGAGGGTCTACATTTCCTCTATTTTGGAGCCAAGGAAAATGATGGCCAACCAGAGCATATTGTGTTACACCAAACCACATAGCAGAGCTGGAAATCAAGCTCAATCCACCTAACACCAAGATCCACACTCCCCTACTCCAGCAGTAGGAAAGGCCAGGCCTAACGGGTCAAGGCTGAGCAGTTAGTAGGCAATGTTCTGTGTCTCTGCCATCCTACCCACCAGCTTTCCCTGGGGGAGTCCACATCGGCCTAACAGACCTCTAAAGTGCCAACATTCATTTGGAAAAAAAAAAAAAAATTTTTCACTGACTGGAAAAAAAGTATCTAACTACTGTATGGTTCTATATTTCACACAGTCTTCATGAAGCCTGAGTTGAAAATAGAGGCTCACCTATTTTCCCTCTCTGCTTTCAAGTTTTAAAGTTTTCCCTCTCTGCTGTCTCACATGGTGGTTACTGATTTTTTTTTTTCTCCAAGGTTCAAAAACTTCTAGTTAGATTTTTTTTTTTCTAAATGTCTCAGTGTATTAACCAGCTTTTTCATACACATGCTGCCATTTCCAAGATGTCAGTAGCAGACGCCATTCAGCAGCTGATAAATATCACAGTTCATAACCCAGGAGCGCTATGGCTACCCACTCTGTTCTCTACAGCCAGTTCCCTAAACCTCCTCCAGCTACCCCAACCTCTCACAGCTCAAAGCAGGGGGAGCAGCCCCTTCCTCTTCACTCTTTAATAAATCACTCCAGGGGTCTGGCTTTTAATATTCCAACCTCTTCCCAAGGCAGAAAATAAAAAAAAAAATGAAAACACCATTTAGGAATATATCTTCACCTTGAAATTCCTTTGCTAAAAATCTTTGACACTTGGCTTTAAATTTTCTTCAGATATACAGAACTTATACTGAAAAGTCAGGAGACTGTCAGAAGGGTCCGAAGGTTCCAAAGCCTTCCAATAAAATTCACATCTTCAGCTTGACAGAAGCGTGGCCCTTAAGCAAGAATTAAGGCACAACTACTTAACGAGCCCGTTCTTTATTTTCTACCCATCCTCCACCCCATTCCCACTGCTATACATTTCCTATAATTAGTAATAGCAGTCGCAATTTATTAAGAACTGACTAGTGCAGACACTAGTCTAAAAACATCATTATCTCATTTAACCCTCTCAACAAATTTAGGAGAAATTAGAGGCTTGGGGTTATATAAGCTGCCTCATGTCACCCAGCAAGGAGCGTGGCGGCCAGGATTTAAACCTAAATCGAATACCAGCGCTTTCAGTGCAATCATTACACAGTACCACTTTAGTCACACAATAGCGTCTTCCCTTCTGAAATAAGCACTTCTTCAAGCAATGTTGATACCAGAATAAAAGAACCCGAAAGGCCCTCTTTGCTAGGTCAACGTGATTTTACCACAAAAGGGATGGGAAACAGAAAAGGTGAAAAAAAAGGAGGTCCTGAAGAATGCCTTCACCTCTGACCTCTTTCCTCCTATTAGAGGCCAGATGAGCAGTCTCTGGAACTAATGGAATGAATCTGTGGACAGTTTCCCATTCATGTGTTGACATCTCTGACCAGGAAGAAAGAGCTGACATGACAAGTCTCAGCTAGGAAGAGAAGGCGACATGGGCTCTGTGTCTGTATTAATTAACCACCGCCTCCTCTCAGCATTTCTCTCCTGGCTCCTCACCCTGGTCAGTGAGTCATGAAATGAGGACAAGGCTCCTGGGAGGTGAAAACCACAGCTGCACAGCCATGAACCAGAAATGACATGACACAGGTGGCTAGCAATTTTCTTTCCCCATGGGTCTCTTCTCCCACACACCACCAAGTAGCTTTAACCAAGGGGAGCACAAGGGTTGCCCCATAACAGAGTAAGAATCTAGAATGTTCATCTGAGCCAGCACGACTAGCCACTTAAAACTAACACCATCCGTCCTCCATGACTGTAATGTGTATGAAGCCTCAGAACATTTTACCTTTGCTGAACTTTCAAACTGAAATACTTCATTACACTTGAGAGCGTAGCTGGCACGAGCAACCCAGTTCTTCCACATTCGCTTCATGAGGCCCATTTTTTAAAAACATTATTAATGGTCAAGGGATTCCAAACAGAATTTGCCTGCCAAGATGTATTTGGCAAAGGAAAGATACTCTATCTCCTGAAACACATTTAAAAAATCAGTTCCAATCTTCTTTTTGCTAAACTTTCCACGTACTCACTTGAGAGAAAAATCATGGCTCTATGTAAAACCAGCATTTTTTAAATGGAATCTTAGCACACTGTTTTCCAACCCACTTACCCTCGGTGTTGGAACGGATATCGTCTTCCACCCCGACCACGTGTCTCCCGTGACCCAGTGGCGGAGTGTGACCTGGCGCAGGGTAATTGTGCAGAACCACCTCTCCTTCGGAATGGGCTGGAGGAACATCCCTTTCTGAAGGCAGTGTCCCTCCATTTGGGTAGGGCCGGATGCTTCTATTTTCTGGATGGGGAGGTGGGGTTTTCTGGGACAGATCCAGTGAATCTCTCTCTGTCTTTGATAGAGCCAGGCCTCTGGCCCCTGGCTGTTCAAAAGACTCCACTTGGCCTCTTACATCTGGGGTATCTGTCTCCCCCACAGGCCTCCCCTCTTTGGTTTGAGGGTCCAAGGTGGCAGATTCTGTTTCAGGGTAGAATGGCCTATTGCTACGTGTTAGATGTGGCAAAGGGGAGGCCAGGTTGGAATTTGAAGGAGAGAAGCCAACTCCTAAAGGCCTTGAGTCAGCTTTTGAGTGGGAGGA
Organism: Pteropus medius; assembly: GCF_902729225.1. Classification (NCBI taxonomy): domain Eukaryota; kingdom Metazoa; phylum Chordata; class Mammalia; order Chiroptera; family Pteropodidae; genus Pteropus; species Pteropus medius. Next base: position 8,214,919 of record NW_024342473.1, on the reverse strand, counting down.
AACACTGATATGCCCGTGGCCATTCAACACCTCCTCTGGTTCACTTGGTGGGTATTCAACTTCCTCCTCATTGTCATCGTAATAATCCAAATTGTCCTCAGTGTCATGGCTTTCCAGCGCTGCAGCAGGGCTGAAGGAGTGTTCCAGGGGAGCTGACGCGCGGGCTGTGGAAAGGTCTCCTCTGACTGTTGCTGGCCTGACATTGTCCAATGGGGTGGAGCTGCCAATGTGAAAAGCCCACACTCCAGGAATCCCCAGGTTGCTGTGTCTGAATAGAAAGGAACACTGCATTGTAACAAAAATGTCCATTCACTGACCTTCCTACAAAGGTAAGCAATTTATTTTAAAACTGAAAGGCTATTAAGATCAGATTAACTGGTGTAGAAAACCAAATAAAATGAGGCTTCCATGGTAACTAAAAGGATTATACCAGAATTTTGATGTAAACTACCTCTTACTTAACATTCAGTTTCACAGGCTGTATCTCACAGAATGCTAGACCATCAAGTTACAATCTGCTCTACAATCCACATGGTTTATCTAAAATATAGCTGTTTGAAAACAAATAGGGAATGCGAGACTATTTTATCCTTCCTCTACTCAACACAATCAAGAAAATGTATGCTTAAAAACTTTTGCTGAACATTTAAATGATAATGACTACTACATGCTTTTGAGAGTTAGTTATGTGTCAAGTGCTTAATGTTCTTCAATACAATCTGCAAGGTAGGGGCAGTGACCATGCCCCATTTTAAGTGAGAAAATAGGTTTCGAGAAGCTAACTAATCTTCTTAAAGTCCCACAACTAATACTTGACAGAACTTGGACTTAAATCCAGCACTGACACCAAAGCTCATGCTCCATATTTGGGATTTAAATTATTATGAAATAATAATTATTTTATATATTATATCAGAAAACCAATGCACTATAATTGATCAGCATCTGAATTATCATAACTCTACAGAATGTTAAAAGACATTTCACAGTTTAGTCACATGGATTAATCAATTAACTAATTCACAGTGAACAGAGAGTCAATATTAAAAAATTAAAGAAATATAAGTGTGCCAGTCTAGAAAGTGTTGAGCAAATACAGAACAAAGTTAAAGGGGAAAATAAGAAAGTAGTTTCATCAAAACGCCACAGGTTATAGGTGAGAGGTGTTCAGAAATATCTGGAACCCAAGAGCTCACTTGTTTTCTGCACTAGAAAAGAACATAGACTTTATTCAGTCTCCCAAATTATTTTAGAGCCAATGATACATTCTGAAAAGAACAACTATATATAAGATTTCTAAAAATGAGAAAAACTGGAACAAACAAGGGTCTGGCCAGTTTGAGTACACCAGTTTGTGTATTCCTCTGGTCTATGTACCAAAATACCTGGCTCAAAGATGCTCATGCTATGGGATTTCCTCAAAAGTCGGTCGCTGAGGAATATGAGTCATGACTAATAAGTCAGAAATAGGTAAGATATTCACTGAATCATATAAGGACAAGAGACCTTCACTTATTCGGGTAGATACTTCTACCAAATCGTATTCATATGGCTTTCTATAGTAATAATACATTTCAATATTTCAATATAATTCCGAGAATGTCTCCCCACCCCCCTCAAATTCTCCGTGTGTGTGTGTGTGTGTGTGTGTGTGTGTGTGTGTGTGTGTGTGTTATTTGTGGTTGTGGTTGCTGCCGCTGCTGTTATAATTAACTTCGGGTAACAGGAATATAGAAAGCAAAACTGTGATCCTTTGTGCAATATGCTATGTATACTTGGTAAATTCTGAGAATTAGTGTTGGCGTTTCTTGGCAAGCAAATAAGGAACACGAAAGCAGATAAGAAAGAATCCTAAAGATTTGAGGATACTGAGTTTATTATCGCATCAGAGGTGTTGCAGCTGTGAAATTTCTTCTTGATGTTAGAAATAGAAAACTATAAAAGCTTCAAAGAGTAGGAAAATACAAATTATAGCAGATAAAAGATAAATAAAATAACCTTCTAATTAAATGTAAATCCTTATCCTGGCTTTTGTCATTGTGTCTGAAGGGAAAGCAACCAATTTGAGTTTATTCTAAAATCCAAGGTCATTTGGAAAGCTTAGTGATAAAAAGAACTTAATTTATTTCCTAGAAAGGAAAACAAGACTACAAAATGGATGACAGTGTCTTCCTCCCTGGATCGTCAGGAAGATTAAGTTGGAAAATTACATCGAATGTCTAGCACAGGGCACTGCACATAACTACTTAGTAACTACTATCTTTCAGGAGATAGAAAAGTATAATCTCAAAAATGCAAATGTGTGCATTCATATTTAAGTTTTCAGAAGAGTTATGAAACATACTATGAATTATATAATTTATGACCTTTGAACTTATAATGATGAAACAAGTTTGAGAAAGACAAAAATTCTACTGACTAGGAAATTAATTTTATTCTTTAGAGATGTACACTGAAGTATTTAGGAGTGAATGGTATGATGTGTGTGACTTACTTTAAAATATTTAAGCAACAAAATGATGAATATGGCAAAACATCAACAACTTATAAATATAAATGATGAGCATTTGAGTATTCATTTAGCTATTCTCTCAACATTTCTGTATATTTTTGAAAATTTAAATAATGAAAAGTAAAATAGAAGATTGAATTGAAGAACATTTCTATAATCTGGAAGTAGAGAAGGCCTTTATAAGAGTAAAACCAAGACCTGAAATCATAAAGGAAAATACCAATAACTTTGACAACCCTCAACTCACGACTTCTAGATCATAAGCAACTTTAAAGATGAACAACTAGATTAAAATATTAATATCTTTACTATATTTTTTCTTATTTATAAGAGTTCTTTGTAAACACCCTAATAGAAAATAGCAAAGGACATGGACAGACACATCACACAAAAAAAGATAAATGGCTATTAAACATATGAAAAGGTATTCAGTTTTACTAGTAATCAAATAAATTAGAGTGACAATACAAACATGTTATACCTATCAGATACATAAATATTAGAAATAATAGGAGTTTATTGATAGCAGACACCATCAATCACAGCCATATATTATTGGTGAGGATGTGAGTTGGTGCAATGTTTCTGAAGGGCAATTTGTTAATATATGTCAAAATGTTCAACTTCTCAACTATTTTATTTTTAAGAGAAAAGAGAATCTGAGCAATATGTTTCATGGTGTTTACTACAACAGTATTTATAAAAACCAGAAACAAGTTAAATGTTCAAGAAGTTACTGTCTTAATGATATAGTAAAATATGATGCCATGTTTTATGGCCTTAAACAGATATTGTACTGAACGAGGCCTATAAGACACTGATAAGTGGGAAAATGCCACATGCATAGCAAAAGAACCATTTTGGTTTTAAAATTTTTTACATATACCTAAAATTCTGGAAGGACTATTAACATTGGTTATCACTTGAAGTAGTGATACTGAGTAATTTTTACTTTTATTTCACATTATTCTGCATTGTTGGTACTTTATTTTATTTTTTATACTAAGCATGGGTTACACTTAAAGAAATAATCCCTCTGCTAGTAATTTTGGCCCCATAACTATTCTGCTCTTGTTAAGCAACTCAGTGGTTTCTGGGAAGCATCAAAGATAAAAATGAGAGAAGGCATGGAGGGAGGTAAATGAAAGTGTACGTGTGCGTGTGTTTCTGTGTGTGTGTGTGTGTGCATATGCACGTGCATGCTTGTGTGTGTGTGTGTGTATGTGTGTGCTTAAGAGCCTTTATGGGTGTGGTGGGAGAGCACAACTGCTTTTTTGAGCCCCACCACCTCCTGCGCCCCCTGTAGATGTTAGCACTTACTCTAATGCTCTGGAATTATTGATCTATTTGTCTGTCTGCTCTACTAGAATGCAAGTGGCTAGTGTGCAGGGCCTACATCTTAGACAGCTTTGTCTTTCAAGTGCTTGGCTCCCTGTGAGTTCTCCATAATTTATGAGGAGCAGAGACTCTGTGGACTTCAGAGTAGAAGAGGCAGGTACAACCGGGGAAAGAAAGCAAGGAGCTAAGTTTTCTTCAGAGTCCAGAATAAAAGACAGCTTAGGTGGAGACCTAAAGATGCCCAATGTGAGTCATAAGAATGGGAAAGAAGACCAGGGTTCAGCATAAAATCAGTAGTTCAGAATTCCAGACTCAAATATTGGTTTTGCCACTTAACTGAGATTATAGGCAACTTAACTTCCCTAAGCTCATTTGTCAAATTGAGAAAAGTGTAGAATTTACCTCCTAGGATTCTTATGAGTTTTAATTAAGACAGCTTCTGGAAAGCATTGTGCAGGATGTCTGGCAAATTGTAAGCTCTCAATAAATGTCAGCTCTGAGTAACCATATTTGGTTGTAGGGCCCGCTCTCTGGTAGCTGAGCAGAGCAGATGGCATGCAAATGTGCGAGGTGTTATGTAATGAAATAATGCAATGAAACTGAGAGGCAGTGAAGGCAGGCTAAGTAGCCAATGTGTTCTGTCTGGCTTCTAGATCAGTATTCAGAAATTCAGAAAGAAATAAGAGCAAAGATATTTTTAAAGTCCTTAAATTAATAAATATCAATAGGTGCCGACCCACATAGTAGCATGCTGTGGACCAACAAAAAGTGAAAGGGCCTATTATTGCACTAGCAGATGGGACTGAGCAATGTGACCAGCCCTGGCACCTCGTGAAAAACCAAGCAGTGTGATTTCAGATGATGTAGCCAGAGAGAAATCCTGAGACTTCTAAAAATCTACCAATCTGTTTCCCAAATCGCATTACTCTTGATTTAACTTTTAACATGTATCTGTCTAAAAGACTAAATCACAACATCTCTTGTGAAATAATTAACCTGGAAAAAACTCAATCTGGGCATTTATATTACTGGATATTCTTATGTGGTTCCAAGAGCAATGTTTTCCATAGCAAGCCTCGGTGACTCTACAGAGAGTGAGAGGGAGAGGGGAGGGTGAGGGAGAGAGAGAGAGAGGAAGTGGAGTTCTGTTTCAGGTATCTATAGCCAATAGATCAAGAAAAATAAAGGACCTTTTATATTTTGGTGAACTTGCTCCTCTCAGGGTCAAGTCTAGTCCTGGTTTTGACTTGATGCCTTGCTTAAAAACCACTAAGGTATGATTTAATGGTCTTATGGCCACTCAAGTTTGGGTAGCTCCTAAGGGTTCTTACATTCCAACAGGAAAGGGCCTAAGCCCTATGGTACTTACTGGTAGAGATTTTTCACAGACTGCTCAGTGCTAGTCAAGCTGAAATACGGTCCCTCTCTCCTCAGGTCATCGGCCTCCCCTCGGCAGAAGCCTACCCGGGCAGGAAGCTCTAGCTGGACATTGTAGGATTCTTTGGGGCGGGTTCCAAAGAACTGAAGACCATTAGCAGGATAAAGAAAGAGGGCGTAGGTATCAGATTCATCAGATGCCAAAACTGCCTGAAAAGTATTCAGCTGTAAAAAAAAAAGAGAAAGGAAATATTCTTAATAAAACAAACAACAACAGTAAAAAACCCAGAATGCAAGCAAAGCATCATAAAGTACAAAGGGTTTTCTCCCTTCTTAGGATTTCTCCAAATTGTTTTTATACATAATATCTTTAAAACTTTCTCTTCAAGTTACAATAGAATTTTGTAAGCTATATTATTATCATAATCTTTTATGAATTTAGATTAATAGTTGAAATATACATAGGTAAAAAATATGGGTTAAAAAAATAATATCTTTTAAGGCTTCAAACTTCTCTCATCCAAACCTCTTTTGGAGCTGAGAGCAAGTAGCGAACTTAACTTGTATACTCCCACCACCACTGCCCTAGATTGCTGCCCTGGGCACTCATCTAGATCATTCATTCATTCATCTACTTATTGAATGCCTGTCATGGGCAGGCACAATGTTAGGCCCTGGGTGATCAAAAGTCTTCCTACTGTTCTCACAGCCTTGCTCTTTTTTCTTTTCTACCTATCTTTTCACACCAACACCTGAATTATCCTACTGTCATTTCATAGGTAAGGAAATAGAGATACATGGGCTAACGGATCTGCCTCAGGTCAGTAGCTAGTTTGGGGTGGCAGGACAGCAAGCGCAAGTCCATATCCAGCACCACTAGGCCATCCTAACTATTCCTTAGCATGCCATTCAAGGTGATGTGTAACCTTCCCCTAACTCTCTATGTAGATTCAGATCTGCTGCGTCTCCATCAGACTATTTCTATTCCCCAGTTGTCCCATGTATTCTGATGTTTTTGTACTTTTGCTCATGTTTCCCTTTACCTGGAAACCCTCTGAACCTTCTATTGCTGCCCCTCTGGGGTGTTTTGTGATTCCCTGTAAATTTATTTTTGTCCTCTGACCCTGGTAACACCCTGGGTGTTTCTAGTTAGCATTTATCTCATTTTGCCTGGTTAGCTGTTATGTGTCTGTAAACTCGGTTCATTAGTTCAAATGACCAAGGGCCTACTAAGTACCAGACGTTATGTTTGGTGCTGAAGGTGCGAAGGAGCAAAGGATGGGGACTCTGCCTCAGAGCTTAGGAGAGGGAGATAGCCACGCCTGCAATTCTAGGAGAGTTATTGAAGGAGGGATTAGAGGCCATGGAGGAGGAGGGCATATGCCCAAGACCTCCAGGTTAGGGTGGGAGGCATCTCAGGAGGAGCCAGCGCTGCCCTGAATGAGCTGAATTAGCCACAAACTCACTACCCAGGTCCTTATAGAACCACTCTTTAAAGTTCAACTTACTCTCATATTTTCAAAAAGACATTTTTTGCCTTTATTTACATCTAGCTATCTCTCCCATTTCCCCCAATGAGAACACCTCTTTCACTAAATCCCACTCTTTTTATAACTGGGGAGGTATTTATAAATACCACTCTTTCATAAATAATGCGACTCTTAGAAAAATTACGTATTGGTAGGTAGTGTTGTTTACCCATTTTCTTAGACAGACAAAATTAAGCACAGAGAAGAACATCACATTTTACTGAATAAAACAGCAAACATGAGGACCATGCCCTCATTTTGTTCTGTCCTGGGTCCTTCCCTAAATGGTGCTCAAGCCTTCTCCTAATGTGAATTCTACCTTTCAATGTTAATTTCAAAGTACAGGTTTGAGGTTTTGCTTATAGGACAAAGACTCAGGTGTTAAAATGCTTTTCGAGAAAAAAAAATGATACATAACCTTTCTTTTAGCTCTCTAACATAGAAAAGGTCACCTTGCTTAGCTTTGCTCTTTGCTTTTCTTTCTTTAAGTTCACAAACTTAAAGTTAAGGGGGGATGGGGGATGGTATATTTGTTATTGTTGTAGTTGACTCATCAATAAAGCTTGACTTTTCCAAAAACAAAAGGCAAGGGATATTTTCTTGACTTTCTCAAAGCTGGGAAGGCAGAATTTCTGCCAAATGTAAACAAAGGCTGTTCTGCCTCATGTCTATATAAAATATATACTACATCATTGATTAATGTTGATTCAATAACTTCAGAGTTTTACTTTAGTCAGAATAAATAAAGTTCCACTAAGGAAAGAAAAGTACTCAAGAAAGGAGAAAGAGTCTGTTTCAAAAAGCTAAGCTTTCTCTGGGCATCAACTGCCTACAATAAACGTGAGCTAGGAATAAATCCTGGTTCTAAGTTTAGAGAAATTCTGTGAGATAAGGAGGGCCTATAGATTGTGAAGGAATTAAAGGCGATGGGGGAGGAGGGGAGGAAAAAAGTAAACAGCTGTGAAGGGGAGAATCTGGCTTTTACTGTGGGATTTGAGTATTTAGCACTTAATTTTATTCATTCTTTCAGTCAGTCAGTCAATAAACTTATTTCAATGAAAACTTATTCACTATCTTTTACAAGACATCGCTGAGACAAGTACTTATTACAGGTGGCAAGCATTTAATGTACTTGTCTCCACTGAGATCAACAAATAGAAGAAAAATTTTAACTTTGGCTGTTTAAAAACCATCCACACACCAAGTGATCACTTCTAAAGTTCTCAGTCCCACGAAATTCTACATCTAACTGCTGAAGAGCACCCTTCTCGAAGTCCTGAAGGGCTTGCCCCTCCTCCCAAAGCTCTCCTTGACTGGCTTCCAGACCGGAAATGTCTTCACATTCCTAGAGACCCCATATGCCTAGTCTCTGAAGGGAAACCCTCAGATGGGCTGCCAAACCCCACAAAGGGGTCACTGGTTCCCAAGTCCTCCAGGATCCCAGAGAGGAGAGAGAGCCTCCATGAAGGAGGAGCAGCACAAAAAGGATCAGGGCCAGTGACTGCTAAGCTTCAAGGTTTCCACCATCCTGTTATCAGAAAGAAAAGCCAGAACTCTCAGCAGAAGGAGTCTGACTCTCTTTTCCAGGTATAGAACAGTGCCATTCATTGACCTGACACTCAGCAGAGCCAAGCTGATGGGTACAAAACATGCTCATCTATGAGTTTCTAAATTTTGCAATTTAGTTAATTAATTTCAGCCACCTGACAAAAGAAAATAAAATCAGAACAATACCATCCCTGTCCCAAAGGGATTTGCCTATAGTGGCTTACAAAAATTATAATAAAAATTTATCAGTAGGGTGACTCTTAAAAGGGTCACACATTTCTCTTTTCTGTCTTGCCTGGGGTCACATGCTCTCTACAATTGTAGTATCACTGACTTCTCGCCTCCAGTGTCTCGTGTCAATACTAACCTCCATTCCTTAGTATAGTTCTCCATTTCCTATTACCTGTATGACACTGTCACATGCATGATTTTCCCTCATTCATTTTCTGCCCTAAATCCTACACATTCTGCCGCAAATTCAAAGATAAATGTTCAGTGCTATCACATCCCTAACATTATATCCTTCCTGACACTTAGTCGTTAGAAAAATTTCAAACAATTTCTTTAACCAATATCGTTATGTCTCTATTCTCTATGTCTTCACAGCTATGTCTCAGACTCAGGTTAAACTCTTTTAGATGAACTGCAGACCTCCCGTCTTCTGGACATCAGCTCCGACAAAGTTCTGCTACTTCTCATTCTCTCTGTGGGTCCAACGCCTTCCGTCAGTGACTAGCATCCTTTGAAATGAGTCAGTAGGCCTCAGATCCCCTCATTAAGGTCTCCAATGGACAACCTTCTGCTCATCTTACAATATCACCCTACAGCTCCTTTCATCCATTTTTTCAGCCTCAGCAATCTCGGCCTTCTCCCAGAACACGTGCTAGCTCAGAATAATCTCTCCTGCTACCTCCTTCTCAAGATTCATTCTTTCAGCTCTTTCGGCCAAACTTAAAATCGAGGTAAACAAAACATTCCCCATACCACACAGATTTGTGTAACCTAATTCTCTATAACCCTATTCCTCAAAAAACAACAAAATAATACTCTTGCCCACCCTCAAAAAGACAGAAAGAAAGGAAGGAAGGAAGGAAGGAAGGAAGGGAAAGAAAGAAAGAGAGAGAGAGAGAGAGAGAGAGAGAGAGAGAGAGAGAGAGAGAGAGAGAGAAAAGAAAGAGAGAGAGAGAGTAGAGAGGAAAAGAAAAGAAAAGAAAAGAAAAGAAAAGAAAGAAAGAAAGAAAGAAAGAAAGAAAGAAAGAAAGAAAGAAAGAAAGAAAGAAACAGCTAAAGTAAACACTAGTCCTCTTTAAGTTTCTTGTCAATAAGTTCTTTGAAGGTCAATATCGTGACTTCTTTGCTCTGTGAAGTACCTCTTACAGTTCAAGGAATCCCAGATTAACTAAATTGATAAACACTATTTGTTCACATTATTTTAGATGCAATTACAACTTGACATTCCTGAAATATCAGCTACAACATCCTGTCACACCCATCATGACTATCTATGGAGAGAAAGGGCAACAACTGAAATTTTTTTAAATGGTGAAGATGCCATTCCTCTGATATCTCCAAGTTTCCAGTAACTTTGCAACGTAAGATTAGTGTGCCCAGTTTTAAGAAAGTCATGTAGAACTCACACAGTCCTTTAAGCAAAGTAGATTACTGTTTGCCAAAATCTACCTCCAAAGAACTATTAAAACAAGAACTCAAGTCACAGGGCTCTTTAAAGTAGTATGAAGAACCTTTAGTGTGGTAATTGAAAAAACATCCTCTTTCCAAACAGAATCCTCATCTCCTTTCTAAATGAAACAAATTCTGAAGCCAAGCGAGGATATGGCAATGTCTAAAGATTGATTTTAATTAGAAAAGTAAAAGAGAGAAGAAATCTACAAATCTTCCTGTACTCTCCACCCAGAAAAGCTCAGATGGAAATTGCAATTCAGAAAACCTTGCATTTAAAGAGTCCTCGTGTAAAGGACTTGCATTACAGAATCCTTATAAGACAGAAATGATAGAACCAGAACCTGGTCCCTTCAAGCCAATGAAGGAAACACAGACTGGCTGAGCATCTATGCCAACTAGGCATAAGAGACTACAGTGGCTACTTTAAAAATGTCACCTTAGTTAATTCTCATGACAATCCTGTAAGTTAGGCATTGCTACTCCATTTTACAGGTTAGGAAACTAAGATTGAGGCTGAGTCATTGCTTCTAAAATCACTGGAAAACCATTCACGAACACTTTTTCTTTCGAAATGTTTTTATCTTTATTGTTATTGTCTTCACAACCAAATGAAAGCTGGGTAACAGAAGCATTATTCACATGCTACAGATGAAATTGAGAAAAATAATTTAAAAAGTCACCTTGTCTGTACTGTAATTTTAGGTTTCAGAAAAGCCCTGACAAAATTAGAACTTAACGCTATCACATTTCATCACCCCAGAGCTTCTGTGCAACTGCTCATCTTTTCTATTCATCTCGTTCAACTCAACTTCGTCTTTTCTCTGTTGAGTAAGTCAGACAGACACAGCTGATTCTCTCCAAAGCACTGGAAATGCTAATTTATAAGCAATAAGGCATCAATAGTGTCCTTGGCAGCAGATTTCATTCCCAGTTCATTCTTCCTTTGAATGACATGTGGTTCCAAGGACCTTTCTGATACTAAGATCACATCAAGACAATAAAACTCCACCCTTATTTATTGGAAGTCTTTGGAAAAGGTACAACTATTGTGTCTACCTTCATCATTTGTGCCAAGGAAATGGGTCTTGCATGAAAAGTCTGGGTAAAAGTAACAACAAAAAGAAAAACCTAAGAATCCAGAAATCTGTACTTTAAACCTGGCTTTGCCTCACTAAGAGCAAAATTCTGAACAATAGCATTAACTTCTATTTGCCATTATCTGTGAAATGCAAACAGTACGTCTTGTACTTATCTTGCAAGATTGTTGTGGAAAGACAGTATGCTAAAATGTTGTTATCAGAATTAACAAGATATCTTGAATAAACAACCTATATAAGTATCTAAGTAGTTAATCTTTCTTTTGTGCCATTACCTCCTCCCTGCAGTCAGAAAGAGCTCTCTTAACAAAAAATATCAATCCCCTGCATAAAATCCTTCAAAGGATGCCCACTGCCAAAGAACAAAATCCAAACTCCCAGCATCACGTGATCTGTCCCCGTCCCATGGCCTTTCCAGCTTCCTGTCCCACTACCCTTTCTCTTCAGTAATAATGTACCATATGTGATGCCCCAAACACATTCAACTTTACAGCACATGGGTGGTATGTCATATGGTATTTCTTCTATTGGAAATTTTCTACTCTGTTCAACTCAGATTCAAAGCTACTTCCTCACTGAAACCTTCCCAGATCAAGTCCCTTAACCAGGGAAGTGTAGAGTTAGTCTCCATAAGTAAAGATGCTACTACACAGTATCATAGTGAACAATAATCAATGTCCCTACTAAACTATGAGATCTTTGGGAGCAAAGAGTATGTCCTTTCATGGTGTCTATATGTCCTGACTGACATAGAGTAAGTGTGCAAAAAAAGCTTGTTGGATGAATAAATCTCAACTATGTTTAAATGTAAATTACTCTCACACACATATATGAATATGCCACATATAAGATATATGTTTAGAAAAAAGACTGGAAGAAAATACAAAAGTATTAGCAGCGGTGACCTCTGGCTAGTGAAATTATAAATAATGTTTACTTTATTTTCTAAATTTTTTATTATAGGTATGTTATACTTAATTTGAAGTGTTTTTTTCTAAACCTAAAAGCAAGAATGAATGAATGAATGAATGCAACATAATGGTGGGAGCCTCACCTTATTCAGCTTTCTGAAACGCTCCACCTAACCCAATGCTCTGCACAAAAGAGGTATTCAATATATGTGTTTGCATTGAATGTATTCTGTTGAATTGAATAATTAAAATGTCAAACCATGTATTTAAAAAAATTAATAAATAAAATAGATGTTGCCTGACAAAAACTAAATGGTATAAATTCAAACAGTTTTTATTTCTAGATCTTCTTTGCTTAGTACAGCCTTTGGGAAATATTTCTCTTACAAAATACAAAACAAAAATGGCCACCATCTTGAACTACTCAGTGAGCGAGGGCAAGCTACTTGATCTCTCAGGAGAGAGATGTGCAATCTTTGGATAAGAAACACTGATGAGTTAAAATAGAAATAAATTTTAAGAGTTTCAACCCTTGGAGTATGGCACTTTAGATTCAGGTCAATTTCATAGGAGGAAGCCCTTACCTTCTCCAGGAATGAGGCAGCTCACCATTTGCCAAACCACCCTGGCCCCTACCTGATGTCCATCTGGAGTACTTTAAACATTGCTGCCAAGCCTAAAGACTTGGAGCCTGGGTTATTTTACTTTCTCAGGTAGAGACTGTAAAACAAATCAAAGACAGTCTCCTTCAAATTAGGGGGTACATCAACTGGTACCTGGAGGGCAAGTTGGCAAAAGCTATCAAAAACCTTACAAAAAGCACGTGATCTCTGGTCCACCAATTTTACATCCTGGAATGTCAGCTAAGGACGTGCACAAAGATTTAGCTAAAAAAAAAAAAGATTCACAAATTTATAATGATGAAAAATTGGAAATAACTTAATGACCACTGGGCACACTTATAAATCCACTGGATGGAACATAATGCAGACATTATAAAGCAAGTTACAGAAATAGACTAACTGACATTGAAACATATTCATGATATACTATTAGTAGGAGGAAAAGTAAGCTAAAAACAGTATGTGCAGTGTGAACTCATCGTTGTTAGTAGACAGTGACAAATACAGATATTGATAGGGAAAAAACCTCTGAAATACACTGGAAAATGTTAACAGTGATTATCTTTGAGCGGTAGGAAAATGAGTGGTTGTTCTTTTTTAAATTGCCTGTATTTGTTTATGTTTTTCTTTCAATGAACATATAATTAGAAATAATTCTTGAATATTTAGAGGTGATTCTAAAAATAAACAACCAAATAGTAAACTGCCTTGTGTTCTGAGGGCCTTCCGAATCCGCAGGGGAGCCCTCTTACCCCGGGCATTTTTCCTTGCTAGAAATGACCACCTTTCAGATCCTCAGTGGAAGGTTCAGAGACTTCATTTCCAAGCCACTTCAGCCCGGGTGCCACCAAACGATACATCAGGATCAGCGCGAAGAGCAGATTCAAAAAATATTCCAAGCCTGGGTTCCAGCCTAGAATTCAAGCCCATCCCTCAACTGGCTCAGCGGCCAAGCATCTCTTGTCACTTACCTCTCCCAAGGGCCGCGTTCCACGCGTGGCCTCCTGGTATGCGCCCACCTGTTCCCACGTGGCCACGAAGGCGTGGGTAGGGGTGAAGTGCGCTGCCGTGTGCGGAAAGCCTGCGCGCACGTAGCGGGCCGCCAGGCCCAGCACCTCCCGAGACGTGTCCTCGCGGTACAGGACCCGGCCCCTGCCCTGGCTGGTGTCGATGTCGGCTAGAAAGGGAGCAATGGCCGGGAAGTCCGTGGGGAAACCATCGTCCACATACTGGGTCTCCCTGGGGAAGTCCTGGGTGGAGATGATGCCATTGGTGCCCACCTGGGAGAGGAGGGGAACAAAAGGTGACAGTCGCTTACTCCGCAGGAAGCCCAAGGGCGGCCACCATAGGTCCAGACTTGCGCGCCCACCCTGCTCCTCATGGAGGGAAGGGAACCGCCCTGGGCATGAAATGCTCCCGCTTCCCCATCGGCTGGGAGTACGACTCCCGCCTGGTTCAGGGACACCAGCACAACTTCAGCCGGCGTCCAACCCGCCACTCCTTCCTACCCTACAGCGTGATGTAATAGGTCCAGGAGCCCTAAAACTCGCTTGCGTATCTTCTCACTTCCCGCACAACCCTGGAGAAAACCTCCAGGTCCGAAGAGGGGGCACCCCAGCTTTTCAGACATGCACAATCTTCTCGCTGTCCTAACTGGAACATCCCCTGGCCTCCCTAGCACCTTCTTCTCTGACTGAGACACTTATATGGCCGCAAACAGTTCTTGCTCTCTCCCTCGAGGCAAGGAAAAGCAGCGGGTTCTGGCAGCAGCACTGCTGCAAAGCCAGGTCCCACCCCCAGGGTCGCTCCGGGACAGCGGGGCGTGCGGGCTATTTACTCCCATCCGAGGACAGGGGTTTGGTGAGAGCCACACTACACCTAGGAAAAAGCTGCGAGAAATCTGCCGAACTCCCGCACCCAGAGGAGGCCGAACTTACGTAGAGGTAGCTGAACTGGGCTTCGTAAAAGCGCAGGGGACTCGCCAGCTTCACCGCGGCTGAGCTTTCGTCGTCGCCTTCCTGCAGCAGCTGGTCCCCTCGCGACTGCCCGTAGGGGAAGAGCTCGCCTGGATGGAGCGCCGTGGCTCTGGACAGCACCAGCAGCAGCAGCAGTAGTAACGGCGGCGGCGGCGACGACAGCGCCGGCCATCTAGCCGCCCGGTCCCCCCGCATGCTCGCTCGGCCCCTGGGCTGCCCCGCCGCGCAGCGTGTCCCGGCCTGGCCCGCCAGTCCACTAGCGGCGCCGCGCCAGCCTCTAACCTGGATCCCCGCGGGCGCCCGGGTGGGGCGGGCCTCCGGGCCCTCCCAGCGCGCTGACTGGCTGCAGCCCTCGGCCGGGGACCAATCACCGGCTCTGAGAAAGTTCGACAGCGGCTGCCACATCTGGTTCTCGTTAAAAGTTTTCTAAGGCAGCGGTCAGGGAAGCGGCCCGGCTTTTACCCCTGGCGAGGTAAAAGCCCCCGGCCAGGCTGCCCGAAGCTGCTCCGTCTCTTCCGCCTCCGCTCCCCGAGACCTCCCGGGGTCACTCCCGCTCTCCTGTCTGGGCTGCCCCGCGAGCCCTCCCCGCCCCCCGGGACCAAATGGCCCTCGAGGCCCGAAGACAGCGCTGCGGGGGCCAGGCTGGCAGGGCGAGGGTGTTACGATTTGCGCCCTGCTCTGGGATCCTGGGAACCCCTTGTCCTCCAGGCCGGGCCCTCGAGCCCAGAAGCAAAGGGACATTGTCGCAGTCGCACCCTCCTCGACCGCTTTGCTCCACCCAGAGAAGCCCTGCCGAGAAGTGCGTCTTTGTACGAAGCCAGGGGGGCTGACTCGTACGTTCCGTTCCCCTCCAGGATGACTGGGCCACCCTGCCGAAATGCTCACCAGTCCGGGTCGACAGCGCTGTTTACCTTCCCCGGGGAAAACCGCACCCAGGAAGAACATGAAAAACGACTGTTCGTGATCAGCTCCTTTAGGGATGTGGGGTGAGGTATCCCATTTGGGCCCTACGCAGACATGGGCGAGGCGCCAGAGTGGGGAAGACCTGGGGTCTCTCACCCACTGCCTACAGGCTTCGGAGCAGCCCTTGCCAGTGGTCATGGAGGTGCAACTTGAGCTGCTTCGCAGGACTGGAAACCGCACAAACCAGCTATGCGGGTGTGGGGGAACCCCATCCACCGTAATCATTCCCTCTGAGAAGCATCAAGAGCCAAACGAGATTTTATTACCACTTTTATTATCAAGAGCTTGAAGTTTCCCAGATAGTCTGTTTTCTCTCTCCAGCCCCACATGGGGTCCTTGGAAGCAAAGGTATTTAAAAAGAAGGAAAAAAGCAAACTTTTGGAATTGCCTTAGGGACGCTCAAAAGATAGATTTCTTTTTGTGGATATTTATTCCAGTTGCACAAATCCTCTTGAGCCCATTGGGCCAAGCCCTAAAAACGTTGAAGATATCAGACTGTGAGACTCACAGAATCAACATAAAATGGAAAATTGGCCCAAAGCAGTTTGCTTCCTCAGACTGTGGAGAGTTGTATATTTTTGGTGTTACAAAATGTGTATCTGCTTGCATATATATGTTCTCGTTTCTTCAGGGGATATATATTTTCATTGTATTGAGGAAATGAAGGCTCAAAGACATGAGGTGGCTTGACTTGCCCATGGTCACCTAAAGTTACTCCTTAATATGAAATCTTTCACTGGCTCTCTAGCTTTTCGAACTCTCTCAGTGGAACATAATAATAATAGCTAACATTTATTTAGTGGTAATAAGCTATAGGCTAGTGGGTCAGGCAGACCCTAAGATGGCCCCAGTGATCCTCATTTTCTGGTGTTCATCGCCTTGTATAAGCCCCTCCCCTGGAGCATGAGCTGGCCTAGTGACTTCTAACCCATACAATTTGGCAGTAGTGATGAGAAGTCACTTCATGATTAGGCTACATCTGTCTTGCTAACAGACTCTCACTGGCTTCAATGAAGGAAGCTATTATGTTGCATAAGCCAACATGGCAAGGAATTCAGGCAGCCAATAGCCAGTAAGGCACTGATTTTGCCAACGACCATGTAAATGAGCTTAGAAGTAGATCCTTCCCCAGTCATGTCTCGAGATGACACTTTAGCTCTGGCTGACACTTTGATTGCAACCTTATGGGAGACTCTGAAGCAGAGGACCCCACTAAGCAGGGCACAGATTCCAGACCCACAGAAACTGCAAGAATTTAATAAATGCGTATTGTTTCAAACTTATGATTTGGGATAACTTATTATGCAGCAATAGCTAAGTGCTACAGCTAGACACTATGCTAAGATAACTAAAACTTAAAGTGGTTAAAAAAAAATGTCACTTATTGTTATATGGCTGGTAAGTACCAGAGCTGAGATCTGAATTCAGTTCTGTATGATTTCTAAACCTCTGCTCTTAAGCACTATTTCATATTGCCTTTTGCAAGGTAGCTCTAGCCTCTCTAATTTTAACTTTGGCCACAGCCACACTTTCAGCTGAGACTTTAGTTCTCAATCAACCTCTTGTGTTATGGTTTGGAACATCTTCACACACATGAGGATGCTTTTCTTAATCAATCTATGATGCTTTTCTTAATCAATCTCATGTAGCCAACACTCACTCATCCTTCAAGACTTGAATCAAAATCGTTCCCCATCAGAAACCACTGTCCGATTTAGAAGCCCCTTCTTCTTGTTCCATGTGCCCTGTGCTGGCCATTATCATATCTTCAATCACACATATCTCTATAATCCTTGATCATCATATGTCCCCCTCACTACCACCACCACCACCACCACATTTTGGGGGCAGGGACTTTGTCTTATTCGTGGCCTGCCACAATGCTTGCTGAGCTCATTGGAAGAAGCTTAAACAAATGTTTGTTGAATGAGTGAAGGCAAGCCCACCAGCCTGAGGCTGGGATCCATGTCTGCTGGCTTAGTAAAATATTCTTTCCCCTATACCACCTTTCCCCCAACCTGACCTGAATTTTCTAATCCTCTTTACTAGACTGCCTAGCAACTCACCTACCAATGCTGTCCAGTTTTTGTCATTCTTTCACTCATTCATCCATTCAATCACTATTTCCTGCAAGTTTACCATGACAAACATAACTGTAAGAAATAACAGAGTACAAGATGTGACCCCTGACCTTAAGGAACTCATAATCCAGGAAAACAAAGTTTAAATATATCAAAAAAAGAAGCAGTGCTGCAATATAGCATAGATTTAGCAGCAAAACAGGCTTAAAAAAAAAAAAAAAGGCCTTTGAACCAAGAGGATGTTACAAGTTTTGAACCTGATGCTGAGTACAAAGAGGTAGATCCAATAGGAAAGAGGCTGAAATGAGCAGTCCTGACTCCCTGACTGTATAAAGTGGCCAAATTCTCCTTAAAATATGAGTCTTGGATATCTGTGCTTGAGCAGACATTCCTTTGAGCTCTTATTCTAATATTATTTTTAAAACACTCTGGCACCAAAAGAGTGGTTTCTCCTTTAAAATGTCACTTTGTGTCTTGGGGAAAAGAAAAAATTTGTCATAGCTATTTCACTGGTCAAAGTAAATACTGAAGAAATACTTGTCTTGTATCCACAGTTCCAGAGCAGAATTTCCATGACCGGCCAGACTGGCTAAAGAGGCAGAGGCCCCTTTCAGGCTGGAGGTTAGAGAGGACTTTTTCTGTAGAATTTTTTAGCCCTCTTGGATTGGATCTTCACAGATCTGAGCACTGCTTGAGAGGTAAGATTATTTAGATGCAGAATTTTTATTCCAAACCAAGGATGGTTCCAGACGCCTTGCCAGTGGACCTCAGCAAGACTCTTCACAACTGTATTCTTTGTGTGGTTATATTTCTGTAATAAATATCAAGACTTCCAGAATGATGATAGTTCTTGTTATTTTAATCAAAAACATGAAAATACATTTGCTCCACAGTGTGACAAATAGATGTTGGTATTCAAGAGCAAGTTCTCCGTATAGCACTAACTGGTGTGTGTCCATGTTTGTATTGGAGATGTGCTTGGCAGGAAGTGTCCTGGTTCTTGTTGCACACAGTAATTCTTTGAATACATTTACTATCCTTTAAGTGGTAGGTGTGTGAGCATGCAGATAAAATAGTTGTACCAATTAGCACATCTCCATAGACTCAGGCTAAACTGAAGATAGGTTAGGTGGATGAAAAATCACGTACTTCTCAGAAATTCTCTAATTGTGTTGCAAGCTCTAAGCCTTCACTTGAGTTTTTTAATTTATATCCAACTCCCTACTGAACATCCCTTTGGGATGACACCACAAATCCACATCCAGAAGAACTAGATCCACTACTCAGAATTTTGAGTTTTCAGTTTCATTTAATGGCAACAAGATCCTCTACTTCTTTATTGCTAACCTAGTTAACTCTTATTCCCAACCTTCTACCTTGCACAAATCTGCTTTAGAGGAAAGATGATTGCTTTCTCAGCTTCTTTTGCAGCTAGAGATGGCCATCTCTAAAATAGTCCTCACCTAACCGCCATTAGTCTGCTGAAAAGCTGGTGGTTTCTGGGAGCGCTTTGACATTGGTGATTAAAGGGAATCATTGCATCTTTCCCTATCTTTGCTACCTTAAACATGGATATGATGCTTTGAGCTCGGACAGCCATCTTCTGACAGTGAGATGACAACTGTGAGAACAAAAGCATGGCAAAGCAAAATAAAAAAAAACCAGAAAGGAGATGAGTGTCTGAGCCACTAAGTAATAGCCCACCTCCAGACTTCTTGTCATGTGAGAAAACAAACCCCTATTGGCTTAAGCCACTATTACATGCAACAGTACCAAATCCTAACTGATACTTTACTAAATCCTTTCTCAACACGTATCGAACACAAATGTGACCATTGCGTGTTCCTGTCTAGGACCCTTTGGTGGATCTCCTTCACCTTTAGGGTGAAATTTAATCTGCTCAGCAGGGCTTTGAAGGCCTTTGTGGCTTGGCCTCTGTCTGTCATCTCCTGTCCTTTCCTTTTCACACCTTTAGCAGCACTGAACTGTTCATAGTTCCCCATTTGTACATAAGTAGCTTGACGCCAGTGTTCCTCTGTTTCTGCTGTTCTTTGCCTGGAATGCCCTGCCCATCTCCTAATGATGTCTCCTTCTCTTCAGTATTCAGTCCAGACAGCACATCACATTGGCAGCCTCCTTGAGTTCCAGCAGAGAACTTCCCCTCTGAACAGCTATACTACCTGGGCACACCCCTGTCTTAGCTCCTCGCCAAAAATACTGACATGATCTATATCTGTGTGTCCCTTCAACTGGCTGAAAGGGTGAGTTTCTATGTAATGGCACACCTTTGTTTCCTTTTTCCTTATCTACTCAGTATCTCTGTTTCAGATTGTTTTTACCGCAAGCCCAAGCATAGGAAGACAAGCCTTGATAGTTCCACACGGTCACTAGAATGTGAACCAACCCTTGAGGGCAGAACCATGTATTTTTCATTCTAAATTTCATGGGTCTAGCATAATACCTGGTACAGCCTTCTGGGCTAATAAACCATTGCTGATTTGAATTGGGGAAAGTATTGTAAAGGAATCTTCATAGCTCCTGTACTTTTTCCTGAATAATCAATTCCTCGATTCTTCACATATTTGTTGTATTCTGGATTGTTGCTGGAAAAATAGAAATTAAAAGGCATGGCTTTTTTGTTTGTAGACAAAATGCTTTCCTGCTAATTTTATTTGAAGGAGTTATTGCTAATGGTATTATTGTCCTCTAGAAAGAATGATGTGGAAAGGCCAGTCTCTCTCTCTCTCTCTTCTATCTACTCCAGCAAGCACAGGCTGAACCACAAAAGTTAGTACTTACTTATATAACATCAGTATCCATCTTTGTCACAGACTTCTCTCTCCACCCAGACTCTAAGTTTTTCAAAGGTTCTACTTTTCACTTTCCTTAAGACTCATACAGCTATCTAACACAATGCTGAGTAAATAAAGGCTGGTTAACTTCTAATGAACTGAGTAACTGCCCAAGAATGACCTCAGTGTGTGCTGTCTCCATTGGGTAGTGGCTGTGGCTGTGTTTCCAAAGGCTGTTGTCCTTGGCTTCATTGGTGCTTTTTTCCTAGACATCCTGTACTCCTTACCAAATTGAGTCACCTGGTTTCTGTTGCATGTGACCTATTGGCCACTGTCACTTCCTCTGGAAGTTAGGGCATGAGTCAGAACAATGCTAATAAAGCCAAAAATAATAATAGCAAGACTTAATTGAACCTTTATAATGTACCAGGTTCTAGTTAAGAACTGTATATGCATTTATTTCATTAATCCATTGAACATATCCAGGTTATAGATAAAGAAACTGAGCTGAGAGAGATAAAGCAACTTGATCAGGAACCCAGACAATCTGACTCCAGGACCCAAGCTTTAACCTCCTAAGACTGTAGATCTCATTCCTTAGTGTGTCAGTCAAATTGCTCAGTAACATGGTCATAGATTGTACCTCTAATTCCGCAAGTCTGATAAAGGTAATTAGTTCTAATAGTCCCTATCATTTATAAAGTGTATTATCTTTATTGAGCACCATTTCATGCATGCTTAGAGAATTATAAATATCTAAACTTGGTAGAGAAAACATGACGCTTAAGACATTTGCAACCTAGATTTGGAGATAATAGCTATAATTTACTGAGCATTTATTATGCAATAGACACTGTAATATATTATTTGCAATCTCTGCAACAGCACTACAAGATAAGGAAAATGAGATTCCGAGAATTTAACTGACATGCTCAGGCTATAACAGCTGAGCTAGGATCTGATGGCCCTAAGGGACACATCAAACATTAACAGAATTATACTTTGTGCGTCTGGTGACAGGAACCTGGTCTATAAGCCCTCCAGAATGACCATGAGCACCAAAATGAGCCAGAAATCCTGCAAGTATGAACATCAGAAATAACAACAAATAAATGAAGAAAAGACAGAAATGTGAAGGCTTCAAAATCTCCTCAGTCTTTGATTCTATTAATATATTGATATCCCTAAGCAGTAGAATATCCATATCAGACAATACTCATGTTTGTTCATATTGTAATACTACAACCACTATTATCATTGATAAGAACAAGCTCTCAAATTCTATATGATATAAAGTGGGCTATGGGGCTATGTCCCATGGCTGTCTTTTTTTTCCTTACCAGGGACATGTAACCTGATAAAGATACTCCATGAACTGGCTAGTTTACATTTCCACTGCCAAAGTAAAGAGGAAAAGGAACCCCCTCCTCCACACTGATGGCATGGTTTTATTAGCAAAAAGCTGGAGCAGATCTCAAAAACAGCTCCATCTCCAAAAAATACCTTATTGAGTTAAAATTTAATTTCGTGCTCTCAAATTTTATAGGTCTTTATAAGAAAGGCAACTTGATATACATTTCAGTATATTTTCATAAAACTATATTCAAAGATATTGTCCATTTTAATGAGTTTTCTCATATAATGTCACGAGAAAAATGCCTCCTATACTTTGGGACCAGGAATAAGTGTCTCCCAATCCGGGTGTCTCTTTAATTGAACATTGAGAAACTGTACAACTCCAGATAGATCACTTGGTTCCAGCCACAGAACCCAAGAGTTAAATCCAGAGCTTATTTCATCTTTGAAAAGCATTTTAGATATCACTTCTTCAAATTCATATGCTGAACACCAAATGTGTCATTTTTCACACCAACCCAGCCCTCCTCCTGCCTTCCATTGCTGTCAATTATACCACCACTTCCCCAGACACTCAAGCTGGAAGCCTCAGTCACCTCTATTTGACCTCCCACTTTCCCATCTCATTGACATTCAATTACTGGACAAATGCCATAGACCATAAATTCACAGAGATCAAGATTTTGTCTATTTTACTCACTGATGTGTTTCTACCCCCTAGTGTAATACCGGACACACGGTAAATGTTCAATAAGTATTTATTGAACAAGTAAAGTTCAAAAGATTTAATTCCTTTTCTCCTGCTCCTTTAGTCTTTTGGCTCCTTCCCATCCTCCCTGCCATCGCTCAAGTACAGACTCTTACCACTTTCCTTGTCATTAAATAACACTCTAATCTGTCCTGACTTCAGTCCATATGTTCCAGTCTATCAGAGTTCAAAGGCTGCTAAGTAAGCTTTCTACAGTATCTAAATATGTCCCTTCCTTGCTCAAAGGTGCCCTTGACTTTGCATTCAAGATGAGTGTTTGATATTATTCTTAAGTCTGCTTCCAATAATAACTCTGTGGTATGAGTAAAGAGAAGTAGGATCAGAAGCCAGACCATGGCAGCTGTGAAGAAAGACACCAATTAGAACTAAGGACAGAAGCAGGATGGAGACAAACAGTCTCTGTGCCTTTCAGGTTGTGGGAATGAAAAAGGTTATGTACATGAAAGCAGGTTAAAATGGTAAAGCACCACAGACAGGCACATTTTGTTTGTCAGTAATAGGTGTTCATGAAGATAACCCTGAGTCATCGACAACAACAACAAAAAGTATGAAGTATTTCAGCATGTCACAGAAATGAATATCTCATTTTAGAAAAACTTCTCTCATAGGTTTTCTTCATAATCTTACTAGCTCATAATAATCTTTACATTTGCAGAGGAGTTAGTGGTTTACGGTGCAGGATTTCCCATGCATTATCTCATATAGCTCATTCCAACATCCCTGGGAGATAAGCATTAGTATCCTCATGGGGAGACCAAAGCTCAGAGAGGGTGGGTGATGTGCCCAAAGTCCCCCAGCTGGTAAGTGGCAGTGTGTGCTTAATGTAATTTGCACTGTGGGATTTGTTTGTGAGTACATTTTTTTTATCTCTGTATTATCTTGAACTAAAACCCTAGACTTTGGATGACAAGTCTGGTGCCTTAGTCACTCCACCACAGCTGTCCCTTCCCTCCATCACCATCCATTGTTCTGTGCAGCTCTGGAGCATATCATTCACTCTATACTATATGTGGTAGGAGCAGCAGTAGGAGGAATAGTAATATATAATATCCAACAAATGTTTCATGATCATGCATTATTTTATATAATCCTCACAGCAACTCTTCGAGGTGAATAATATTATTATTTCTTTTTACATTTCATGAACTGAGGCCCAGAGAAAGAAATTCAGCTAATGATACATAGCTACCAAGTAGTGAGGCTAAAATTTGAAAATGGCAGGCTGACTCAAAAACCTGAGTATTTAATATTATTATGCCATACACTCTCGAACTTTAGAAACATTTCCATATTTCAAAATTGTCCTCCTTTAATAGTATTATTGTCCCCTTGCCACTTCTTTAATTTTCATTCTGTATATTGATTGAGCAGTATACTGATAAAAACAGGGGAGTTTAATGATTCGAGAAGAATCCTGAGCATTATGCATCCTCGAGCTCATTATTGATTTAATCTAGTTGGGTTTCATACATTTCCTCCCCACTTTATTTCATAGACTCGTGGCCTTTTAAAACTGGAAGCAGCCTGAGAAATTTTGTAATCTAATCCTCTGGTTTTAGTGTGACAAATCCTGACTCAGAAAGATTCAGTTGCACATTCAAGCGTCAGAGCATCAGTAGGAACAGAATCCAGTCTCCAAGTTTCTAGGTGAGTGATCATGGAGCCAAAGTTCCAGACTTTTCCAAATCACATCATGTCAGGGATACATGGAGATGATTAGAAGAAGCGCCCTCTCTCAGATCTTTTCAAAGCACTAGTGATGTTCTCTTTCCTGAGCTTTCTGGCTGTCATCTCTTCAAAGACAAAGGATATAGAAAGTGTTTAATAGACCCTTGTGCATTTGACTTAGATGTGGCAGCATTAACTTGGTAGTTTGGGTTGAAAAGACCTCTTTTCAGCCCCTACTGGAAATATCTGGTAGCCACAGTAAACAGAATAAGAGGTAGAATCAAATAAGCAGGGTGCTAGCTCCCAGATGCTGAAGGGAAGGTCAGCAGGGGTTGCACCGGGAAGGTGTTCTGCTACAAGAAGAGAAGTAAAATGATAGGCAATTGGGGGAACTTTCTTCAGTTTAAAATCTCGTGTATGCCATCATGTGAAGTGGTGACTTCCTTAAGGACATCTGGTACACCATAACCATTATTTAGGGTTCTACTTTAAATGCTTGTTTACACAGGACAAACTGTGTCAGCCTCTTCTACTTACAAACCCAGATTTGTCAAGCCTGACTCAATAATCACCCATGTGATTGGGTAGGCCTCATTTCTAGGCTGAGCTAGAAAATGGACATGACCAAGAAAAGCTCAGTCTTCTCGCCTCCCACTAGCATATTTTGCTATGTTGTTTTCTCTTCCTCCTCCTTCTTTTTCCTCTTTTTTTTTTTTCTTATTGCCCCTCCATAAGACAAGCTAACTGCTAAAGAGATTATTTTCATGCTGCCCACCTAAGCATTACATTTTACCTTCAGAGCCCAAGCAGATATGTATAGTTAGAGTCTACAAAGCTGTCAGAAGAGTGTAGACCTTGCTTGCTCTGGCCTTCAAGGCCCTTCTTTACTCATGGTTTAATAAAAGGAAGAGGAGCATAGGAATTTAAAACAACTATGATCAAATAATCTTTTGCATCTGATTAATTGATGAATAAGGAAAGGCATCCTTCAGGTGTGAAGGGGGAGTTGCCTGGTATAAAAGCCTTGATGGACATCATCCACAATCTGTATAGTTCACTCAGAAGTAACTGAGTATTGACCTATGCTTCATGCAGTTTGCACTTATATAGTGAGTTTGCAAGCTATGGCTCTGAACTCCCAATCTTTCGTCAAGTAGCTAGGTTATCACAATTAATTTACACTTGGCAACCAGTTCTGTCAATTCAAAAGCAGTTTCTTTCTCTTAATATAGGATAAATCGATACTTATAGAGAGATTTTATTTTAATAAAACATTAATTAGATCTTTTTTCCAATAATACTTTTAAAAGTTATTTCAAAATTTATATACCATAAAATTTACTTTTTTGGGGTATAGTTCTACACATTTTGACAAATGCTTGGAGTCGTATAATCACCACCAGTCAAGATACGGAAGAGTTCCATCACCCTAAAACATTGCCTAGTGCTCCCACTTTCTTCACCCTACCCCTAACCCCCAGATACTACTTACTAATCTGTTCTCCAACCCTATAGTTGCCCCTTTTCCAGAATGTCATATAAACAGTGATGGGTCGGACTTCTTTCACTTTGCATAATGCATCTGAGATTTATCTATGTTGTTAAATGCATCAATAGTTTGTTCTTTTTACTGCCAAGTGGTAGTTCGTGTTATGGCTGTACCACAGTATATTTAGCCACTCACCAGTTGAAGAGCATTGAGCTGATTCCAGATGTTGATGATTATAAATAAGGCAGATATGAACATTCGTGTACAGGTAGGTGTCTGTGAAAATAAATTTTTCTTTCTCTTGTCCTAGGAGTGGAATTGCTGGGTCATATGCTAAATGTATGTTTAACTTTCTGAGACACTGCCAAGCTCTTTTCCCTAGTGGCTGTACCATTTTACATTCCCAACAACAATGTATAAATAATCTGGGTTTTCTGCATCCTCTCCAGCATTTGATGTGGTTTCAATTTATATTTCTCTAATTATTAATGATGTTGAACATTTTTCATATGCTTATTTACCATCTATGTATATAGATTTTTAAAATAGTCTTTATCTGATTTCAAATGTGATACATGCTTGTTATAAAAAAATTAAAATGTTATAGAAATATGTTATATGGAATACAAAACTTATCTTTAATAATTTTACTTTCTACTTATAGTTACTGTTAATAGCTTAGTGTATGTTCCTCCATATATTTCCCATGTATATGTCTATATACATGTTTATATATAGTATTTATATAAGTGCAAAAAATAGTGGCATTTTATACATACTATCCCAAAACTTGCTTTTATCACTTAACAATAATCTTAGATAGCTTTCCACACCATGTGGTTTATTCAATTATCTATTGTATTATATTTTTAATAAAACAGAAAATTTGTTTTTTAGGCATAAAAATTACATTTTGGGAATTCCATGTTTCAACATAATAGCAATTGTATTACTAGTATATCTGAGTAAAATAGTACAAACTCTGATGAAATTATACATTGCACATTTCCCAGCTTTGAACTGAGAAGAATTATGTTGCAGCAATCAGGACTATTTTAGAAAAAAATGTGACCAGTAGAATTATGTGGAAATATCAAACGAGGTCCAGTTAATTTCATGTTTATGTCTTAAGAAACTTGGCATGCTGGTAGCTGCTGTATCATAAGGAATAGCAAGACTACAAAGACATTTAATACACTGTATTATGGAAAAACCAGATTTTCCCATTATATATACAAACTGAATCTGTACGTACTATTAATTATTTCATTTCAAGACAATTCCTTTCTGCATCATCACTCACATTAACTTATAATATTTTCATGGGAGTTAAATTACTATCAGTGTCCTTTCACCGATGATCTCAAGAGAATAGATATGTTGTCAAGGGAATGTAAATGACTCATTTCTTGTGACTTAACCTTAAACACCTATGCTTGCTTAAATTTAGGGAAATAAATGGAAAATGCTGACATATGGTCATTCTTAAATAAAAAATTCTTTTGGACTTGTTGGTCACAAATAGGCATATTTGATCCTAGAAGGCTACACAGAAGTAGGAAAGAAAAAGGAAATATCAGAGACCTTAGTGGGTATTTCCTCTCTCTCTTTCTTAAGAGTATTTAATCTTTTGGTTTTCTAAGCAAATCTCTTGCAGCTGCTTAGTTCTCTGTTCGTGCCAAGGACCCTTTGTTTATACTAACTGCACCCAAAGAATTCTTCTTACACAAGTTGTACTACTTAAGCTCTTTTGCAAGTCTCAGACTTTATCAGATCCATGAGGAGACAGCCGTACTTTCCTTTCTCAACATTCCTTCTGGTCAAAGGAGAATGTAGAGGATTTAATTCCTTAAGCATCATCTTAATACTGCTTGTAATTTGCATGTATGAGAAAATTTTCATAAGTCTGTGGCTAGATACACCTACCATTTCTATGCAAAGTGAGTTTAGAGAGACAGCCCTAAGAAAGGATCTAGGATAAGTTTAGTCCATCTGGATTCAGGTGGTTTTCTATCCTAACCTTAAAATCAGCAAGAACCAAAAAGTCTAAGAAAGCAAATAAAACAACTGGACCAAAGTCCCCTGGAGGAGACCAGTTCCAAATATTCATTCATAAGTTCACGACTTTTTAACTTTTTAGTTCCATAGAAAATACTTATTTTGGACATATTTTTAAAGCCCTTGAAAATTAAAAAGTTAGGTATCAATTTTTTATCATCAAACCCCAAATTATACAGTAATTGAGCTAATTCTCAACTTTTAACATTTCAAGGCTATAAACAAAAATAAGTTTTTCTTCAGCTATGTCTGTTCAATCCCAAAAGTTAATATTATGTAAACATGTAGATCATAAATGTCATTCAATTAAATAGTCTCAGTCGACTCACCATTTTAGAGATGAGAGAGTTGAAGCTAAGAATGGTCAAGGAACAGGTTCAAGGTCATTTAGCTATCCACTAGCTGAGGGTCCACTCAATCCAGACCCTTCAATTTCTCCCCATTCTCTTCACTGTACCACAGTTGCTTTTTCCAGATTATCCAGATTTTAAAAATGAGAATCACAGCTAATCATTCTGATGTTTTTTATTATCCAGATACAAGAGACTGATACCTCTCCTTTTTATTCCCCCCCGACATTATATAGATAAAACTTCATCTATGTCCAGTCTTACTTGGCTAACATTACTTCTCTCTGGTGTCTTATTTCCCAGTTCCTCTGAAAAGTTCATCATCTACAAAATTCACAGATTCAGGTCTCACCTTACTATATAGCCACATCTCACTCACTTGCGAGCTGTGTGATTTTCACCAAATGATGTAAACTCTCTGAGCCTCTCATTCCTCATTTTGTGAAATAAGGAAAACAAAAGCAGTTTCCTCAAAATGGCTGTATAGAAAATCAGTTGAGAAAATGCATGTGAAGCCTTTAGGTTGTGCCCGGCTAGGTCAAGTACTCAGTAGCAGGGTTCCAAGAAGGACCCCTACAAGAATAAGTGTAGTGGAATACAGGATAGAAAGACTGTGGACCTTGCTACTAAATAGTGGGTGACCAAGTTTGCTCCAGGCCCCCGAATGTATTTAATGGCACCATAATATATATCAGGTAAGCTGTGATGTGCTGGAGGTGGCTGATATAACCAAGACTGGATTTTGTGTATATCTTCCCAACTCCATTTTCAGTGAAATCAAGTTGGTAGCTTGAAATCAGCCATAATGGAAATATTGACACTACAGGAAATTGGCAAAAACTATAAAATAGGACTCCCCTCCCTCATCAGAGAGCTGGTTATTGAACATTCACCAGCTACCACTGTAGAGACAAGACTTTGAGGTCAAACAAATTCAAGTTTGGATGTGAACCTAAACTCTGACACTTACTAGTATACCCTAGAAGCTTGAGTCTCAGGTCCCTCACCTTTAAGATGGAAATAACAGTACATAATTTAAAGACTGTTGAAAAGATTAAGTGAGATAAGGTATATAAAACACTTAGAATAGGACCTAACATCAAATAATTGCTGAGGGTGGTTGTTGCTGTTATTGTAAAAAGTCTGGAGTACTTTAAAACTCAGCTAGATCCTATATATTTCACTTATTTTGCATGATACTTAATAAAGACATGAATGTGATTTTAGAGTGAACTTGTCAGCCTAGGTTAGGAAAGAATTTGTTTCATGGAAAAATTTCTATTTATGTTCTTTTATTGTTTCTGTTTCAGAAATATTTAAACAAATTTGAACATCTAAACAAAGATGGTTTTAAAGCCAAAAATCTAAGTGCTCTGAGTCTCCTCTGAGCATTTTTCAACAATGTTGGGCCCAAAACCAGAACACATTACAATCTTTATGAACCTACCCCACTCTGCCTCCACAGCAGGCCTCCCCCAGAGAAAAGAATTTGGTACAACGCCAAAAAGAGAATCTTCCTTTTAGAATATCTTAGGCTTTCATCTCTTTTGTTAAAAAAAAAAAAGAAGAAGAAGAAGAAGAAGAAGACAAGGAAGAAGAAGTAGCTTAAAAACTTGGCAGGTAACAGGCTTCAAAATATCCAAATGCACAGAGCCTAGAGAAAGAAATGTTCAAAATATAAAAATCTGTATTTTGGAGGCATGTGGATAAAGCACGTGGGCCTGAGGTCTCGTTTGCCATACTGTGAGAATAGCCCAGAGAACCACAGGGCTGGATTCCCTGTTCCCTCCCAAGACTTGCCTTTAGTTCTCTCATCATTAAGGGAGTAGCTGCTCACCCTCCTGTTGATGCCCTTCACAGAGGCCCGTTGCAGTGGCTCGGGGAGTTCCAGTTGGGAGTTGGATGAAGGACCATCTAGTCATTTTCACTCTGTTGCCAGGGTATGCAAGGGTGGAGCAGGAAAAGGAGAGCACAGACATGACTTAAGGGCACTGGTGGAACCCCAGAAGCCACACCCTATAGGCTGGCGAAGGAAGGATGTGTAAAAATGGCTCCTTGCAAGCTCCAGTGTTCTGAGGAAGTTCTGTCACTTCCTCTTTATCTCCACCATCCACCTTCTCCTTTTTCTGGAGGGACTGCCAGGAGCACATGATGCATTTATGCACCCTATAGCAGGGTAAAATCAAGATTTTATATGGATAGCAGCCTCTTGATTCTTATACAGAATTTTCCTGGCACGACTGTACTATGAGCTGTACCACCACTGCCCCACTATTGTGTAATCTGAAAGACGAGCAGGACCTTAGAATTGCAGATTCTTCCACTGACAGGACTTCAAGAGGTAAAATCCTTTTTCTGGGGTTGCACAGCTCATTAACTGCCTGTGGGTCTAGAGCTCAGATTTTTTTACTTCCTTCCAAGTGCAATTTTTTCAGTCCACACAGTGACTGCAACTTTTCACCTCCAAGACCTTAAACTTCAAGTCTCCTTCTCTGAACTGACTTTCAGAATTCTACTTCTTCAGGCTAACCTTGAACCAAATTCCCACACAGTGTTATCCCTCCCATTCCACTTTCTATGAATACCGACCTCCTTCTGAATTCACTCTCTGTGCAGAGGCTGGACCCCAGGGTCTGGCTCCAGGTCTCCCAGTATAATCAGCCTTGTCTGGATCTCTCAAGCTCTTGACTTCCCACTCACAATCTCAGGCTGCCAGGCCTGGCTGGGTTCATATGACCTTAGCTGGGTCCTAATTGCAACTGAGAATCCTCTTTGTGCCCTCATTCAACATTCACCACCGAGGCTGGGGTAGGCCGTTCGCCTAGTCCTCTTCACAGTTCTCTTTCCCTACCCCCACACTTCTCTGAAAGCCTGGAGAACTTCTGAATCACAGCGTATTAAGAACAAGTGGATTCATTAAAGATTATGTCATTCAATGCTCTCAATCTACAAAAAAGGAATCAAGATCACCCGATGTTCAGAAATAATAAATATTTAAGGTACTTGGTCTATACCTTACCTTCAGGCAGGTAAAATGTCATGTCCCTGTTAGAGATGAGACACTAGAGATTCAGAGAATAATGTGATTTGTTCAACATCATAGAGCCAGCCAGGCAGGTTTTAAAACAATGCCCTCTTCCTCTTGACTCCCTACTTTCAAACTGCTTTCTAACCATATATCCACTTTGCCACTTTAAAATATCTCTGTCACTTTTACTCAACAAGTGTCAACTGAGCATCTACTATAGTCAGCATAAAGGAAGTTCAAGAGCTAAAAAGATGAACAGAACACACTTATCCTCTTAAATCTACATCTCTTTCTAGAAGAACTCAGAGTTTAGTCTATCCTATTTTAAATAAGGCAGTTTTCTCATCCTCTCAAATTATATTTTTTATTTATTAAAGATACTAAATACATGTATTAAATAAATGTTTCCTCTAAACTCTCAATTTTCATCATTATTAATTATGAGCCTGGGCATCTCAATCCCATACTTTATACAAGGAACAGGTAGATTTTTAGGTCTAGCTTTTCTGCTGGCTTAACCTGAGTTCCCCAGCAATCAGAGCCTGAAGCTGCTTTATGTGTTGCTATTTTCTTAGGAAATGCAATCTCAGGTAGCAGGCATGAGAGATAAGGAGAGCGAAACAGGGAAGGAAGGAGAGCCAATACGAGGATACTTCATAGAGTTTTCTGCCATTAAATTCAGCTGATGCCTTTATATTATTGGCACTGTCCTTTAAAAAGCCATGCTATAAACTGTGTCTGAGGCAGAGATAAAGGAAAATTTTCTCCACCAGCTCTCTTCTTCTATTGGTCAAAAGCTTGCCCAATGGAGCATTACTGCCTTCTGCGCTTTCAGAAGTGCATGTGTGAATACGAATAGGGATCCGTCCCACACCAGGGAATTTATGGGGCTGGAATCAAGAGGACTACGGCATGTAGAGAAGGTGAGGCCCTGACAGGGTGTGCCTGCACAAAGTTTGTCTGAGCCCACACCAGTGCTGATTGCCACAGAGGGGCTGGAATAAGACCAGGTGAGGCCTGATGCAGGTTTCTGATGCAACATCTGTCCTACTCTCTGTTTCCTTATAATAATAGGAATGACAAAAGTTGTTTGTAGTTGTTATTGACCTTTCTCTGGCCTACGGGTCTATGGTCATGAGCTTGAAAGGACTAAGCTGAATGAGCTCGATACTGAGCTTCTAGGTGATCATACTCATATGAAACCTATATCTTAATAGCTCTTGAGGGTCAGGGTTAATAGGACTGATCTTCTAATTTATCAGATAACCATTTACAGCACTGCAAAATAGGGATGTCCTATGCTTCCTTCTTTTGAACTTTAATTTTAATGCCTGCTATTAAGAACTGAAACACATATTCTCTATACAAAGGATAAGATTTTCTGCAATGTACTAGGAGTGGTCTTTGTAACCTCTTAGACTTGCTAATAATTTTTTGCTAGAAAGCATGGCTTAAGAATGAATCTTAGACTGCTCAAGATGGTGAAGTAGGTAAATGCTGTCCTTGTCTCCTCCCATGATCACATCAAAATTACAATTAACTTATAGAAAAAATCACCCGTGAGAATGAGCTGAACAGAATTTCTATAACTAAAGATATAAAAAAGAAGCCATGTCAAGACTGGTAGGAAGGGCGGAGATGCAACACAAGCTGGTCCTATACTCACCTGTGGTGATTAAGAATCAGGAGGGACATCTCCCTACAGAGGCCCCTGCTGAAAAGCAAGGGGTCTCAACCCACACTGGGCTCCCTGGCCCGGAGCACCAGTGCTGGGAAGAAGAATCCTCACAATATCTAGCCACAAAGATCAGCAGGATCTCAGTTCCCATAAGATGAAGAGCTGCTGGAGAGCAAGGCATTCTCTTAAAGGGCCCAAGCACAGACTCACTTGCTGACAAACACTCATTGTAAACTCCAAGAGACAGCACCAGGGACATATGGGGAGGAACTAAATTGTCAGGCTTCAGGACAAAGGCTGAAAGAGTAGCTTTCTCAGAACTAAAGTGCTGGTAAATGTCACTGTTTCTTAGTTGAACCTTCCTCCTACTGCACCTTCAGGTGCAGGCAGGCACAAAATCTGAGTTAATCTGGATAACACTGTTCTCACCCCACCCTAGTCGGGTGAGACCCTGCCCCACCCACCTCATGCACCACTTGAACCTCTTTCAGGTGCCATTCCTCATAAGCCACTGGCTCTACCTGCACTGTGGACTTTCCTAAAATCTCTCAAAGGTCCACAAACCCCAAACAAGCAGCAGCTGGCCTTGGCATATCCTGTACCTCTTGCTAAGTGACCTCATGCCTGACAGTGGTTACGCAGTTGGCCTCAGTTCACAGCATAACCACTATCAGGTGCTTCCAAGCCCAGCACAGGCAGCTACCAACCACAGATCACTTTGCAGCTCCTACCAGGTGGTCTCGGGCCATACACAGGCAGTGGCTGAACTTGGCCTACACTGGAGCCCCGCTCAAGAGGCCCCAGAACCAATATACCTGGTGGCTGACTTCAGGCCACACCAGAGCACCACCTAATTAACACCACAAATGACACACCCAAAGAGTGGACTCAGCAGGTTCCAGAGCCTCACTAAAGTGAATCCTGCTCTGTGGGGTCAGCACCTGCACAATAGCTCATTAGCTATAGTAATGGCAAGTCCTCACAACCAGTCAGCCGGAGGGTCAATCTCACCCACTGACATGCCAATAGCAATCAAGGCTCAACTACACCAGAAGAACACATACAACCCACATAAAGAACACCCCTGGAGCACCTGGCTCAGGTGACTAGAGAGACTGTGCCACTAGGCCCCATAGGACACCTACTATATAAGGCCACTCTACCAAGACTGGGAGACAGCAGATCTACCTAATACATACAAACAAACACAGAGAGGCAGCCAAAATGAGGAGACAAAGAAACATGTCCTAAATTAAAGAATGGGATGAAACTCCAGAAAAAAACAATCTGAACAAAATGAGGCAAACTATCTACCAGATACAAAGTTCAAAATACTGGTTATAAGGATGCTCAATGAACTCAAGAGAAGAATAGATGATCTCAGTGAGAACTTCAACAAAGTGATAGGACACATTAAAAAGGAGATAGAAAACATAAAAAAAAGAACCAGTCAAAAATAAAGAGTACAATAATTAAAATGAAGAATACATTAGATGAAATCAACAACAGATCAGATGAAGCAGAGGGCTGAATCAGTGATTTGGAATACAAGGTAGCTGAAAATACCCAATTAAAATGAGAATAGTTTAAGGGACCTCTGGGACAACATCAAATGTAACAATATTTATATCATAAAGGTAGCAGAAGGGGAAGAGAGAAAGCAAGGAATTAAAAACTTATTTGAAGAAATAATGACTGAGAACTTCCCTAACCTGGTGAGAAAAATAGACATACAAGCCCAGGAAGTGCAGATTCTCAAACAAGATGAACCCAAAGAGGCCCACACCAAAACACATCATAATTGAAATGCCAAAGGTTAAAGACAGAGAGAATCTTAAAACCAGCAAGAGAAAAGCAGTTAGTTACATACAAGGGAGCTCCCACAGGACTGTCAGCTGATTTCTCAACAGAAACTTTGCAGGCCAGAAAGGACTGGCATGAAACATTCAAAGCAATGAAAAGCAAGGACTTACAACCAAGATTACTCTACCCAGCAAGGCTATCATTTAGAATCGAAGGAGAGATAAAATGCTTCCCAGACACGAAAAAACTGAAGGAGTTTATTACCACCAAACCAGTATTATGGGAAATGTTAAAGGGACTTCTTTAAGAAGAACAAGAAAAAAATTTTAAAATATGAATAAGAAAATATTGCAAAGAAAAAAAATTCTCACCAATAAAGGCAAACACACATTAAATCTAGAACAAAGGTTAAAAGGCAAAAGTAGGAAGTTCATGTGTAATTATAACAATAAATTAAGGGATACACACAAACACACACACAAAGGAAGTAAAAAATAATCACAAAAACATAAACATGATGGGGGTGAGTAGAAATGGTAGTGATCTTAGTGTGTATTTGAATTTAAGCAACCACCAAGTTAAAATCGACTGCTATAAACATAGCTTGGTATATATGAAGGACATGGTAACCACAGACTAAAAGTCTACAGAAGATATGCCAGAGATAAAGAGAAAAGCATCCAAACACAGCACTATGGAAAACACCAACATGCAAGAGAAGAGAACAAGAGAATGAGAAAGAAACAGAGAACTACAAAGCCAATCAGAAAACAATTAATAAAATGGCAAGAACTACATGCCTATCAATAATTACTTTAAATGTAAATGAATTAAATGCTCTAATTAAAGACAAAAGGATAAAAAAAAGTGGTATATATGTATAATAGAATATTACTCGGCCATAAAAAAATGAAATCTTAACATTTGTGACAACATGGATGGACCTAGAGGATGTTATGCTCAGTGAAATAAGTCAGACAGAGAAAGACAAATACATGATTTCACTCATATGTGGAATCTAAAAAACAAAATAAATGAATAAACAAAATAGAAACAAACTGACAGATACAGAGAACAAACTGATGGTTACCAGATTGGAGAAGTATTGCGGGGCTGGGTGAAAAATGTGAAGGGTTTAAGAGGTACAAATTGGCAGTTACAAAACAGCCACATGTTAAAAATAATTATATTTTTAACATATAATTATTATTATATGTTATATTTAACATATAATAATAATTATATGTTAAAAATAACATATAATTATTACAATATTATTGACTATATTCCCTACTGTACTGTACAGTGTGGTGCCAGGTGGGTACTAGACTTATCAGGGGGATCTCTTCATAAGTTATATAAATGTCTAACCACTATGCTATGCACCTAAGACTAATATAAAGTAATATCAAATGTCAACTGTAATTAAAAATAAAAATAATTAAAATAAAGAAGGAATCAATAAAAATAATTAACTTTGGCATATGTTTCCAATATTTAATCAGATTATATCCATAATTCTACATGACAGATGTGATTCTTCTCCCTTCTTCCTTGTTAGCAGAATCCTGACTTTGTTTCAGTAGCCACCTCTCCTCCAATGGCTCAGTGTTAGGTCTTGATTTGTCTAAGTCTGTCGAGATGGTCTCATTCAGCTTGCTAGTAATTCATCTGCATGTGGATACATGCTACCATTCTGACCAGTGATATATGTAAGGGAGACATTACACCTGATCTTACAAAGGTAAACAATGATGAAGAATGACTTTATTGCCACGGGATGTTGTTGAATAAGAATAGGATGCTTAGAGCTTCTGCAGCCATCTTGTGATAGGAGGACAGCCAACCTGAAGATGAAGCTGATACCCTAGAGAGGCACAGTAGAAAGCTAGAAAGACCCTCAATTCTTGATAATGTCTCTTAGTCACTAAACTAACCAACTCTGGAGCTGCCCAACCTGTGCACTTTTTCTATGAGATAATAAATCCTTTGTTGTTTGAGCCAGTTGAGTCAGTGTCTCTGTTACTTGCATCTGAAAGTGTCCTGAATACAGCAAGTCAAATTAAGTGGTTTACCTGGGGATACAACTTACATTTAATTTATATGGGAGAACAAGTCAGAAAGATATAATGCTTAAAATCAAAAGTTCTATGGAAATTTTATTTAGATTTTTCTATGACTTTTGTGGGATATTAATATTTTCTTTAAAATTTTTTCAATCTAACATGATCTGTTCTATGCCACAGAACTCCGGAGTCCTGGAGTTCTTGATTGCTGACCTATAAATTAGAATAGATCCAGAATTGTTTCCTGAGGATAACTTTGGTTCCGCCACGTGGTGGTACGAAGCCAACTATCCTGGTCAGCCTCCTTAATTTCAGTAAGAGGATCATTATTTTATTCTCAGATCTATTGATTGCCAAAGCATTTGGATCTGGTTTTAATTAGGAACCCAGAATATCTCCACTCCAAGTTTTTGCTAAATATTACAACTTCCAATTCTCTGTGGTCCAGGAGTTACACAAAGTTTAGTTACAAGAATGGAGCTTGCCAAAATGCATATAATCCATCATTCTACTGAATATTAGAAAACTTGCCCTTGGCTCAAGCGGGCTGTCCAGAAGCCATGACTATACCGTTATGCCTCTTTTCCTCTCTCAAATCACCCCGTCAGCCATAACATTACATTTGAAGTTATATTTTCAACTGAAGATTGTTAAAGAAACAACCACCCAAATTCTGTATTATACATAACCCTACTGAAGTAATGGCCCAGAATCTCCGTGGAGTCCTAGTCAAAGAAACAGAGTCCACAACCAAAATGAAATTTCAACATAATGCTAATTCTTAACTTGTGTTTCTTAAACACAGCAAAGGCAATACATTGTTCACAGCAATATTTCTTAAAATCTCATCTATAAGTTCATTATCTTGATTGTGGTTGTAATTTCATGGCTGTCTACATATATCAAAACTTATCAAATAGTGCACTTTAAATATATGCAATTTATTGCATGTTAATTCTATCTTGATAAAGTTGTAAAAAGTAAAAAAGCTATCAGAAAAAGTGCCACCTATGTTCCACTATCATATCTTTCAGTTTCTACAGAATATCTCAACTCCTAAATCTCTAGGAAAATTCCTGACTTGTCCTATTCGGCCTACCCATTGTCCTTCACGATCCTACCCACTTTCCTATCATTTCTTCATCATGAAGCTCAGAAGAACTAGTCTACCAAAAGCAGGACCCTGCTTAGAAAACAGGGGAGGAAGGAAAAAACTAATCAACCAAAGTCAGAATCTTCTTCAAGGGAGGGTAGAGGCATGGGAAGGAGAGGCTAGGAACACTCAGTGTTTGCAAACCTCACAAAGAAATGTCCTATAATTGAATGTACCACTGGAACAATCTCAACCATGTAGAGCGTCGATTTGGCCTACACTTCTTCTAGAAGTTTTCTTAAGAAAGTAGGTATTCACATATATTGACATAGAAACCAATTTTAAGTTGGCCATTTTTTGAGACTTTTCATTTTCTTTTGTTTTGTTGTGTTTCTGATGAAACAGCCTCTAAGTAATGAACACGTACCAGTGCGTTATCCCTTAGTTTCCATCTCCAAGTGGATTATGTCTTAAGTTTGGCCCTGTGACAATATTTCGAGACTACCTGTGCTCTTGGTCTAACCATTAGAGAGAAACTGTGCTCTCAACTTATGTCTGAAATAACGTTTTCAGTCTAGCGTACAGCTAGGGTGCAGCACTACAGGTCTGCCACCCCACCTGGAAGCCCTCTCATATATCCACAATAAAACAAGAACTTATACTCTCCAGCCTCAGAGTGGTGTCAGTATACATGGGAAAAAACTCCCTCCAACAGCCAGCTAAGATTTCAAAATAAAACAATCCTTGATTAATATTTTTCAAACATTATAAAGAAGATACATAATCAACAGCAATGTTTTTTACAACCATTTTGTTTTCTTCGTGCTTCTTTCATGCGTCATGGCTCCTCCGAGCCAACCTCTCCTCCAAAACCTCCTTTAAAGGATCCCTCTCCCAACCTTATTTCACACATATCTTGGCTTCCCATCCCTCTCCCTTTCCTCTCAATTTGTCATCAACAAAATCCAGAAAAAACAAGTCTGTAAAGGCGAAAATGTCTTTAAATGGTGGAGAAGAAGAAACCGAGCAAGCAAAGCCAAATGACTCTTTGAGGAGCAGGGTAAAGGAAAAGCCTGGTGACATTCACATGTTAATACATTTGCTCCATCTAAATCTCTGAAGGACTTAGACAGGAGAATACGTCATTTGTTGCATCATTGTGTCCTCTTTTTGTGAACAGTAAGAAAACATTCAAGTGTCAGTATTATGGAAAGCTGTGCTCCTACTAAACAGTAGATTCAGTTTTGTGGATACTGAGAACCCTTTACCTATAGTGCTTCTGTGTCTGCACAGGTCGTTAAGAAGTCTAGAGCCAAATTTATGCCATAACCCTAGTAACATGCAGTGTAGTGTAGTGTCTATAGTACACAAACCTATGTGCTAATATCACATCTGGATTTGATATTTCCTGTGCTTATTTTTGCCATCTACCAATTTCCTCATCTATTTATAATCTATGTAATTTTATAAATGGTTTC
>NW_024342473.1:7891216-8171365 GCF_902729225.1 Pteropus medius | reverse complement strand
GAAAGAATTACTTAATTAAGGGGATAAAAGTCACTTGATTGATTAAAACTGATCAAACCAATCCTTTGTGACTTATTCTCCTGACTAAAAATTGAATGCAAAATAGGTTCCAATGTTCTTTTGATATTTGTAATTACCCTCATGCATGCCTACCTTTATCTGCCCTTTACTGTTGAACCTGAAACAAAAAGAGACTGAGGCCCTCATGATAAACTGTTTCTTTTGAGTTTGTTTTGACAAAACTGTGTACTTGTTTATTTTCTCTCTTCTCCACTAGAAACATAAGTTTCATGAGTAGAGGACTTTGTCTTGTTTACACTGTACCCTCAGTGCATAGATATAATATGCACTCTGGCATGTAATAGGTGCTCAATAAGAATTTGTTGAAGAAATAGGCTTCGCTGCCCTGCATAGATGGCGGACAATATAGAATTATTCTTAACACTTGGAAGGAACATTCTAGGTGGCCTTTGGATGGTGGCTACATGTACGGCCCTGGCAGTGGTCATGCAGGGTGAGCAGCACTCTACTTTCAGCAGAGACACCTCTGCGGGGCTGTCAGAACCAGGAACTCAGAAATTGGGCTTTGTCACCTATTGTTACTTCGATAACCAAAACCAGGTCTTGGATACAGTCTGCATCTCTGGGAATTCCAAGATTTATCTGAGGAAAAAGGCTTCAGAAACAATTGAACTTCTTGTAGTCAACTGCCATCAAGACTTGGATATGCATATTAATGGAACCAAAGTCGTGTTTACCAGCTTTAGGTATTGGGATTACACTTATATTTTCCATTTTGAATATGCATAATTAGCCTCCTTGTCTCAACTGTAAATTTCTCAAGGGCAGACATTCAGTATGAATGAGGAGTTTTAATGGCTAATGATAGAATAAAAATAACCTTAGAGGTTTAAATCTAGGGAAATGAAGGATAATTAAAAGTAGGTCAAGATCTTCCTATCTTAGCCTATTTTCTACTCATAAGGTACCTGAAAATAATTTTTAAACCATGTGACATTAGAAAATTCCGCAGCAAGGAAGTTGACTGAATCGATATAATTGAACTGTCCAATGTGAACTGGTAGTATTTGCTTGTTTGTCTCTCAGAATGGCCAAAAAGAACCTTCTTTTTTTCCCCCTTGTTATTCAGAGAGTAGCCCAAAAGAAATCTAAGCAAGAGTAATGGGTTGAACCTGATTTAGCTACTGACTAATGTGATACTGATTCCAACTTCTTTCTAATTGTATTTCCTCATCTGTTAAACAAGGATCATGTTTGTTTGTGTCTCACAGAGCCATTATAAAAAATTATATACTATAGAAAAGCATATATAATGTAAATTATTCTATATTAAAAGTGAGTACTCCTTCAGTAATTTAATGCATTTTAAGCAGTATTTATGTTGTAGGCCATTTGCTATCACAATTCTGTATGGTGTAGTTGTACATATAGCAAGGTCATCGCTTTGTAAAAATATGTTGAAAGCAGAGTCCTCTGCATAAAGTATTTCTGAGAGAGAAGCCATGATTTCAGCCCAGAAATGTTTAGCTACAATTTCCGTAGGATTTCCAAAAGTGGAAGACAAATCAGCATATTAGGGTAATTACGTTACATCCAGTTAAGGCCAACAGCTTACCTGTTTACTTTTATTTCAATCCTGGCTCTGAGCAGGGGGTATTATTGATGCTGATACCTGTGTTGCTCACTGATAACCTCAGCTTCTTGCTAATGCAGAGGAAGCATCATCTTATGGGAAACATTTCTTGCAAACTAGGTTAAAAAGTTGAATGGATTAATCAACAAATGTCAGGGGAAAATGTGAATAAGATATATGCACAGGACATAAGACATTTATAAAGACTAAAAAAAGTTTCAAATAATTCCTGTCTGTTTTTCTTACTTATTATAAGCATGCAGTACCATTTGGTGTTTGTTAGATAAACACAAATCTAACTAAGAAAAAGAAACCATTTTATTTTCTGGTGAGTGAAGCACAGAGAAGTCATTTGGCAGTCTCCGTGTCTTTCAATCTCAGGATACTGTGAGAATCAGAGTGTCAGGCAGACATTTAGATGGCAGTCACTTAAGTTTTCTGTTTTGTCTGAAAAGATTTTGCAAAGATAGATACTCTTTTCTAACCTCAAGTGGTCTAATGTTTGAGCTTTCTTAGAGCAACAAAAAACTTCTCTTTGCCTGGCCAAACTCTTTGCTGCAAGTTCGACAAATATTCCATCTCCTCTGAGGAAGATGGAAAACAATTATCTAGCATTATCTCCTGATATTTATATGTAAATATATCTCTCTATATTTATATATATATATAACTATGCTGTTGTATATTTATATATGTAAATATATAAAACCAAAACAGCGCCTTTGTAAGAATGAATGAGAAAAGATACCTTCTCTGAGCGGGTGCACATTCTGGTAAGCAGAAGATGCCTTAGTAGGATAAAAAGTTACTCCTCTTCCTGATGAACCCAGCCTGAGCCAGAGCAGTTTCGAAAAGCCCCACTGGCCTCTGTGGCTGCGACACTTTGTGCAGTGCGCAAACCCTACAACTGTATGTAGTAATTCTTCAGTCCTCAAGAATAGTCATTGTTACATTCTGGCTTTCTAGCAATAACATTGTCGCATAGCTGTCTATGTTTTAGAATTTACAAAGCTCTTTTAATATTACTTTATTTAATTCCTTGGAGAATTACTTAAGGAGATATTATTTCTGTTACTAGATAAAGAAGCTTAGATAGGTTAAAGTACAGAGTTAGCAAGTGGCAAGGTCAGGCATTAAAAACCAAGCCTCTGTTTCTTATCCAGTCCTGGCACTATAGCATCGAAGCTGCTCCTTTATTCCTCTGTCTAAACACAACAGCTGATTTGACCATTTTTCATGCAAAAGCTTGTTTGTGTTTGCTTCTTTTGCGAATGTGACATTACTATTTCACACTGCAATTTGACAGCATTCATCAGAATGTTAATGCCATACTTTCTCTCAGGCTCTTCTCATTTCGTACTTGTAGCATTTCATTTTAGATCCGAAATGCCCACTTCAACTTAGTCATTTATCATGTTCATTTTTAATTCTTTTTCTGACACTAGATTAACAACTCCCTCCTTGTTCTGATTTAGTGGCATCAACAAATTTAGCCAACAGAAGTTCAATACTTGATTTCAAGTCATAGATATCTCTCTTATCTTCTACTATTCACAGAACCCTTTGTTAAGGGTGTGAAATTGTGTAAAGCTATGTCTGTAAATGCACTATAGTGAGAGTCAGCAAGCTTTATCTGTAAAGGGCTCGAGAATAAATATTTTAGGTTTTGCAAACCATATGGTCTCTGTTGCAACTATTCAGCTCTGTCGATATGGCAAAAAACCAGCCGTAAACAATACATAAGCATACGGGCATGACTGTGTTCCAATACATCTGGATTTATGAACACTAAAATTTGAACTTCATGTAATTTTCACATGTCACAAAATATTATTTCCCTTTTATTTTTCTGACCATTTAAACATCTAAAAGTCATTTCTAGCTCACAGACTATATAAAAACAGGCTAGATTTGGCACGGTTTGCTAGCCGTGATATAGAGATCAATACTTACATTAACATATTGTGAGCTAGGGACACTAATAACATTCATGCCCCCCTATTTCAGTTTCCCAGGCAGTAAGATCACTAGCCCAGAATTGGAAACTAATAAAAATGCCTTTAATGAAATAAATTTCAAATTAAATCTAGAAACAACTGTTCCTTTCAAATTTGATTACAGATTGCTATAGCTAAGCATATTCATTTATTCATTTATATGAGGTTTCAGATTTTTATATTTCACCTTTTTCCTTCAAACTTTGGCTTTATGAAATGTTCACAGAAAAAAATATGAAAAGAGTTTTGATTCTACGTTAATAATAAATAGCTCCAGGCAGTGAGTGCTGTGTTGCCTTTGGCTCTGAAGTCTGATTGGCCATGTCGACTTGTTTCTGATTTTAATTCAGGCCCCGCAGTCCATCCAGGTCCATGATAGTACTTGGTTTCTAGTTTGGTTACATGCTTCTGTGAGTTAAATAAATAATTTGGATTCAGGACAGTGGGTTCTGGACAAATCCTTTCTCAAGGGGAATTTTAAACTGGTAGGATGAATTGGAGAGAAGGATAGAGAAATGGAGAAATTACATGTAGTGGAAAATTTAAAGTGGCCTCCGAGACTACTAGCCTCGTTAGGACTTTGGACCTGAAAACACTACCCCTTAGAAGACAAAAAAATGTATATCCTGTGGAGTTAGGTGTTGTGGGCTTTAGCTCAGAGGTCTGGATCATAGACAGTTGTCTAAACCTTTCTGGTTTTTGCAGGCCTGACTCTTGTGGCCTCCCCTCCTTTGCCACAACCTGTCCTTATGTGCCTCTGCTCCTGGCTTCTTCTGCCTCAGCTGGGGATTCCTGGGTTCCTGCCTCTAACCTTGCCTCCACCTTCATTGCTGTGGCTGTCCTTCTGAATTAGGGATTCTCTTTCCTTGATATTTTGCCCTTTTCAAAAGGCAAAGTTGGGTTCTTGGAGAGGAGAAGAATGCAAATGGAAACCAGAAGATACTATGTTTCTGTAACAAATCGGTAATAAATATGTAGTATATTTAATGCTGTTAAAAGTGCCAGGAAACAGATTCTCACATAATGCAGATGCATGTGTAAATCAGAACACTAGATAGTCCTGTTGAGATACAATGCGACAAGAGAAAAGAGCTGAGCACAAAATTGCATATATAAAATGAGTGCAATTATTAAAAGAAATCAAAACTCTTCATCAGGGGCATCGAACCTAAACACCTACAGGAGCCAAATAGGCAGCATAAACAAATAAAAGAAACTGCACTGGGACAATTTTCAAATCGGCAAGCACGTGCCCCTTCCAAGGGTGACTGCGTCTCTTCTGCTCCTGCCATTTGGGAGTGCAGGTTCAATTTTTCAAAAAATAATCCTAAATCTGAATTTAATGTGAAATCTCTTCATTTTTGCATGTTCAAATCTAATTTAAATTGTAAATATGTTGCATAAGCAAAGTAAAATATGCCAGATTTTTTTTTGGCCCAAAGGCTGTCCATTTGCATCTTTTGCTTGATATCTGAACAAGTATACACATACATATATAAATAGACATTAGAGAGGTACAAACCAAAATGGAAACAGTCATCCAGCTGGATGATGGGACTCTGGTGATTCCTATTATTTTCTATGCTTCCATACATTCTAAATTTTCTTTAACATACATGAATGCTTTTACAACGGAAAATTTGAGCATTATTTTTCATCCAAGTACAGAGTTTATCTCTTT
This sequence comes from Pteropus medius, assembly GCF_902729225.1. Taxonomy (NCBI): domain Eukaryota; kingdom Metazoa; phylum Chordata; class Mammalia; order Chiroptera; family Pteropodidae; genus Pteropus; species Pteropus medius. The sequence continues at coordinate 8,166,033 of NW_024342473.1, read as the reverse complement.
AAAAAAATTTCTCAGTATCTGGAGCTTCTTTTCCTTACTGCTCTCTGTATATTATAGCCAATAAATTAAGCTTTTAATTGTTTTTAAATGGGCATTTCAGACAGTATCAACAGATATATAGATACAAGACTTAAAGACGCCGGCATGAAAAGTGACAACCGTGTAAAGTGAATAGTAACTTAGGATATCATTTTGATGGGGCTGCCTGGGCCCTCGCTCTCTCTTTCCCAGTCCTTTGCCTTTCATCCCACAGAAACCCATTCTGAAGGAATCACATCCCTTGAACCCTCTCTTTTACGAGAGTGCACCGGAGGAGGGAAAGAGGAGAGAAGGAAAATAGACAAGCTTATGAGAACTTATGATAATGCAGGAAGAGTTGATGGCTTGGGAAAAGTGAAAAATTTCACATCTTACCCAGAATTATTTTAATAATTCTACTTTGAAAGCTGAGCTATTTCTCCAGACATTTAAAAAAAAAAAAAAGTAACAAAAGACCATCTTGCATTTTACTCAAGATGGAGCTACAGATGTTGGAGAAAAAGTATGAAGGAAGTTAGATTTGCTCTTATATGAGTTGAAATGCCATTAAAGGGTATTTTTGCTTCTTTCATATTTTCCTGATAAGTTCAAAGGGATAGTTCAAGTTTCACTTTGTGTTTAGAGGTGGCACGCCTTTGGCATGGCTGGAGTCATATTTTCATTCATTCTTTTGCTTGTCCATGGAAATGAACCTGGTTTTCAGGCCTGCTCTAAGAGCTCCTGGGGGACTTCCTGCTTGAACATAACAAACCAGTGTTTAGGGAGATGGGTTTTTTTCAGGGAGTCCTGGGGCACTGCTGAAAGCAGGAGGTAGTGAGGTAAAGTGGTTGGGGGGAGGATCTGTATACTTTTGAACTTCTGCCAGGACTGCTTGATGGTCCCTAGATTTTTCCCTGAATGGCTATATGGTTTGTCTCGCTGATGTGTTGGTACATGTTTAACAACTAGTTTTCTGAAAATAAGAACCCTGATTTACAGCATTTGCTGATTTTTATGGTGCAAACACTCCCGCCATAGCTGACTGAATGCAGCGCCAAGAAGAGACGTGCACAGTCAGCTCCTCCACAGCAGTCCCCAACCTATGAGAATCTAATGCCTGATGATCTGAGGTGGAGCTGAGACGGTGATGTTACTACTGCTGGGGAGTGGCTGCAAATACAGATGAAGCTTCACTGGCTCGCCTGCCACTCACCTCCTGCTGTGCAGCCCAGTTCCTAATAGGCCATGGACCGATACTGGTCTGTGGCCCGGGGTTTGGGGACCCCTGCTCCTGCACACTTCTTGTTTATCTCCCCTGCTTCATAATGGTCAAGTCAATGGGCCTCTGGCTTTCTGGTAGGGTTGCTCAGCCCTGTGAGAAGTTTTTGCTATGAAAAAGTGCAGCTCTAGTCTCTGCTGCTGTTTTAACCTCCTTTGTTTAGACATAGTCTTATTCGTGATCTTTTTTTAGCTTATCTGGTTGTTTACCAATTTTGTCTCAGTGTATTTTACTGTTATATCTCCCTATATTTTATCGTTTTCATTTTATTGATTTTATTTCTTTACGTTGCTTAGTTCAGATGGGAACACTGAATTCGGAACCACCCCTTCCCTAAAAGAGGTAGAGAGCTCGTGCCATGGTCCGCAAGAAGAGGTCCTTTTGTGTTCACTTTGGCAGTGCATGTGCTAAAATTGGACTGGTTCAATTAGCATGGGCCCTGCGCACAAATGACATGCAAATTCATGAAATATTCCATATCTTTTTTACGGACCATCTATCTATATGGTGGGTCAGATGACTCAGACAGATGCTTAGGCTAGAGATGGCTTTTTTCTCTAATTCTGAGTTAACTTTGTCACCACCGCCACCAGGATATCTTCTCAGAAATTACTGAAATGACATGGGTAGAATATGTATTGGGCTGAAAGTCAAAGTCTGACTTTACCATTAGCTTTCTGTGTGACCTACATGTAACTTAAGCCTCTTAGGAACTTCAGTTTTCCTAAATTGATCCTCAAACAACAAAATGTTGCTCACTCCTGACTCACATGGGCAAAATGCAATGAACTGAAAACTCTCTCAATTGGATCTTCCCCTTCCTTCCCAACCAGGACTCCATAGTAAGAGAACTAATGGGCTTCTGGGGATGGGGTGCAACCATTGCTTCTATCCTGGGTTGATTTGTACTCCCTCAGGACATGCAAATCCCAAGCTCATCAGAAACTGCTTAATTATAGGAAAGATGCAGGAGGAAGTTCATCTTTACCTGTACACCTACATCACTGTCATAACTGCATTTCACGCCCTTTCTTTTGTACCTACATGCCTGGACCTTTGCTGTCTTCTTTGTGGACAGAACTGCCTCCATCACCTTCTTTGTGTTAAACCCCTTCATTCACTCCTAACCTCTGAGTATCTATGAAATGAAATTAAAAATTAAAGAGGGAGAGAAATAAAAGAGGTCTTCTCAATTCATTTAAAACAGTTGTGAGGGTCAAAATAATACATTTGTTTAATTTACTACAAAAGTAAAATATGTTTTTTGTAGAATATTAAGAAACATGGTTAGCAAGAGAAAAAAATAAGCAAAATGAAGTAAATAAAAATCACCCATAATTCCAACAACCAGATATAACTACTGTAAGTGGCATATATCTTTATAGACATATACATATATATTTGTGTTCATAAAATGAGTTCATACTGTTCATTCTGTTTGGTAACCCTCTCCTTTCTATGTCAATAAACACATATTTACTGTATCATTTTTAATGGTTGCAGAGTGAGTATTACATTATATTGATATACCTATTTAACCAATCCCCTATAGTTGGCATTTAGTCTGTGTCTTATATATTACATTTTAATATATTTTTGTGATTTTTTTGGCTAAATTTCTGAAAGCGTATTTGATCAAAGAGTCCCCAGATGTTTTTAGACTTTTGATTGGGTTGCCAAATTGAAGCAATAGATCAGAGGGTGGGGGAAGAGTAATGGGCTACATCTGGAAGGAATTGAATTGAAGTGACAAAATGCTATTACAGAGAGTGGAAACAATGAAATAATTTGTACTTAAAATTATAGCTGAAGGGAGGAGGGGGAAGGGAGACATGACATTAACCCAGAAAAGGATTTCATTGAAAGGCAGAAGCATGCTAAAGCAGGAACATAGAGAGGTGATGTATTGGATGCTGTCAGAGATCCTGGAAGTTAGAGCTTCGGGCCTAAATTCAGCTGCCTCTTGGGAGATAAACGGTATTAGTTCTGCTGTTCAGACTGGGTATGTGCAAGTGTATTAGTCAGCTCCTGCTGCAATTCTTATTTTAATTAGCTACCTCTATACCTCTATAGTATTTTTTGTTTTTTTACATTTTGGGGCTGAAAATATTTTGGTAGTCTCTTTATTTGATAACAATTTTATAATATCATTCTCTATAGAGTGAATAGACATGTTTAGCCATTCTTTTAGCATGGTAGTTTCTGACTGTGTATTTCAAACCTATTTATCCTCCACAACCCTCACACTTCTGCCATCAGGCACCTTGGGCCACGTTCATAGTATGAGAGCAGTACTGACCTTGAACCTTCATGTTGGATGATGAGTTAGCACATTGTTTATGAAGATCATTCCAGGTAACAACCCAAATATCCATCATCTAATGAATGGATGAACAAAATGGCGTATTATTTAGCCATAAAAAAGGAATAAAGTACTGATTCATGCTATAACATGGATGAACCTTAAAAACATACTAAGTGAAAAAAGCCAACACAAAAGGTACACATATTGTATGATTCCATTTATGTGAAATGTCTAGAATAAGCAAATTCATAGAGACAAAATAGATTAGGAGGGGATGACAAAATTAGGAGCGGGCTGATGGTGGGGGAGGAAGAGAATGGAGTGACTACTAATAGGATTTTCTTTTGGAGGGTGATGAAAATATTCTAGAATTAGATAGTTGTGATAGTCATACAACCTTGTGAATATACTAAGAATACTGAATTGTATGCTTTAAAAGGGTCGATTTTATGGTATATGAGTTACATATCAATTTAAAAAAAAGAGCATTCTTGAAAACTATTCCTATATTCAAACAGCTAGAATAAGTATACCCAGAAATACCTGCAAACTATATGAATATATCATACTGAACTCAAACTCAATCTATCTTTAATTTAACATCCCTTTAGCCAGATCCCAAAATGCCCTTAGATGGCATATGATACGAAGGGAGGGCAATGGAAGAAAATTAGGGTAGAAACAGACATTGGTTTTTCACTCTTGCTTACTCTTGTTTATTATTACCAGGAAAACACATTGTCAGGGCCTTGGAAGGAGATCCTGCAAGTGAAGGCTCTGAAGTTTAAGTACATGGTTAATTCCCCCTGCACCCAGTCACCTACCACCACCTCCCTACCCTCTATGTAGGCCACGCATTTAAATTTTAGAAAATGCTCAAGTGGTCTTGAATCTTTTTATAGAGCTTCTTGAAATAAAGCAATGATTTCTTAACTAAGTTATTAAATCCCACTTACATTGTATCTGAATAGACTGACACGCTTCCCCTAAAAAAGAGAGCGAGAGAGTCCACCAAGCAGGGAGCTTTAAAAGTTTTCATTATTCTTTTTCAGGACTTCGCAATGTTTTCCCTTCTCCGTGAAATAGAGTAGTCCTGATTGAAATCTCTTTCAACATGGACTGCCCCTGGGCAGAGGATCAAAGCCCAATTTCATTTCACCACCAAGGCCTAAAGAGAATTCCAGAGCCCTTCAAATCCTCTGCACTGATGACTCAGCCCCTCCGGCTGACCATCCTCCTTGTGGAATCCCCTTTCCCCAGGGGATCGCTTTGTACACCTGGCTGGCCTCCTTCTCCAGTCTCTCTCTTGTTCAGCTGGATTGGACTCAGGTGTCCTTAACTTTCTTCTCCAGCTGCCTGGAACCAAATTGCCTTTCAGCCTAGAGGAGGTAGTTTTTGCCAGAACCAGGAGCTTGAAATTCACTTATTTTGGAATTATATAATCCCGAACTCTAAAAGGCAAATCAAGGTCTTTTTCTGACATTGAGTATGTTTCTGACATTGAGTGACCCATTTCCCAGTGACCAAAAATATTCTTTTGGATGCGAACTTCTAACTTCCCACTCAGGTATTAACAGGAAATCAGCTTTAAGAAAATAAATTGTCCCTGCTTCATAACTTAATTTTCACGTCCTCTTCTTATTTCACTTTCAGCAGACAGGTGAATAAACACTAATCCAAATGATCATCATAGGGTTGGCTTCTGAGACATCTGACTGGTTTAGCCAGAACTGAGACTTTCATTTCAAAATGGTGGACTGAGTACAAGTTGCAGTGTACTCTAAATTCCTAGAAATCGTTATGCTTAAAAGCAAGATTAAGAGTTTGGTCATAAATAACTTAAAGAATAAAAGTTAAGGAGGTTGATTAAAAAGGAAATCTGTAGTCCAGACTCATCTGAGACTTCTGAGAAAGATGGGAGCAGACTAAGGAATACATACACCGGGCGGCTCTATAGTCCTGCAGCAGAAAAGGGTCCAAGGCAATAGACAGGGTGTAGATACCATAGCAACAGCAGCCAGGCAACAGTGATAAGGTGTCTGCCTCCAGGCTCCATTTGATCTGAGACAGAGCAGCAGGTGGCCAATGACCTTAGGAGGGAGAGGTAAGTACCAACATCTAAGGTACCCTGCCCAGTGACACATCCTGTTCTTCCTCTCCCTGAAAGCAGGGCAGAATGCAAGTCACAAGACCAACTCTGTCTACTTCTCAGGTTGACCATTCAGACAGATGGTCAGAGAATCTAACAGGGAATTTCAACCACAAAGATGAGCCCACAACCGTGAAACATGAAGGATTCAAGAAAATCGACCTCTATAAATGGAGACAATGAACTAAAGAAATGGAAGAACTTATAACATAGGGAAGAGTCATAAGAACTACACAAATTTATGAGTTGTATTCAGAGCCCATGATGTGTTGCTGCCAGACCATGGGAAGCCCAGAGAACAAAGACAGATTCCTGCTGGGATTACTATCAAACTATTTACCCACATGTTAAAGGGAAACGAGGAAAACAGAGTGTTTAAGTCCTACCCCACACAAAATAGACCCAACCATTCATTCCCTACAGGGTACCTATAGAATAAGGGCTGAGATTACTAACATGTGTTTAATGCTGCATACCCACACCTTTATGGCTGCATACCCATACCATCAGAGGAAAACAGGTAAACAAAGTCTTTAAACTGTAATTCATAGAAACTAAGAATCACCTATAAACAGAATTCCTTGAACACTCCACTCTGGGCCTTTCTCTCTTTCATTCTCTGTCTCTGAGAGGAGACCACACTCTATCTATGGAGCTCTAGTCCTTCTCTAATAAACTTTCCTTTTGTCTCTAACTCCGGTGTGTGCTTGAATTCTTTTCTGTGTGCAGTCAAGGTGTGGACTTGAGTCCCCCCTCGGGGAGATTCGCCCTGTGCTACATCACTTATATATGATAAAACCAAATTAGTGGAACAAACAACATAACACTTAAAAACTAGAACCCAGTCTCCTCATTCTCAGGCCACCAGTATTTCCCCTACTTCGCGTCGTAATTCATTCCTAAACTGGGCACTCCCTATATAGTAAAAACATTGTAAAGAAATCTCCTTATGTTCCCAAATAAAAGCTATTTGGGGGAAAAACTTGCACAAGTGAGGAAGGTCTACGCAAAGAGATATCTACTTCATTTCCTCATTTTCTGTTTTGAAGGAGGGCTTTGCCATTTACCCCAAAATGTCTGAATCTTTATTCTATCCATAGGTGAGGGCACCTTCATGTCTTTCTAAAATGATTGCAACAGCTTTCTAACTCCTTTTCTTGTCTTCATGCTCCACCCCCTACACCCCTAATCTGTTCTCTGCCCTTTTAGATAGATTAAACTTCTTAAAATGCAAATTTTGATTATGTCTCTCTGACTGCTCCAAAACTTTTCAATGTCTTTTCTTAGCTCTTTGTATGGAGTTTGCATCCCTTAAAAGGACCTACTAGCTGCTGCAGAATCTGGTTCCTGCCTTTTGGTCAAGTCTTATCTCCTAACACTTCACAACCATCCCCACTCCAACTCCTCTGTTCTATGACCCACCCATAGCAAACTTCTTTCATGTCTTCTCTTCTCCATGCTGTTTTTTTTTTTTCTGCTAGAAACAGATTTCTCATCCCTTTTCATAAAGCCAACTTTTAGTTATGCTTCAGATTCCAGCTCTGAGAAGCCTTCCTGGGACTCCGGAGTCAGCAGTGCCTCTTCTGTACTCCCATGGCACTATGCACTTGCTCTGTATCTATCTCTCTGGACCATATGGTTTCTTGTCTGTATCTCCTTTACCATATAAGTCTCAGAGGGTAGAGACTTCTTTGTTCTTTGTTTTACCCACAGTTGAAGAATGAGAAGAACACAATGACAATCTTAGAATAGAGGAGCTGTCTGATGCCTTTATCTGTGTTTTTGTGGTAGCACTGAATAGATTTGGAGCCCAAGAGAAACGTGGCCATTTTCTTCTTTTATAAAATGGATTCGTAGGCTATTTTAAGATCTACCATGACTTATTAATCACCTATTCAGTCAATAAATTTATTCGATAAATCCTATGGAGGACAAGGAATATTCCATATGCTGGGTACAGCAATAAACAGAAAAGACTCAAATCTTATAGTATTTAATTTTATAGGAAATTACTTGGCCATTAGCCTCCTCTTCTCCACCAACTCTCCCCAAGTCCAATTTGCCATTCTGCTGGAATCTTCCCCAACTGCTGAGTCCTGCTGGTATAGGACACCATGTTTCATAATTATACTTCGAGCTTATATTTCATTTTTAATTTTAAACTTTTTTTATTAATGAAGATTTCAAACATATACAAAGATAGAATTGGATAATGAATCCTTGTACACCTAACACATCAACATATGGCCAGGTCACCTCATTTATACTTCCACACATTTTCAACTGCCCATAGGATTATTTTAAAGCAAAACCAAACACTCAGTTATTTCACCCATAAATCCCTTCTGAAGGAAGAGACTTTCGTATGGACTTGGAGAATGGATAGGTCATAAATAGGTGGAGAGGAAGCCATGTAGCATCCTAAGTGAGGATGAAAGTACAAGGAAAGGTTTGAACAGGAAATTAACATTGTAAACAAGAATCAGGAGGAAACTATTCTGGATGGGGAGAAGGTTGGACAGATCAGGTAAAAATAATTATGAAAAGTCAAATGTCCTCATGAATACATGGGGTCCTGCAGAGCAGGTTTAGTTAGATATTTATATAAGGTTTTAGGTGTGATATGAGTCAAGCAGTGTTCAAATGAGAATCCTCTGGAGTGGCAGTGGGTCCAGGGTACCCAAGAACAAAAATGAATAGAAAGTGGAAGAACATAAAAGAGTCCATTATTATAATTCAGCTTGACAAGGCCCAGACCACCTGGTGATGGTAGAAATGGAGAGGAGGGATGGACCAGGATGCATTTTAAAGATCAAAAGAACAGAATTCATTGCCTGGCACAATAAAGTGGTTAAGGGAAGAACAAGAGAGGACTATGAGGCTCCGAGTGTGGCAGCTTACAGACTGGAAGTCTCATTCACAAAGTCAAAGAAAACGAGAGGAAGAATCTCATATGGGGATTATAAATTTTGTTTTAGATTTAATAATGGGATATCTAAATATATATATCTAGTAGTCTGTTGGAAAGGCAGGATTGGAACTTGGTGAAGGTGATATAGAAGGGTTCTACTTATCTACCTAAAAGTGATAGTTGAGGTCAGGTATCTTTTTTAGTTTTATGCGTGGAGAATGAAAAGGCAAGAGGGAGAGAGGATGGGAAGGGAGAGGAAGAAAGAGGAGGGAAGAGAGAACAAAGGAAGTCAGGGGAAAGGAAAGAGTGGAGAGGAAAGAAGAGGAGAGAAAAAAGAGCAAGTCGGGAAGAAGAAGAATCATGGCTAAGACAGAAAAAAAGGTGAAAGTACCAGGACAGTAAAATCATCTCATAAGTCAAAGTGGAGCACCTTTCTAAAAAGAGAAATTTTAGTTATTAGTGAGACTAGCGGTTGGAAAAGCCCACTGAATATGCATGATGTCATGTACTGTACATTCACAACACACACAAGGCCACATTCAATCTGTTGACCTGAGGGCAGAGCACAAGGCTCATTTGTTCCCCCCAGCCTTTGCCTGAGAGAAGGAGAAGTCTGTCCTTGGAGAGTTTTAATTCTTGAATCAAGCTGGTTGTTAGCTATGTTATGAAATAGGCTAGTTTTCAGAAACTGAAAAAATCACTTCTGCTTATAGTCACGGTAGTAAGTAGACGGTGGGTAATGGGCTTGGGGGAAACTGGACCCCCAATTTGGTGTGAAGGATGAAGTGACAAAGCTAGGACTCACCAGTAGAGAAGAACCAACCTAGCTAAGAAGGAGCGAGCTCTGCCCCAACCTGTACTGTGATGCAAACAGGCCTTCCTTGTGCAATTTCGGTGCCTCTTTTAGTGACTTCAGGAAAAATAAATCTAATATATACTCATATGAGAGAAACGAAAGTCCTATAAATAATCTTAAACATGTATTTAAATATGTATTAAACATGGTATGGATAACATGACATTATAAATACAAACAGAAATGAGATAGCTATATAAAAAAAAAAGTCATAAAAATTGGGATACCAGAATCATATGGAAGAAAGGTGGTTGGGTTTGGGAAAACTGGTAGTGACAATATAGAGAAGAATGGAGCTATATGGAGGAGCTGGGTAGTTCACCAGATTATTTTGTTCCCTAAATTTTCTTTTGGATATTTCCAGGTTTTTTTTTCTTATTCTACGTTTACCAAGATTTATTTTTTCTATTGTTTTTAAAACCATGCTTATTTAGAGATAACTTAGATTTCAATTATTCACCAAGAATTTATCTTTTTCTTTATTTTTAAAAAACTTTAATAATAAAAATTTCAAACTTTGAAGTAGAAAGAATAGTATAGTGAACTCACATGTATCTGTTACTCAGTTTTATCATTTTTATCAGCGGTTTTTTAAAAAATCTATTCTTCTTCCTTTTTTCTCCCTCCTTCCTTTTTTCACCTGCTAGACTATTTTTAGAGCAAATCCCACACCTCATATTAACACTCCTGAAAATACTTCAATACGCACCTATCGATTACTGATAAGAACTTTAAAAATACAATTATGACAATAATATGAGAATAATACAACTTAAAATGATTCTTTTATATAATTAAATACTAAGTCTATATTCAGACTTCCCTGATAATCTCAAATATGTATTTTATAGTAAATCTGTTCAAATCAGAACCAAAACAAGGTCCATTAGATTTGGTTATTACATCTCTTAAGTATCTTTTATTCTCTAAAAATCCATCCCTCTAATATTTATGCAATTATTTTTTTGGAGAAATTAACTAACTTAGCTGACAAAATATTTCATTCATGATTTGGTTTATTGTACCTTGTGGTCTTGTTTAAAATGTTCTTTTCTTTCCTCTCATTTTCAATAAAGTGACAACTAAAACTACTGGCTTGATAAGATTCGGGTTTAATTTTTTTAGGCAAGAATACATCCTAAGGGGTGTTGTGTTTTTTGTATTGTAGGAGGTTATTACATAGTCCAGTTGTTTTGCTTTTAATAATATCAAGATTGATCAGTGTGCTCTGATGATAGTGCTCTAATACTTCCATTGTGAAATTCTTCATTGACTTTTAACCTGGTTGTTTTATCAAACACTGATGGTTGTTGCCTAGATTCACTGTTCCGTTTGGGGTTGCAAAATAGTGATTCTCTACCATTCCTTCTGCATTCATTGGTTGCAATTCTTCTATAAAGAACTTTTCCTCATCAACAACTTGGTTACTCTGAAATACAGTACATACAGAAAAGGCAGGATAAATTCTGGACATTTTCCTTTTCAATATGTTTTCAAGTAAAGAATTGGTACCCTAGCAATCTCCAAAGATGACCAATAAGATATTTAAAAAATCATTATAAACTTATAAATTTTTAGATATCTAATGTGTCCTAATTCTTTTTCATGCTTAAATGCCCCTATCTTTGGCCAGTGGGATCCTCAAAAGTGGCTTTTGTGTCCTTTTGATGTGACCTCATTTGTTTTGAAAGGCTTCCCTGTTTCTTCTTTGACATTAGATGATGCCCTAGACTCACTTTTTAATTTCCTGCCCTAGATTTGGAATCGGTTATTTTTCCAAAGAATTCCGGTTCCTCTTAGTGGAGAGTGTAATTAGAGACCACAATCTAAATGTTTGTTGTGCTTACTACTACTGAACTGTCATTTCTTCTAGGCCTTTCCAAGAAACAAAATAATTAAAAATGTATTTTTTAAACTTATTTTAAGAGAAAAAAATGAGTCCTGTAGAAAAATAATATAAACAAAGCCATTTCGAAATGAAGTTGGAACTGCCATCTTAGAGGAACTGCTTTGCACATCTTACTCCTCAAAACTTTGGAATACTAAAGTGGGCAAGATAACCTTTGGACTGGGCCTAAACTAGCATTGTATTCCAAATAACTGTTTGCAAAGCTAACAGGAAAGCAGACATGACCACCTATATGAAAATTACAGAAATTCTTTAGAAATTTCTTCTATTCTTGTAATTGTCCCCTTTGCCTTTCTCATAAATAATTCTTGCCTTCACCTCCTAATTGGAACACTTAGGTTTCTGCCTGAATCAGTGCTTCCCAAATAGCTATTATTCTGGATCTCAAATAAATGTTTCTCGATTCTCACTTTGGCCTTTTATTTTTAGGTTAACAGTTTATAGTGATATTTCCTATTTAAATGGGAGATTATAGAATTTTTACTTAGCTTATTTGATTATATACTCTTATTTCAGCAACCTGTTATTAGCAATACTATGCTTTAGTATCTTTTATTTTTGAAGCAACATCCAAGGTTCACCAAATATTTAAGAAAAGCTGAACAATGAAACAGAAACAATAAAGAGAATGAAAGAAAACCTTAGTGTAAAAAGGAACTATAATTAATCTCGTCAGAGGCCTAGGAGATATATTGCCACTATGGAATTATTGCAAAGAAATCTCAACCTATGTTCTATATGTTGTAAACATATAGCTAATCATCATGTTACTATCATAAAAACCAAGTTTTTCAGCAAAGGAGAAACAGGATATGAACATAAAATCAAATAAATTAAGTTAAAACCCTGTAATTAAAAGTATATATTTTTTAAAAGTATATATTTTTTCTTTACTCTGAAAAATCCACAAAACAAAGACAATTCAGTAGCAAAGAATGTCCCTCATACCAAGATGGTGGTCTCTAAATATCTTTTCCCGACTAAAACAAACTAGAGATTTTTGAAAAAATACCACAAGGATGTGTAAACGTAAGAAACATCCAAACCAAAAGAGAATTTTCAAGAGTTTATTTGAGCTAAACTGATAACAATTGTTAAGAAGCGAACTATCAACAAATTGAGAAAATGCTCTGAAGAATGGGAGTTTCGCAGCTTATTTTATGCTTCAGAATAAAAGGAGGAGACGTAAGGAGGGTTACGTGAAATCCATCAGTGGTAGATTCAGGGAGAGGGAGAAAGCAAAGTGGGGAAATCGCTGGGATTGGATAAAAAGTAAAACGGAGGGACACATACCTCTTTTACATCGGTGCTACATGGCAGTTAATAATGAACATTTACAGCACCTAGGGATGGTATGCATGGGACAAGATAACAATGAGGGGGTTCTGTGGTTTGATGCTCTGAGGCTGGCAGTTGTGCCCTGAGGGGTCTGGAAAAAAAGATTACTCTGACATTTCGAAGGTATTTTATCTTAGATGCAAAAAAGACAATAGACAGGCTCGCTTAAGGCAAAGACTGACCTTTGTTAAGGAAGCCACAGGCCTAGGACATGACTACATGCCTTGACCTGATTTTACTTAGGAATTTCTAAGCTCAGTCTATTCTGTGTGGTTACTTTCGGTTTCTGAGTTTGTAAGGTCTGCCATGCAGGCCTCTTCTGAGCTTGTTGAGTTTTGTACGTGGCCCCTTTTTTTGTCCACAGATGCAATAAGACAAATCTAGAATATGAGAAATTCTACGGAAATCTTATAACTTAATTCTTCTACAAATAAATGACATGAACAAAAGAGAGTGTGTTATGCGTAGATCCTGTTTATATTGGTAGTATAATAAGAAATCCACTATTTAGTCTTTGGCACAAAATTCCTAAAACTCTTGGAATTTCCCGAGTGATAGTGTCTTTTGTCATTACTAAGAAGCCAGTTTTGAGCACACCAGAGTTTACGCTAATGAGGTGACTTAGAGTGGAGGCCTCTAAAAAGCCTTAAGATGAGAATGGTCACTGGAAAGACCCAGTGATTACAGGGTCGAAACTTTCAGCCACACCCACAGACCACCGGGAAGGGGCAAGCGGGGCAGTTGGGCTACAGATTAAGTTCTATATAAACACTGGAACAACAAAAGTTGATAAGCTTTCCGGTTGGTGAAGGTATCCACATGCCAGGAGGCTGGTGCACCCCAGTTCCATGGGGACAGAAGCTCCTGATCTCTGGACCCTTCCGGACCTGGCCCCATATATCTCCTCATCTGGCCGTTCATCCATATCCTTTACAATATCCTTTATCATAAACTGGTAAACAGTATAAGTAAATATTTCTCTGAGTTCTGTCAGTTGCTCTAGTTAATTGCTCAACCCTGAGGAGGAAGTTGTGGAAACCTCCAGTTTATAGTCAGCTGGTCTGGAGCACAGGTAACCACCTGCACTTGAAATTGGCATCTAAATTGAGGCAGGCTTGGGGGACTGAGGCTTATCCTGCGGGATCTGATGCTGTAGGGAGATAGTGTCAGCACTGAGTTAAATTTGTAGGACACGCATTTAGCGTCTGCTGAGAATTGGAGAATTGCTTGGTGGTGTTGGAAAAACACACACATACTTGAGACCCCAACTCGAACCAATTTCACAAAAGATATATTTAGATAGCTGGAGAAAATGGAACACCGGGTATTATCTGACATTAAAAATTACTAATTTTATTATATATGATAGCATTGTTATGTTTTTTAAAAGTCCTTATTCACTAGTAATGTATTCTGAAGTTTTTATAGTTGAAATGATATGTTATTTGGGATTTGCTTTAATATATTTTTGAGGAAAAAATGGAAGACATAAGTAAAACAAATTTGGAAAAATACTGATAAATATTGAAGCTAGGTGGTGTGGGTTCATCATATTATCCTGTCATTGTTTGTACGTTCGAAAATGTATTTAATTTTTTTTAAAAAAATAGGCTTCTAAAAAAGACTCTATCTAGAAACACTAAAGACCCAAATAAATGGAAAGATATAGGATGCTTAATTAGTTAACTGTTTAACTGATTAATTAATTAGTTAATTAATGGAGCATAAGAAAGCAAGAAAGAATCCAGCTCAAATCCCATGTCCCAGAGTCCAGCAAGTAGCAGGATGTGCCTGAAATTCCCCCAAAGCCCTGCTCCAGATGTCTCTCGACCCTCAGGCCTTTCTTGCCTAGAGCAGCAGTTTGTGTTCCAGGCCTGCTGGTTGGAGGCTGCACGTGAGGCCTCATAATTCACAGAGCCCTTTTGGATACCCGAGAATAGTTGGTCACATTCTCCACATTTTTATGCAGATGACATTGCTTAGGGTGGAGACTGGAGGCTGGGGCAGCTGATTAGGAAATCACCGAGGGCAGCTCAAGAAAAACATCTCCTAAGGGACACCACAGGAAACCAGGATAAACTCACATCCCTTTGGGTTTGTTCCTCCCCTGTGGTTGCAAGCCTCTGTCAGGCTGCAGTGTCCCAGTCTCCAGCTGTGCCTCCCCCACCAGCTGTTGTTTCCCCTCATTCCCTCTTCTCCCATCCAAGGTATAGGACTTTATTCCACTTGGAGAACTCCTGCTGTTTCCTGGTGACCAGTGATGATTCATTTTTATTCCCTTGAATCTTCTCTATGGCCAAAACATTGTTTTCCATATCCTTCCCACCCCACCCCCACCCCCCATGAAAGAACAATAGGCAATATTTGGTCTTCCATTCAAGGCTTGGGCTGAGGGGTTCCTTCTGCTCCCATAGATTTCACACAGAATTTTGAGATAAACTCTTAATAGTAGGATACATTTGCTTTCCGGTTGAAGTGATGCATTATATGATTCATCTGTTCCCTACAATTTCCAGTTATAGTCATGAAATCTGGCCTCTACTCCCGATGCAAAACCTTGTGTTTATAAGAAGCAACCTAAGTAATTTACCACAATTTTATTGTTCAAATCACACTTTCTGTCCCATGAGTTTGTAAATTCAACAAGATAAAATTTTCTCTGTTCCAAGTCAACCATGCTTGAAAAGTCGGTATAGTTGAATTAAGTTCTAATAAGAGCAGGTCTGGCTATGTCCTAACTCAAGAATTTCATCTTCTCACGTCTACCCCAAACTATGGCCAGATCGATGGGATGTTCAATTGCATTTTATTTCACTTTCTGACCCTAAATGGAATCACACTTATTTTAGCAAAGTTGAAGGATGAAAAAGAGACCTAAGCCATTTAGAATTAGATCTGCAGCAGAGAACAAATAAGATTCTCAGAATTGCAGAACATTAGGGATGGGCAGACTTTAGCCAGCATCTACCCACCCCTTCACAGGTGAGAAAACTAAAGCTCAAAGGGAATCGTATTTTGCTGAAGGTCAGAGAGGTAAATGAAACCAGGTTCAAAACCAAGTTTGCTATGAAAGATTCAAAACCCATTCTCTCACTCATGTCAGCTTCTGAAGTGTCTTCCTTACTGGTCTCTTCTCGTTCCTTCCACCTGTCCTTTATATTGCTATCTGCCATAGCCATCTACTCCTCAGCATACCTGTGGTCATGTCTCTCCTGGCTCAGAGCTGTTTAATGATCCTTGGCTGTTCCCAATGACATTTCGGTCGTATCTCACATTGCACTCACATGCCCTTCCCAGACCACATGGAAAAGTGGCGGCCCTCCAAGCAAGCTCTGTGCTTACGTGTATCTTTTCCCATGCAGTTTTCTCTGCCTAGTAGCTTCTTCCTCTTTGACTGTACCAGGCAAGATCCTCCCACCTTTTAGAAAATGGTTCAGATGCCACTTCCTCCACAAATCTTTCATCAACTCTCCTAAGTGAAACAAATCTATTTGCCCCCCTCGTCTCATGGTACTGTACAGTGAGGGCCTCTGCTTTAGTAGATATCACATTTTATTTGGTGTAATACTGTAGTTTACTATGAGCGCTCTACTTCTGCCCACTAGACTGTGCATTTATCTAAGACAAAGACCAGGTCTCCTTTAAAGCCCCATCAGAGTTATTTTCTCAGAGTAAACATATAAAAATTTGAATTAAATTGGGTTAAAATCATTATCTCTGGAAACCCAAAAGCATTGAGATATGCAAATCTAAAGAGTTGAAATTAAGAATTTTACGTGTGTCTAGGCTTGATGTTCTTAGGCACACTGAAGGATATTTCTATCTCCTACAATGAGTCATGAATAAAAATTGGGAAGATTCTTTTTCTTTTACCATTTCCTTACATCACACTCAACAAAAAGTCCAACTAAACATACATGTATTGAACTCTGAGTAATAATTGCCAATTCTCTCCGTCTGCTATTAAAGAAAGTTATACAAGGCTAATAGCCTTAAGAACTGCCCTTGGTTAGGAATCAGAAGACCTTAGGTCTACTTCAGATTATACCAAATTTTTATCGACGTGACCTTGGACGAATAACCGAATCCCTATTCATCTTCCTCATCAGTAAAAAGGGGTATTTGTATAGGGTGGGTTCTTTCATGGACATGATGTGACCCACCTAGCAACAAGGTTGTAGAGCAATTCTGCAAACATATATGGTATGACTTAAAGCAGTAGTTCTCAAAGTGTAGTCCCCCGACCACAGCATCTACTGGGAATTTGACAGAAATGCACATTCTCAGGCCCCACCCTAATCCAACAGAATCAGAAATACTGAGGAATGGTGGGCTCTGGTGCTTTCTCTTCTCCCAGTGGAAGGTGCTGCTGGTCATGTGGGAAGCTGCATTGGGATAGCTCCCTCCCATCCCACTGGCTTACTGTCCAGACAGTCTAGAATGACCTTGTATATCATTTTAAAACAGTTCTGCTTACCTAAGTCACAACAGGCCAATAACGCCTAGCTTACTTTCTTCACAGGTAAAGCTCTGAAGTTTTAGGGATATGATTGTCAAAATACTTTGAAAACTGAGAAGGGCCATACAAACGTAAATATTGCTAAAGTAGCCAAGTCTTTAGGGAGGAGTTGTATAAAGGAAGGAAAGGGAATTAATGGAAGAGATGCTGATGACAGATTGTATAAACTACTCTTAGCTTCTGAAGAAATCATCATTTTGACTGTATACATAGCTTCCCTCCCTTGATGTCATCCTGCTTCTCTGTTTACAATTGAAACAAAGATATAACGATTGCATAGAGTGAAGACACCTTAATTTAAAAGGGAGCCCGGTACCCCATACCAGTATCAGGCTACTTCACTTGCTTTGACAAAGAGATGAAAACCTGCAGTGACCTCTTGAGGGTTCAGCTAGAGGGGGCACTACCTTTGATTCTGAAGCAAACAGAGTTTTCTCCCTACTCCTACAGCCCCCTGTCACTTGAATAAAGGATCTGAACAGTTTGCATGTAGTTCAGACCGTCACCTTCCACACTCAAGAATCTTCAGTCCTACCTGAGTGAGATAGATGAGGTCTTTAGCAAATGCAAAATTAACTAGTCTCTAATTTCTTCTCTCCCTCCTCTAACAAACCCCTATGGAGAATTGCTTTCCAGAGAGAGCAGTGTATTGGGGCAGCAAATGACCTTAAAAGCCAGAGTTAATTAGGCTTCTGCTATGTTACTATATGATGGTGGGCAAACCCCGTCTTGACCTCATTTTCCTTAGGGTATTTGAATGGACCACATGGTGTATGTTTGTAAACTACAAAATAGTTACAATATGAGGCAATATAATCATACTGCTGTTAGCAAAGCATAAATAGCCAAGTCAAATTACCTTGGTCAAAATCTTTTGTTTTCTAGAGAAGAGAGTTTGTAAACAAAGGGGAAAGCCATGTTTATCTATAGTAATTAAAGGACAAGGGAAGAAATCAAGACATTCACTTCCTTGAATATCTATTCAAAACATGGCAGAGTTGGTGGTTAGTGGTTATCAGAGTTTCATATATCTGCTTCTGCATTCAGTCTGTTATGATATATTGTTTAGGTGGAAATGTGTGAAGAAAATCCAGCCTCACACTATAAGTAATTGGAAAAAAGAGAAGTATTTCAACAGCTTCTCGGATATGCTTGTGGCTATCGATCTTTTGTACTACACCAAACTACCAAATGTTAGTAACAATGTGGAAACTGAAACCATATCAGTGAACTTTTGTACTCTGTTACATTAAAATCTATTGACCTATTTTGTGTTTTGAATAGATCTTTTAACCATGCCTAGGGTAAAATAGTGATTCACTGAGTTATGCAGATCTTCAATTTTTTGACACAATTCATCATACAATATCAAATACATCGAATTCATTAATATCACCACCAAATTTATCAGAAAACTCTTCAAATATAGAGAACTTTTGAAGCTCACTGTGATAGATTCAAGTTTTCTAAATTTCTAATTTTCACTTAAAAGCTCAAAATTTAGTATTGGCACAAATACTGTTAGTTGTTTTCCTTAAAGGGATAAGTTTGCCTTATTTTTATTAAAGGGATAAGTTTGCCTTATTTTTATTAAAGGGATAAGTTTGCCTTATTTTTATTAAATATCTGCCAAATATTGAAGTATGAAAAACCATAATTTAGCAGACTTCTTCTTCTTCTTTTTTTTTAGTAAAATGGTATTCAAAAGGGGATCTTGTTCAGGTCGTGCTGGTATTTTTCTTTAAGATGTACAGAGCTGCTTTATGTGTTCTACTATTTTGCCATACTGACTTTTTTTTTTTTTTTTGCCACAAGGACACGAATTCAAGGGTCGAGATTTAATAAAATGAATAATTATACTGTTTGGTCAAGGACATTCTCGGGTGAAACTGGCAGTTTTAAAAAATTGCAAATGCATGATGGTAAAGAATAGGCAGACTACTGATAGTTTGCTGCCAGTAACTTGATTCGAGCTGAGGTGCCATCGGTTTTAACCACCATCATTTTTGCACCATCGTTTGGTGCAGATATGGATGCCAGGAAAAAGAAAAATAATGTTTTGGTGTTAGTCTGAAAATAGTTTTGCCTGAAAGGGACTCTGACCCCCAGGAACCTAGGAAACACACTTTGAGAATCATTGATCTAGACACCTTTTCTGCCTCAAAGATTGCGCTGTACTTGCCTCTTAAACCTCTTGTGAGAGAGTCAGCCTGAAACAAATCAAAGAAAAATAGCTGGAAGAGAACCAGGGGGCCGCCAACTACTCTGTAATCTGTAAGAATCCTCCTAAGGAAAACTTTTATCCACTTCTGTCGCCTAGTGGTCAACTTTAAATACTACAGTTGGTTGCATTGCAGGCTTTTTCTATGTAAGGCAAACGAGGAATATGGTTTCCTTGTTGATGTGGCAGAGGTATTATTTCCTTTCAATCCCATTTTAATTATAATTTACGCAGGAGAATAAACAAATACACTACTTGGTGGAAATCGCTTAAGAATTGCTTTCTTTTTCTTTTTTTCTTTTTCAATTACAGTCGACGTTCACTATTTTAGTTTCAGATATACAGCCTATTGGTTAGACATTTATATAACTTGTGAAGTGATTCCCCCTGATAAGTCTAGTACCCACCTGGCACCATACATAGTTATTACAATATTATTGATTATACTCCCTATGATTTACACCCCTGTGATTGTTTTGTAACTATCGATTTGTACCTCTTGATCTCTTTACTTTTTCCACCCAGTCCCCCAACCTTCATCCCATCTGGCAACCATCAGTTTGTTCTCTGTAGCTATCAATTTGTTTCTGTTTTGTTTGTTCATTTCTTTTGTGTTTTAGATTTCACATATAAGTGAAATCATATGGTATTTGTCTTTCTCTGTCTGACTTATTTCACTTAGCGTGTTATTGCAAATGGTAAGACTTCGTTCTTTTTCACGGCTGAGTAACATTCTACTGTATATATGTTCCACATCTTCTTTATCCAATCGTTTATCGACACTTAGCTTGCTTTCATATCTTGGCTATTGTAAATAATGCTGCAATGGACATAGGGATGCGTACATCTTTCTGAATTAGTATTTTGGATTTCTTTGGATAAACACCCAGAAGTAGGATTGTTGGTTCATATGATAGTTTTATTTTTAATTTTTCGAGGACCTCCCATGCTTTTTTCCATAGTGGCCACACCAGTTTTCATTGGTACTGGCATTATTTTACAGCCACACTTAGGGCATTCACATTCAAGATCTAAGTGTGCTTGATCTTTTAGTGACTAAAACCCAGGAGAGCACATAGTCATTGTCATAAAGGCGGAGGATAGGATCTCTGGTGGAAATAAGTGGTGCCTACTTAATTCTTAGGTGTGTCCCTGCCACCCTTTTCTCTCAGTGGCCCTAGGGCTTGGCTGCCTCTGTCTATGAAAACCATTACTGAAGTATCTTTCTATTGAGGAACAAACTATAACCTGAGTTTTCTCTTACTTTTCTAACCCCAAAGCAAGCTTCAAAAAAATGAGTTCTAAGGGTCTTCGAGTATAGTAATAAATGGGAAGGTGGACCATGGATTAAAAATTTTTTCCTCTGTGTTTCGTTCTGTGTTCACTGAGCTCTCATAGCGAGAGACAAAATCCACACACAAATGTTCTGATCATGAACCTCTTCACACTTCAGGATGCAGTTTCAGATCTGGATATTTGAGAGTGTCAAAAATCAAAATTCAATCGAGTAAATTTGAAGACCTAATTGGCTTTATTAAGCAATTCATGAATGGGGTGGCATCCCATCTAGCAACTGGAAGGGTGCTCTGAGAAGTTGTACAAAATGAAAGGATTTTATAGGCAGAAAGAGGGTGGGACTAAAAAGTTAAAAGGGTGCATTATTTCCGGCAAGGACACCTCCCCTTAAGGGAAGGCAGGGGGTCTGATCAGGCAGGCGACCTCAGTGTTGATCAGGAAATTCCAGACTGATTGGTTTAAAATTCTACTCCTGGAAAAAGTCGAAACTGCAATCAGGCTAGGTATTAAGTTTTGGTTTAGTGATGCAGCTTAGCAAAAGTGACTCCATTTTGGCCTGTTGTTACTTTTTTTTTTTTTGAAGAGAAATCTGAAGACCAGGGTTACCAGGGGTGTCCAAGTATCATACAAGTTGGTGCTAAGTGGAGACCTGAGGGGAAATGGCAGATGGGGATAAGAAACTGGACTGACTGCCAGGGGGGAAGAGAAGCAGGGCCCTGGGATTCCACTCTCTCAGATTCCCTCCCTCTTCCCCTCTCACAGGCTACCCCATGGTGAGGTGAGAACATAAGCCAACCCTGACTCCAGAGCAGATGTGAGCTGCTACCCACACAATTCAAAGATGGGGAGAGAGAAAAGGAAAGGGAGGATGTGGGGCTGGGGAAGGGTGGAAGCTATTTGCTTTACCATCTTCAGGAGGCCATTCTTGCAAGGTTATTCATATGTAAGGAATGTAAGTTGGGGCCTGTGTGTCACAATTAATGTAAAAGGAGATGGAAATGTAGAACTTTGTGCGCCCGAGCTGAGGAAGGAGAGATAAAATAATGAGAGCTGGAAGAAAGAGACAACGAGTTCTTTGTCACAGCCCCTTTTATGGGTGTGAGTTCTTCACATTTAGCTAATGTCAGAGACCCAGGGTGGGGTTGGGGGTGGTTAGGGCAATCCCAACTCCTTACTGTGTTCTTCAGTGCCCGTCTCCATCTGGTCCCTACATACTGTCTCACTGCATCTCCTGGCTCCAGCCCACCTTGAAATGCTCTGGACGACAACCTGCCATTTCCTAAATGAGGCTTCTTATCATTCATCTCCAGGACTGGCCTCCACTGCTTCACAGCCTCTAAAATGAGTATTCCCTTGTGACTCTCTTTCCACTGACCCATCAGATGCCATCTGAGATGTTCCTGATACCCAAGACATGGCCACTGCCACATGCTCCCAGCACCCTGCACTTACCAAATTTTACACTCATTGCTCTACGCTATGTACACACTTGTTGGTCTGTCTCCACCAAACTATAAGAGGGTGGGGACTCTGTCTATATCTCTGTTATATTCTGGGCTCCTAGCACAATGTCTGCAGGTAGTAGGCAAACAATGAAATCTTAGAGTGTTGTGGGATCCATCTATCTGAACTCTTAGATTCCCGGAGTGTATTGTCCTGAGGAATTCTACTCATGCTTCAAGACATAGCTCAACACTTCCCCTCCTTAAAGTCTTTCTTCCCCGTTGTTCCCATCCCCACTAATGCTTGGACCTTCCTCTGTAGCTATAGCCCATTATTCATATACTGACGGCAGCGCATATCTAATGAGCTTGCAAGAGAGATTTGGTTCGCTGTATTTGAGCCCCCACTCTCTCCCAGATCCTCTGCAGCTCATGAGGAGAGGGGTCTAGGAAATATACCTGCAGTTTAGAGATATATCAAGGGCCTGAAGGGAGGGAGGGAAAACTGGGCAGGGTCCCCAGCACCCTGGATGAAGAATGCAGCTGTTCTCCTCAGAGCTTGGTCCTTTGACTCAACCTCAGATGTGGATATTGCTAGAGGACCTGTACTTGTCCCACTTTTTATAATTAGACCAGTGGAGACTTTTTTTTTTTAATCAAGGTTTTTTCCTTTCTTGAAGGAATGTGTTTTCCCAGCCCTCATATCATATATGTCTCAAGTACCATATACTGAACTCTTATTGGTAAACACCAAGGTTATCTGTTAACCCTTCTCAGATGTCTCTCTACTTTCTTTCAGGTCCTTAAAGTAGTAAACTTCAGCTGCCCCCATCTCCTCACAGCCCCTCTCACTTCTTCCCCTGTAATCTGGATAATTCTCCCATTACAGCAAACTACTTCCTTGAAGTACTTTAACCTTCCACAGCCCTCACCTCTGATTCCTGCAGCATTAGCATGTTTGATGCTATTTTTTTTGAGATTCTTGGTTTCCCACATTCAGCACTGTGCTGGTTCAAATCCCACCTCCTCCTTATGGCTGTACCATCTCCTTTGCAAGCTCCTCCTCCTTCTCCTACTGGCCTAGGAGGGTATCCTGTTTCAGTCCCGGCTCCTCTGTTTCATGAATCTCTCTGCATCTCCAAAGCTGCATCTCTGTATGGGGAAACCTGGCAGATGACAACAGTGATCAAGAAGAAGTTCCAAATCCAAGTTCTTAGGAGGTGAGCTCTCCTTCAGAATCACCCTCTTTGCCCAGAAGTTATGGCCATGAGAAATGGACGTTGGCCTGGGCTGGTCAGGAAAGGCTGTGGCTCGTGGGACAATCTGCAGGCGAGCTATTGGGCTCCTGGGGGCACTTGTCACCTCCACAGAAGGAATCTGCCTACCAGCCCTACAACCTGGGATTCTTCAGGGGCCTTCTGGATTTGTTGCTCCTCTCAACCAGAACTGAGCTATCCTGCGGTATCTAGGTATATCTCCTACCTCCTTGACTCTCCTCCCACCCCTTTGTTTTAAGGAATGGAAAGAATAACGAAATCGAAGCCAGGAATTCTGAAATCCAGCTCTGGATCTACCATCAACTAACTGCCTCCATAAGCCTCAGTTTGTCATCAGTGATATAAGAGGTGGGTCTATGTCATCTCTAAGACCCTTTAACTCATTGATAAGGAAGCCCTATCACCTTACCTACATTAGGAGTGGTAAGATATCAGGGTAGACCTCCTGCAGCTCTTGGCCAAAGGATGATGGAATTTTGTGAAGGTCCTAAAGGGAGGAGACCATAAAGCTGGAAGAGACATCTATCGGGGTGGGGATGGGGGCACATAAAAGTTCTATGTGCACTTAGAAATCAAGAGAGTCTAAGGTTAACCCGGAGAAAAGCCTACCCTTAGCCTGGCCAGCAGCAGTACACCGGTGGAAGCAGTGGGAACAGCTGAGAAAACATAATTACAATAACTTCTAAAGTTTCTAAGATAATCGTTTATAAGAAGGAAACAGCCACACCCTCAGGGTCTCTGTGGGTAGAATCTGTGCCTAAGAATTTGATCCTGGATTATATTAAAGAACAACTGCAGTTTCAAAGCTTCTGCCAGCTCTCTCTATTTTTTCATGATAAAGTCATAAAACAAATAATGCCTTGTTTAGCTGAGCCAAAATTGAATTTCTGTATATGCCAAGGCAGGACAAAACCTCGTTTGGAACTTTTTCTGAGAACTACATAGTTCTCAGAAAGCTGGGTAGAAAACGGAAGGAGCAGTTAAGTGACATGCAGAGAAGAGGAGGTAGGTTCAGAGAGAGATTTTCTGGAGCAGGAATGTTAGATCAATAAAAAAAAAAATCTTGCAATAATAATGCCTGACGTTCAATTGTTGTTTCCTTCCTTGAGCTGCAATTAACCTATATTATCTTATTATTTTTGAAAATGTCTATAATAGGCAACAATCTGTTGTCAATGGAACTTTGGGGAAATGAAGAAAAAAGGCTGGTTCCAGGGTAGAACAGAGTGGACCTGTAAGACAAGACAGCAGCCAGAGAAGGGATATTTATGGACAAGAAATAGTGGAGACCTGGGAGTCAAGAAGAGGGTGAGGGTTGAAGATACAGAAGAGAGAGAATTATTAGTGGCAAAAGATCCCTGAGATGCAGGAATAGAAACCCGTGATATCGAAGGAAGTTTTCACCTTGACTAGGAGAAGGGCCCTCTTCTCCCGTAGCCCCATCTCGGCAGTCGGCACTCGCAATCTGAATCCATCCCCATTTCTACGTCTCCACATGGGACACCCTATCTGAGTGCTCCATTTTTCAGACTTTTTCACTATTATCACTGCCCTTAATTGAAATATATTAAAAACATACTGTCCAACATTTTCTTTTGCTCTCTGCCTTACTGTTTCTCCTGGTTTTTTGTTTGTTTGTTTGTTTTTCCTGTTTTACAATATATTTAATGGAGTCTTTTATTGAATGCTTGAGGAGTTTTAACTGACTCTTCACATTTAAGAACAAAGCCTGAAAAGCTAACTGCAAACTCCATGTGTGAGAGTGGGGCTTATAAACTGATGGGCTTTGCTGTGAGGCGATTGGCTGAAAAACAGGCTTTTGCTTTTGACACACAAATGTCAGTACCTGACATCATTTCTTCAGAGAATAAAACTTCTTTTTTTTCTTTCTTTTTTTTTTTTTTTTTTAGGGAAAGAGTACATACCTGACACATGGGAGGCAGGACAAGAGAAAAGAGCTGCCATATACACTTGGCTCTGTTTTGTCGTGGTTAAGCCACCATCTCGCCACCACCTTCTGCAACGCTGCAGGTATCTCCAGCTTCTGAATCTGCCCAGGAATCTGTGGGGATACTTATTCCTGCTCTCATATCTTCTGTAGGCATCTAGGTCGTAAATTCCTCTACAGTGTATGTTCTTCTACATCTCCATCATCTCCATCTCCTATCCACTGTTTTCTAGTCTTCAACTCTCTTTAGCAATATGTTGAAGTTTGTCTTCGGCTTTCTTACTTATCAAAATCGACTGTTTGACTTTGGCTTTAGTCTTGGTCTTTGAAAAGACGTAATCTAAACACCTATTCCAACACAATTTCTGTCCTCTCTCAGCCTATGTATGATCAATGACCAGGTGACTGAGTAAGTCACCAGCATATCAAATGAAGTTAACCATGTTAGTAACATCAACAAGACTAGTCATTGAGATGTACTGTTAATATTTAAATATTCACTTTATGTAGCTGTAACTTGAGGTACAAAATTATTTTATGTACTTTATACAGACAGTCCCCGAATTATGATGGTTCAACCTATGATTTTTCAACTTTACAACGGTGCAAAAGCATTCAGTAGAAATCATTCTTCAAGTTTTGAGTTTTGACCTTTTTCCAGGCTGGTAATAGGTGGTATGATCCTGGGCAGTGGCAGTGAGATGATTTTGCCCAGCTGTAGCCTAACGCAAGTGTTCTGTAAGGTAGGCCAGGCTAAGCTATGATGTTTGGTAGGTTAAGTACATTAAATGCATTTTCAACTTATAATATTTTCAATTCGCAATGGGTTTATCAGGAGGTAACCCCATTGTGAGTTTAAGAGAAGCTGTATGTTAAAGTTCTCTCAGTTTATAAAAATATATATGTATATTTATTACTGCAAAAGCAAAATGCTACAATTAATGTTTATGCCACCTTTTATTTTATGTACAAAACAATTCAGAATTTTCAAAAAGTTAAATAAACAGGGAAGTAGATTAACAGTTAATGTGACTATTAAGAGAAGATGCATTAGAGGGAGAATTTTATGAAGTAAAATGTATCCTTTTAGAAACAACAAATATTTATAAGAATTCCAGTAATAATGCAAGACTAAATAATAGAAATTTACTTATAGTTCCAAATCTTGTAGAATTGTGTGGAGCACATACATTTGTAACATTAAATAAACAACTTGTAGAAATTATATTTAATTTTTAGTTGTTTAATTCTATTTAGGCCATGAGTCTTTCAAAAAGTGTTCTATTTGTGAATTGGTCATGTATGAAAATGAACAGGAAGCAGAAGATCAACTTTGCCACTTAAAATTTTTACAAGAAAAAACTATAAATTCTAAACTGTAGCATGCATAATAAATCATCCTTTATTTGATCATAATAAAGAAAAAAACATGTGAAAAAAGGAGAAATATTTCTAGTAATCAAATATGTTGTTTCTAGTAATCAAACTTCCAAACAGAATTTTCATAACTGCCTTAAGAAAACAACACTGTAATTTTGAGTCAGTCTATCGAGGCCAAAAATGTAAATGAAAACTTGTCAAAATGATTGCTGTGTACTGACAACATTTTCAATAGTTCAACATAAAAGATTTTTTGCAACTTGCCTAAGCTAATTGCAAAGTTTCTTCTAGAAAAACCAGGCACATCGGTTTAGTGAATTTTGGTCCCACTGGGCTAGAAATGTTACATACAAAGGTAGTAGGAGTTGCATTTGTCAAACAGCTGCTTTAACACTGAATAACCTTCATTTCAATCTTTTTTTTTAATTATATTTTTATTTGGAAATATTTATATCGAGACAGGGAAACCACATTTTAAGAAACACTGCATGTCATTAGATGGTATATCATTAGTTTATTACAAAAGAGAGGCATTGAAATTAATTATGTGATGAGATTTCAGAACTTGAGTTGAATGGGCAGCTTCATGTGATGCCCTTTTTGATAGTGATTTATTTCAGTCTACATACTTTCCAAGAACTTCACCATTTCTAAATTAGAAATAATTCATGTTATCTAGAACTTCTTTGGTGTCTCCTTATTTTGGAAGAAGAATGTTATCTTTCACGCTAACTTGTTGAATCTCTCCATCCTTTCCTTTAGAGCCCGATCCAACAGCTACTACGGTTGCTTGCAGCACTTTTCCTTGAGATTTTTCTAGAAGCATAATGCCTCCTTTGGTTACGGTTTCTGCAGCGCTCCTTCCAACTGCCGCAAAGTCCCGCCAGGACTCCAGCCATTGCAGTTCGTACTCTGCTGTGGTGCCCTGGCCTCAAGTTGAGACTGGAGTCCAGCCCTCGGGACATTTGAACTTTCATTTCGGTCTTAAGTCTACAAGGGGAATGAGCACGCGGTGAGGCAGCTCCTGATTCCCTTGTATTCAGGTAGATTGGATAAAGAAGATTGACAGGAGGGGCCTGCTTCCTTCCTGTTTACTGCTAAGTAATTATAACTCTGAGTTATAATTACTTCTGGAAGGCTGTGAACAGAACCTCTTCTGCCTGTGGTTCCTAAATCATTCATTGCCTCCACTGTGGTTGTCGCATTGTCAGTGACAATTGCCTGACTATTTACTTCACTCATTTTCCAATATATAACTATTTCTTCAGTCAGATTCACTGTGATTTTAGTCATGTGAGAGATAGAACTCTCTTGAAGCAAAGTTAAACAATAATTAGCATTTATCCACCAAGTGGTCACACGGGATGTGTCTGGGTGTTTGCTACAAAATGCAGAATTAGCACATTGTAAAATAGCACAGAGAAAAATATAATTCAGGAGCTTTTGGGGATGGAGTGATGGTACAGCTTAGCAGGACCAAAATTCAATAGCTGTTTGCAGAGAAAAATAGTTAGCATCCTAGAATATGCTGAAGAGGACACATGCTGAAGAAGACTGATATGCCTGGAGAGGCAAGTATCTTTTATCTGATATCTGTTGTAAAAATCCTTCTATACTTCTGTCCAGTGTAGATGCTAAAATTAGAGGGCATGCAATGGAAGTTGAGATCTAGATGGCAATTCAAAGATTTTTTTAAACTTTCAGAACCAATAGCATCAATCTATTGCCAAATTTCCAGATAAGGATTCATGGACACATTTTTTTAGATGATAAACTATCAAATGCCTGCTTTTCCCCAAGGGGAGTGATGGGGAGAGAGAGAGAGAGAGAGAGAGAGGAAGGAAGGAAGATAGATACAGATAGATGATAGATAATAGATAGAAAGATAGATAGATAGATAGATAGATAGATAGATAGATAGATAGATAGATAGATGATAGATAGATGAGGGCAATAATATAAAGTCTTTCTGAAAATATTTAAGCATTCTTTTCAGAAAGCAATTTTATTGGTTTTCTTCAAAAACATTACATCATCACTATCAGTTTTCATGTGCAGGAATCAAAGAAGAGATAACTCTAAGCAGTTACTATTAGAGTGAGAAAAACTTGGCAACTTAGTGATGGCATCAAAATCAGCAACACCTACGCTGGTACAGCAAATCAAAGCTCGTTAGTACCACTATTGCTAAAATCTTACTGCTCACCTCACCTTGCCACTGCATCTCAGTTACAAGCCAGCAATGTCATTAGTATCGCCAGCGTGCAGCATAGTGACCTCAGGCACCCTCTACAGTTGACAGTGTTAAGAAATTGTGTTTCTACACAATAGTGTCAAACTTCTAATATTTAACTACTAACACCTTTTTCATAACAAAATTGAAATAATAGTTAAAATTTGATAAAGCTTAAGATTTGTTTTTGGACCCCACAAATTCAATCAGTGACGATGATGTTTGATATTGGCCTTGGCTTTGGGTACATATTGATTTGAACATTCACCCGTTCAGCATCTGTATGTGCTGCACCTCCATTTTCCTTTTTGTAAACTTTTACTTTTTAAAATTCCTTTGCTGTAATCTTAGTGGGATTTTGCAAAGGAGCGAAAATAAACACACGATTATTTGAGTATACTACGTTTTTGAATCTCATCAATTTCCTTGAGAGTATGATCATAATAATAGTTGACACATATATGTTCCAGAAATTCTTCCACATGCTTTATGTATAATAACTTTTAATTGCTCAGATGAGAACTTGCCCACTCTCAACCAGGAAGTGGCAGAGCCAGGACTCAAATGAAACATTTTGGCTCTGGAGTTGATGCTTTTAACTTTTAGGTAATACTGCTTCCTAAATGGCTTTTTTTTTTTTATCATATTCTATTTTTCCATAAAATGCATGTAATTATTTATATATTTATCTTGTTACATACATTTTATTGCTTTGTCAATTATAAAAGTCATTCATATTTATTTTTTAAATGTCAACAGTGTAAAATGTAAACATGTAAAAAATATAAGCAAATGCAAACAAAAGAAGTAAATAATGACAATAATCTAATTCCATACACAAACATTTTCTTCTGGTTCATTAATATAGGTGTTATATTAGAATGAATGTCCTCCTCGAGAAAAATAGTGACCATTTGCTCTCTGCTGTAACTCCAGTACCTACACATATTTGGCACTCAATAAACACTTCTTACGTTAGTTAATAAGTAGTTCTAAATTGAGATAACACGGTATATATAGATTTGTATTTTCCTTAAAGTAATATTTATAGATTTGTATTTCCCTTTATTCACTTATTTCATATAATAAACTATTTTCCATGTTACTAAATATTTTTCTGAAACATTTCATGTCTGCTATCATGGAGTCATTTATTTAACTATTTCTCTCTTGTTAAAGAGTTAATTTTTTCCTAAAATCTCAATTTTATAGACATTCGAGGAACAGCCTTGAGCATAAATTTGTCTGCATATCTATGTCTGATTATTTCCTCAGAATAGATTCTAAAATGTGGAATTACTAGATCAACGAGCATGAATATTTTTAAAATAGTATGATTTAGTAGTAATAATAATAGTTACAACTAACAGAGCGCTTACTCTGTTTCAGACATTAAACTAAAAACTTCACCCACGTTGTCTCTTTGAGCTATTACATAACCCTAGAATGTTAGTATGATTGTTATTCCCATTTTACAAATAAGAAAACCTAAGAGAGAGAGTAACTTTCCTGAAGTCACAAAATTAACAAATGGTGGGGGCAGAGTTGGAAGCAAACAAGACAATCCCAGGGCCTAACTTCATTCTCAAAAGTGAAGGTTTGGGAATAAGTTTGCTTGGTTTGTAGCTCGTGTCCATCACTTACTAGTTGTGGAATCTATGTAAGTTGGTAAACTTCTTTGGCTTTGTTTTGCTGTAAAATGAAGTTAACCATACTACCTTCCATAGTGGGTATTAAATGAGATCATGTAAATAAAACCCTTACTAGTGCTGGTACATAAGAAAAGCTCAACATAAATTAGCTACCCGATTGCTATTTTCTTACTTATAAAACCCTGAATATACCTTACATATTTTCAATAAAACCCTTACAAATTACATTCTCACCCGTGGTATTACTGACAGATTTATGTAGCTGCAAATTATACTGGGTTCCAACAGTGCCAAGAAAAATAACACACCCAAGAAATGACCTACATATAATAGACCCACTTCCTGTTGCTTGCATATCATAAAGGTGTTATTTTAGATCTCCCCCACTAAGCTTCCTTTCTATTTTTTGCCATAGTATTCATTTTGGAAAGAGAAATGTAAATAAGTGAAGTGGAGAATTGGCAGAATGATTTTGGTAAATCAAACTCTGAAAATTAATTTGATATGAAATTTTTATTTAATGAGGGCAAAACTGAGATTTTTAAAATTATCAATAATTTCATCATTATTTTATGATTTTTTTTTCTATACATACAAGATGCTAAAGGAAGAGAAAGGAGAAATAACTGATACTCACAAGACTCCCTGCTCTTTGGGTTACTAATAACATAAAGGCAACTAATTGATACAGGTTAATATTTCATACAATTTTACTCATATTCTGCAACGCCATTTTTAGGTACTACTTAACATTCCATTGCATGGATAAATAATACTTTATTTAACAGATCTCCTATAAATGGACATCTAGACCTTTTCTATTTTTTCCCATATTAAGCAATGTTGAGCTGAATCTAATTATAGCCTACTTTTGTACTATCTGATGATTTCCTTGAAATAAGATATGCATTTTAACCATGGACACTTAGAACTGCTATGAAACGTATTGTAGCACTACCCTCTCTTCTGCTTTTAGGGCAGGCCCCAGGAAAGCTGCAGCTCCATCTTGCTTGTCATTCCTCCACTGGCACCTACCAAGGTGTTAAATTTCCTGTCTTGAGGTTTCACAGCTCCACCCTTTAAACCTCCCCCCAGTGCTCCTCCCTTGCAGTGCTCACTACTGAACAATGCATGCGTATACACACACAGAGCCATTTGTATCGGTCTGACAAACTCCTAAGTTAGCATTGAGGGAAGTTGGAGGTAACAAACCAGGTAAATCACAGTTTCGAAGCCCCACATCACCAACTGATGCTGGCTCAAAGCTCTTCTCAGTTTTCCTGAGCACTTCTTGTTTCATCTCCTTCAGATGCCTTTCTGGTTCCTGCCCTTGAACTCACACTGTCCTGGTGGTTGAACCACAAGGACCTGCTGTTAGTCAACCACTTTTGATCTACAAAAATGGAAATTTCACTTGGTTCAACTAAAGAGTCTGAGATGTTTATTTACTCATAGGGGAAAATGGCAACCATTTGCCATGCTGTGAAGACTAAAACACATGAATGTCACTCAGTTTCCTCTAATCAGATGCAAGATTTTTTACTCAGAAGAGGACAAGAAGAGTGCTTCTGCCTTTGAGGAGAGGCAGGGACTGGAGGGCACTTTAAATTCTATGTCTTGACCTCAGTGATAGTTATATGGAAGCTTGCTATGCAATAATTTTATGTTTTGTGCATTTTTTGCAAGTATGTTATTCTTTATTTAAAAAAAAAAAAGTTAAAAAAAACTCAATTCTGGTAGAAATAGAGGAGAGATATGGAGCTTCAGAAGCAGACAGGCAGAGGTCCTGGTAGTTGTCCCAAGCCCTGAGCCAGCAGTGTTTAGCATGCTCCGTGGGAGCAATCTTGCAGGCAATTTGAGCACAGATAGTTCTTGGCATACAGCCTCTACCACTGTTTCTCTGACTCTCCTAGTTCCATGAGCTACTAAATATCCTTTAATAAATACTCTTCCTGCTCTGACTAGCTAGAGAATGTTCTTGGTTGGCGACTAAGAGTTCTGACTGATACAAAGAGATTCACGTTCTTTTTCAGGCCAGTCCTGGACTTGATGCTGAAAACACTGTCCTCAGGGCACCAGAATGCTGGCTTTGGTGGTACCTCCAGACTCCATTCCACAATCAGAGCACACAGAGTTGACACTATACATAGCACGCTCTGTCACTTTCAGTTGATTATTATTACCTTCTCTGAAAGTCAGAAATTTTTCTACATTAATTTCTACTATTTTTTCTTCCCCCACTGCTTCCCAGAAAATACATGTGGACAGACACCACCACCACCACCACTATTGTTGCAACCTGGAAACACAAGAATGTGTAAAAGTCATGGCATACCACATATCACTAGAAGGTAAGCTTCATGGGCAGAGGTGTTTGTCTATTTTGTTCAGTGCTTCATCACAGCATTCAGAACGGTGCCTGGCACGTATTAGGTACCCAATAAATACCTGTGATATGAAGGAACATCCTGCCCTAAAATGCATACATCTATTCGTTTGTCTAACAAAGAACAAATGTTATGGAGACTGACATGCTCATGAAGGCACTGGCCTGGGTGTTGGGAATGTCAAGGGGATTAAGACACGACTCTGCCCATGAGCAATTCAGAATGAGCTGCTTATTCCAGAAACATTGCTAACAAGCCTCAGAATGTATTTTGTCACTTCTATGAGCCCACTTGGATCTTCTTTTTAAAGGAGATGTGGGGCAGGGCAGGTAGGAGGTTGTTTATTAAGAAGCAATGCCTTCCCTCCATTGATCTCAGTTTCTGGAGGGAGGTAGCACCAGTGCAAAGTGGCAGATGAGATACTTAGGTATGTGCCCACGTCTTTGTCCAGGCTAGTGCAGTGACTCAATGGTTGTGAACCAACTTTCACCATGAATAAGGTAATACCAGGGTGCCAGACAGCAATCAGATTTTAACATTCCCCAAAGGCTTTTCTTCAGACTTAGAATTAAGCCCATACTCCTCGTCCCTACATGATCCAGCCTTGTCTGCCTCTGAGCTGGCCTCCAGCACGCCAAGCTTGTCTCCACCTTTGGTCTTTTCTCTTGGTCATTTCCTCATCTAGGAATAATCTCCCCACTGAACTGGGTCTCAGTGGTTCCATTTCGTCATTGCGATTTAAATGTCTTCTCCTTAAAAAGGCCTCCTTTGGCCACCCCTTTCTACTTTTTTCTCTCATCACCTTGTTCAGTATGGAGAAATACAGGGCACATCCATATCTGACTTATTTCTTGTGTTTAACATTCTTCCTTCATCCTTCTTTCCCTTCCTTCTCTCCCTCTCTTTTCCTTCCTTTCCTTTCTTATCTTTTTTTTTTTTTTTTTTTTTTTTTTTTTTTTTTTTGGTCTGTCTTCTCCACAAGATTCATAGCTCCATGAAAGCAGGAACTTGTCCATCTGATTCACCATGTATCCCTAATGTCTGAAACAATGCTTCACATGCATCAGACGCACAATACGCATTTGCTTAAAGAATACATTAATCTAGACCTTTAAAAGCTGTGGCTGACATCACTCCCTTCCAGGGTAAACTATTACATGCCATATTTGGGCCAAATTTTCACAATTCCAGAGAAATCTTATATAATGTAAAAACTGTACTTCCTGAGAAAAGTGCTGTTGGCATTATGGTCTGGGATATCACTGGCTGAAGGAATGTGAAAACAGGAAATGGCCCAAACAAGATAACAGCTAAAGTTCAAGTTAATGTATCTGGATGATCAAAAAGACAGTTGACATTACATTGTCCAGAATATCAAATTTATCCCTTGTTAATGTCAAAAAAAACAAAAAACAAACAAAAAAAACAGTTCAGTGTCTTTCATACACAGCTTAGGAAACAGTCATCTAAACAAACAAACATGCTCCCCTTCCTGAGGGTGAACATATCGATTACTGTACTCAACCTTTGTAACAGCCCTATGAAGAGATCCTATTACTATTCCTATTTTTCAGATGAAGAAACTGTGCTTAGTGAAATCAAGCAATTTATTCAGAGTCTGATCTGTCTTCAGAATAATTAGGGATTCTTATGGGGCTCAGAAATGAACAATAGTAATATATGTGGGATAAGAGTCCTTAGGGATATTTTTCCTTTATTGCTTTACTTATTTTAATTTTTTTTATTTTGGTTCACAGCACAACTGCAGAAAAAAATTCCCAGCCACTCCAAGGCAGGAAGATGATGACTCTGTTCCCAACTCTGCAACCCACCAGCTGTGACAGATTGTAGATGAAGAGGTTATAGATGAGAAAGACCACAAGCAATGAGAAAGGGTCTATTTGGCTCAAGATATTTTTTAGAAAAATGGTCAGAATATAAAAAAGCTCTTGGTACTTTCCTGGTTGATTTTAGAAGATCAGCCTAATCAAACTTACTAAGAGAGAGGAAAACAGTCTGAGATACTTACCTAATGATGTAAGGAACATTTAGTGATTATCTGGCAGAAAAATAGCCCTAATCAGGAAATTTTTCAGATACCATCTGGAATACATGATGTTTTCTACATGCCACAGGTGGATTTACTGTGACTAATGAAGTTAAAGCTCCAGGGCCCCTCTCTTACAAAGGCACCTTTCAAGGATCTGTACCTAATTTTGTATATTTTCTATATTTTACTTTAAGAAAGGCTCAAAGTTATACACGCTTCAGGCCTCACAAAATCTGGTCAGTTCATGCCCCATATGGGAAGAAGAGCTAAAAATTAAATTACTCCGAGAAAGCTAACAGAAAATTAGCCCTGCTGATGGACAGTGCCTTTATATCTCAGATCTGCTTAGCTGTCTTCACTCATGTTTAGGGTTAGGTGGTTTTAGTAGGTGGGTTGGTGTGTTTATTAATCAAGCATAGCACAAAAATGAGAATTTAAGTAAATTTTTGTTAGTCACTAAATACGTTTTAGAAACTACCTTATGAGGCTATCAAAATGGGTTTTGATAGGATAAAAACGATACTGTATTTTCATTTTAGATGTGAAAACAATGAACTTGAGCATGCTGTCAGTCTCAGTTAATACCCCAGATTTTGTGGTTTGAATTGGCTCTCACATAAAATAAATTCCATTCCTTCTTTATTTTGTGACTTGCAATAAATAATAGAGAAGACCTAGAAAAAACACTATTGTACTGTTAAAGTTATTCTGAGCATAGACTTTTTTAAACATTAACTCATGTTCACACCTAGTTATAAAAGCAGTGAGTAGGGAGCATTTGCTTTCTAATTGTTCCCATAATGATGTGTACAACATTGGATGGGACACACATGTGTGTGACAGAACCTTGCCAGTCAGATTAGTAGAACCAACAGGGTAAATGGTACATCCAAAGAGTTATTACACACATCAAATTATGAGCATTAATAACTTTAAAGTTTATATTTTCTGAAATCTTCTAAAGTCAGAGAGTCATCAGAGCTTTCTTCCCTGAGCAGTGGAACAGTAGCTTTGTTTTCGTTCTGGCCATTCTAAACTGGGGGAGTCTCACCATCTCAGATTCTCAGGTTATTTTTGTGGAGGTTTAAGAAAGAGAAAAAAAGAAGATATACCTTGTGCTCCCAGTACCTATTTTCATTTTTTTCATCTGTTAAAACCTGAGTGGCATGTGCCTGCGCGCGCGCGCGCGTGCGTGTGTGTGTGTGTGTGTGTGTGTGTGTAAAGTGAGTAGTCTCTTTGAAATATAATTTTAATCCCCGATCTTGGTACCAGCTGCCTATCTCCACCTAATCATGACCTACATCACACTGATTGGCACCATCCACTTCCCCCACAAATTTAACAACCCCTCTCATGCACATGTCACATTGCCTGTGGTTTCTCTTTTCTGACTAAAAGTGGATCCTAATGGACATGGGGGGGAGGAGGGAGGAGGAGGAGAGTGAGAGAGAGAGAGAGAGAGAGAGAGAGAGAGAGAGAGAGAGAGAGAGAGAGAGAAATGTTACCACCCTGCCCATCACCACCAACCAACTATTGATGCTCCTCATGGCTCATCCTCCATCCTGGGAAGAAAGGTGCCCCGGAGGTAGGGGTAGAGACCATTATCTCTCACAATTATAGATTCTAAAACCCTTAAAAATATTAGCAAACAGGATTTAGCAATATGTAGAGAGAATTTATGCCATAACCAGGTGGGGTTTCTCCCAGGGATGCAAGTTAGTTCAAAGCTAACTTCACTTGTGTGAAAGCTAATCAATAAAATCCAACACATTAAGAGGATAAAGAAGAAAAAAAATCTCATGATATCAATTGATAAATCATTTGGCAAACTAAACACCCATTCATGATATAAAAACAAAGAAACAAACAAAAAAACCTCATCAAAAAATAGGAGTAGAACTTCATAAAGAGCATCTATAAAAACCTACAACTAACATTATACTCAATAGTGAAAGACTGAATGCTTACCCCTAAGATCAGAACTAGATTAGAATGTCCACTTTCACTACTCTTATTCAATACAATGCTGGTATTTCTATTTAGTGTATTAAGGCAAGAAAAGGAAATGAGGCTCATACAGAACAAAAAAAAAGAACTAAAACTGTCCCTATTTGCAGATGACATATGCAGAAAATGCCAAGGAATCTATGAAGGAGGGGGGGACCTCCTAGAACAAATAAGTGAATTCAACAAGGCCGTAGGTTACAAGGCAAACATACAAAAATCAATTGTATTTCTATATACTAGCAATGAACACAAAGGCACAAACATTTATAATCAGAA
Organism: Pteropus medius; assembly: GCF_902729225.1. Classification (NCBI taxonomy): domain Eukaryota; kingdom Metazoa; phylum Chordata; class Mammalia; order Chiroptera; family Pteropodidae; genus Pteropus; species Pteropus medius. The sequence continues at coordinate 8,128,580 of NW_024342473.1, read as the reverse complement.
AAAAAATAAATATTTAGGTATACATTAACAAAACCTGTTCAAGACTTGTATGCTGAAAACTACATAATGCTGAGGGGGAAAAAATCAAATAAACAAATAAATGCAGAGACATGCTATATTCATGGATTAGAAGACTCACAATTGTAAAGATGTCAAATCTCCCAAATCAGTATTGAGGTTTAATGCAATTCCTATCAAAATCTCAAGGAGATATTTTTTGTAAATCTAAGCAAGATTATTTATATGGAAAGAAAAAAAAATCACTAGAATAGCTAAACAATTTTGAAGTAGGTATAAAGAGGAAGGAATCAGGCTATTCATTTTCAAGACTTATTATGTAGCTACAGTAATCAAGACAGTGTGGTACTAGTGGAGGTATACACATATAGATCATTAGAACAGAGTAGAAAACCCAGAACTAGACCCATAAAAATATGCCCAAATTATTTTTTGACAAAGATGAAAAAGCAAGTCAATGGAGAAAAAATAGCCTTGTCAACAAATAGTGCTTGAAGCAACTGCACATCCACAGACAAAAGAAGAATGACCTAAACCTCACACCTTACACAAAAATTACACAAAATAGGTAACAAATTAAATGTTAACATGAAACTATATAACTTTCAGAAAAAAATAGGAGAAAATTTTTGGAATCTAAGACCAGGCAAAGATTTCTTAGACTTGATACTAAAAGCAAGATTCATAAAAGGAAAAACTGATATACTGAACTGTCATCAAAATTAAAAACTTTTACTCCATGAATGTCCTGGTAAGAGGATGAAAAGCCACATACTGGGAAAAAAATATTTACAGACCATTCATCTGACAAAAGACTAATATCTAGAATGTATAAAGAATCCTCAAAACAACAGTAAAAAAGCAAACAATCCATGGGCAAAAGACATGAAAAGATATTATATGAAAGAAAATATACAGATTGCAAGTAAGTACATAAAAAGATGTTAAACATCATTAACTAAGAGGGAAATGCAAATCAAAACAATAATGTGATATCACTCACTGCACACCTATTAAAATGGTTAAAATAAAAAACAGTGATGACACCAAATGCTAGAGACGATGTAGAGAAACCAAATCATTTGTACATTGCTGGTAGAAATGCAAAATGGTACAACCATTCAGAAAACCATTTGAATATTTCTCTAAAAACTAAACATTCAATAATCATACAATCCACCAATTGCATTTCTGGGCATTTATCTCAGAGAAATGAAGACTTAGTTCACACAAAAATCTGTACCTAAAGGTTTACAGCAGCGTTATTCATAATTGCTAAAGAATTGGAAAAAACCCAGATGTCCTTTTGGGTGGCTGATTAAAGAAACTAAGGAATGTTATTCAGCAATAAAAAGGGGTAGGTGTGGGAGGAAAGTGGGTGTGGTTATAAAAGGGCAACTTGAGCAATCCTCGTGGTGATGGAACAGTTTCATATCTTGACTCCATCAACGTCAATATCTTGGTTGTGATATTGTGCTCTCATTTTACAAGATGTTACTATTGGGGAAAACTGGGTAAAGGGTACACAGAATCACTGTATTATTTCTTACAACTGCATGTAAATCTACAACTACCTCCAGTTAAAAAGTTTGATTTAAAAAATAAAAATTAAAATAATCATTTTAGCTCCAGATGTCTGTAAGAACTGCCTTATCTCCACTGCATCCTGTTGTATACTTTTCCTCATCCCACCTCATCCAGCCTACACACAAACCACACAGTATCTGTGGTTTATTTTTCTTTGTACCCTAAAGGGGTGAGGGGTTGGAGAGAGCGCGCGAGTGGGATAGACAGAGACATTTAAAAAAAATGCTACCACCAGGACCATCCCCACCAATCAAACACTGGTACTTGTCATGGCCTAACCCCCTCCAGTTCTGGGAGAAATGATGCTCCCAGAGGTAGAGTCAAAAGTTTGGAATTTATCAAAGGTTTGGGATTACGAGTCTTGGTCCTGGATACCTCTGATGTTTTTCAATGACCTGCTATCTGCTTCCCTTTCCACTGCCCACACCTGTTTTTTACATTTGACATTGTTTTTTCTACTCTGTCTAACAATAATCTCACTGATTCTCTCCTCTCTTCTGGGAACACATAGACCTTTTGAGATTTGTTAAGAATTGCAATTCCTTTTGTTCCAATAACAAAAGGAATATAGTCTAAGACAAAACAACAATTACAGTATTGTCTCCTCCGTGCTCAATTTACTCTCTTGAATTTAGACGGGGTAGAGAAAGACAAAGGGCTGCATGTTTGACTCTCAGGGGCTGCCGACTCCGGTTATGCATGATGACCCCTGAATTATGTTGGGAGGGCACCAAAGGCTGTTTGAACCCATTCCATATTCATTGACTCAAAACTCTGGAGCTGGTGTCTTCCTAAAGCTCCAAAGATTATTCTGATACCCAGGCACCGTTAAGAACTATAATTCTACAAAAAGCACTAAAAAAGCATTCATCTCTCATTCAGAGGAAAAGCAGATTCTGTATAGATTAATTCGAGATCAAGAGGCTCCTGGGTCACCAGAACCCTGAGGCAGGACACCTGGGATGGGAAGAGCTGGATTAGAAGCTGGGCAGCTGGGCTGACACCAAGGGGTGTTGATCTTATGAGGAATTAAACATCTTTAAATAAACTGTCATGCAAGTCTGTTGTATGGCAGTGGAAACACAAATGGGTCCTGCTTTAGTGGGAGCTGACATGGCCTTCTCTAAAATAAACAAGTGAGTGTTTAAAGAATATTGATTTAAAGCATCCTGTATTAGTTTGCTAAGGCTGCTATGACAAAGTACCACAAACTAGATGGCTTCACCAACAGAAGTGTATTGTCTTATAGTTCTGGGGTCTAGGTGTTTGAAATTAAGGGATCTGCAGTGTTGGTCCCTTCTGAAAGCTATGATGGAAGGATCTACTCCAAGTCTCTCTGCTAGCTCCTGGGAGCCTCAGATGTTCCTTGGTGTGTAGAGGTCAATCTTCTCCCTGTATCTCTTCATATGAATTTCTCCCTGTCATCACATCTGACTCCGTGTCCAAATTCCCCTTTTTATAAGGACACCAGATATATTGGATTAGGGCCCCATTCTACCCCAGTATGACCTCATCTTAACTAATTACATCTGCAATGACCCTATTTCCACAGAAGGTCACATTTCGAAGTATGAGGGGTTGGAGAAGGTAATCAAAAAGATGTGACCACTGGTTGCCCCAAGAGCAGGACCTGAACAACTAGAAGCTCCCCATTACCTCCCCTGCCCTTGGAATGTGCCACTTGCCTTGCCCATTCCCAAGAGCTACCCCAAGGATACAGTCTTGAAACAGAAATGTGATGTTGAGACTATCTGGTTGCTATACTTGACTGAATCCAGTTAAGGCCCCCATATGAACTATTAAGATTTGGCATGTGGGTATGGAAAGCTACTTGTCTCACAGCCGCCTAAGACAAACCTTGTAAGTTAAGTTCCCTTGTTCATTAAAACTGCCACCTACCAATCTGGAGTGGTCTGCCTCTTCCTTGAATCTCTCCCTGCTTTCCAAGTACAGGGGCCAATTTCAAATGATCTGGAAAGCCCCCAAGAAAGTTGTCAACCAAAAGGGTTAAGATTTCAAATTATGAATTTGGGGAAGACACAACTCAACCCATAACAGGGTTCATGGTTTTAGCCAACACAGGGGTGCCCACATTGGTTGGTATGGCTTTGGAATGAAGAGGATAAGAATTTGGAGTGTCAGGGAAACATGGGATGGGTTCAAGACAGTGGGGCGGATGGAGATTCAGTGGGAAAGAAGAGAATGAAGAGAAAGAGAAGAAGGATGTTGGTGACGAAATTATCCAGGAATAGGAAGGGGAGTTGTATGGCTCCACCTACTCCCCACCTGTCTCCCTGTATGTCATTAGCACTGACCAGGATGGAAGAGTCTACAGAAGCAATGGAAGAAAGAAAAAAAGAGAGGCATGCAAATCCCAGTTCCAACAAGGGGACAACAGTAGAACAGCTTCTCGTAACAATAATTCACCTCTAAGTGACAGCAGTAGTTCTCTGAATTTCGCTTTTAATATCGTATTTGGATTATTTATTTATTTTTTAAAAAGTCAAAGAAAGTTATTAATGAAATATTAATATTAATGAAATATTAAGAAGCTAATTGCTTTTTAATATTCTTTTACCAAGGTAAATTTACTGTTAAGAAGAAAACCATTAAATTTACTTTAGTTAGACATTTTTTTAGAGTTCTGGTTTCAAAATGCATATTGCATAATTATAAGCATGGCTGGTTTACCCAAGAAAGGAATATTTGATACTAGTTCTAGTTTACATTGTATCTAACCAGTACTTTTTTTTTTCTGAAAAGCTCGAATAACTCTCACGTGCTATCTCTTCTAGACTCATCATACATAAAGATAAACAACATTAATATCAAGTTTTTTAGGTCCCCAGAAAGGTCAAGCTGCCTGCCTAATTCAGTCAATCCCTAGCAAAGCTATAGTTCAGACATGTTGGGTGTTTTGTGCTACTTAAATGGAGCTTTATTTCTTCACTATGTTTGTATCAGATGGAAGAATCAGAGATCCAAATTAAAGTTGTAAATAATTTAGGTTTTAGTTGCCATAAGCAAATCAAGACCTTAGTATAAATTCAAAAGGACAGCAATGTCATTATACAATGGAGTGGATTAAAAAAAATGAAAAAAAAAACTAAGAAGTTATCATCAAATACGTATAAGATGGCTTGTTCTCAGCTATTTCCCTTATGCTCTGGCCTGCTTTTGTACTACCAGACTCTTGCTGCTTAGATGGTTCACTTGGGTGTAATTGACTCATCACCATGGTACCTCTATAAAGGATACTCAAGATGCTCACTGGCCTAGTTCTGAATTTAAGTCTTCTAGTCAGGCAGAGCCCAGTTATACAAAATATTTTCCTTTATGAACATGTCTATGATATAGTGTTGTTTTTTATTAAGCTTTGTATTTTTGCACTTCTCATGATGATCATTTATCACAAGAAATACTTGACACTTTAAAAAACCAACTGTCTTCCTTAAAAGAATAATTTAAATGATTAATTTTGGACATTTTCTGTGATTTTTACTTGACTTTGGTAAGTCCCTAAATTTCTTGATAAGTAAATTAAACTTTGTAGGATAAAAGTCACTTTTATATTGCAAAAGGGATTATCTCAGGAGAACGTGTCTGGGGGAGTGCTTTTCCTTTGAAGATTCATTGTATGGTGCTCTGAGCATTATGAGTTTATTAATCCCAAGATTTCTCCATCAGTAGGTGAAGTAATTCAAATTCTGATTTTGTAAACATGTTTTAAATTTTTCTAAAATTCTCTTTATCAGAAAGTTTCTAACTTGAGCACGAGATTTATCTTCCTTGTGGCAACCTCTACATAAGAAAAATAATTTTTAGCTGAGAACTTGTGGCTTCAAGGTTGTTAAACTTGGTTCAATATCCTGTTTCAATTCCTGTGTCAAATATCAGAGTAGAACAAAACTTTAATGTCATGAGTAATCTCTAGACTCATAACATAGAAGATTGAATGTTAAATCAATATGCAGTAAACTTTGGTTTTAATACTATACCTTTCACTCATTTGGAAGGTAAAATAAATAGTATTTTTTAAATGAAAACATCTAATGTAAACTATGAGATTTAATGTAGATAATCAATGATAAGATTTGTACACATGTATCTTTTCATTAAATGTTTGGTGTTTTGGTTGAAACTACCTAACATTATCATTTCTTAAGATATTAAGAAGGCTCTGCTTTTCATGCTATGCATGCTCAGATACCCGATACCTGTGGAAGGCAGGGTTCACTTTCCACCTGAAAACTCTACAGGGAATAAAGCTGTTAAATAGGCCCAACCTAGATCTTGGCAACAAGAAAAACAGAGAAGGAATCCATAGCAGCTCACAAAGATAATATTACTCAGAGAATGTGTCTCAATCTTAATTCATACGAGTTTCTCCAAAGCACATTAAGTAATCACTTAGTGAATTAGTATCATGAGCTGAGCACTGTGCTAGGTATCTATTTAATTTTTCTAATTTTCTTTCTTGCTTTAACAATGGCTTATTTGGTATTATTAACTTACCTATGCTTTACGAGATCTCGCTCCACTTATTCTGTGATTTTTGCTGGTTTCTCATTTTGTTCCAAATGCTCAAATGTATACTTTAGTGAACACATTATCTTAACCATTGATTCCATTCAGCAGTATCTAAGAATAAGCTGATCAAATCATGTTTTTTTCCTCATTTAAAAATGAGAAATGAAGTCATAATGTTTTTCCCATCTCTGTTCACGGAAAGGGCCTAGAAGCAATGGTCAGCTCATTACATTGAGAACAACTAACAGTCTCAATATCTGCTGAAAGGAAGCAGGGATCCTTGAATAAATGGCAGATTTCAATTTTTAGGCAGGAAACACAGAGATGAGCCTAGAACATCTTGTCACATCAGAAAGGAAACAATCAAATAATGATAGAGACAAACTGAAAAGTTTCCTACTGGTTAAAGATGGGCATCAAAAATAATGCAAAGTTTGAAATGTATCATGTTAGAACCCATGAGGCCATAATAATATATATTTTTAAAAAATCAGTGGTCACCTTTGGAGACTGCTAGAACACTAATTTGTTAGTATTAAAAATGGTAAATAAAGGCTAGAAGCAAACATTTATTCTGCCTTTCCTGGCTAATGGAGATCAAGTATGAAGGCCTTAAATTTCCTCCCTTATACTTGCAAATTAAAAAAAACAAAAACAAAAAACTTTATCCCCAAATCTTTTTCAGAGGTGATGTCTCTCCCTCCCAAAGCCAGTCTATCCCCTCCTGTGCTTCAACCCTTCCCAGCTTCCATCTCTAGGAATCTCAATACTAACAATTTCTTTACTGTTAGGCCCTCTGTTCCCTTCTGGCTCCTTCCCTATAGATCACTCCCTCTGGGCAAGGCCTTTTCCCCCTTTATATTAGTGATTCTCAAACTTTTGCATATACCCAGAATCACCTGGAGAACTTGTTAAAACAGATTACTGCTCCCCCCACCCACACACACTCACCGTCCCCAGACCTCCTGATTTAGTAGGTCTGGGGGCTGAGAATATGCACTTCTAACAAGTGCACAGGTGATGCTCTGCTCTGTAGTGAGTAATGAGGTGAGAATTTCAGAACACAAAGAAACAAGTCAAAGGATTTCCCTCTGTCTCTATTATCTCTACCTAAGACAGTGCTAACTTCAGCTCTCTGCTAACAAGATGAGAATATTTTAGCTGTCTGTGCCATGGAGGCAGATGACTTTGCCTGCAACAAAAACTTCAAGAGTTAAACAAAGTGGGAGGCTTTCTGACACATTGTTTCCTCCCATGGGCACATTCAGTCATAACTCCATCAATTCATTTGAGGGCAATTCAATGAGCAGTACCTTTAAAATAACTTAAATCAAGAAAAAGCAACATATCTCATAGGCATTTGTCAAGCATTTAGTTTTCTCTCCTCATTACAGCATGCATAATTTGTCTTCTGGGAAAGGTACACAGATACTTTAAAAAAAATCAGTGGTCACAATTTGCTAAAATGATTTGTTTTTGAAAAGAAAGAAAAAAAATAATTCATTTCATAATAAGGGAGTTTCTAGCTCCCTTAATAAAGAGACATTCCCTTGTAAAGGCAATGGTCTCCCAAAAGAAATGTGCTCAAAATTTTGAAAGTATTTTTTTCAATTTTAAGGGGAAAAGAGATATAACTGTTTAATATAGATTGCTGTCCTTACTGACTATATTTTGTAAATGCCATAGATATTTTTCTAGTGGAAAAACCATTGCTTCTGTAGTTGGATATGGTGAAGACTTTTCCTGGGAATAATGCATTTTTTTTCTTTGACTTCAGTGGAAAATAAACAACATTGGCTATATCTTCATAGGACCACCAACTCAGAAGGCACTGCAAGGTTTCTGAGGTTTGGGATTAGGGCACATTTTATGATTTGCCTTGCCCATTTGGGAACCGTTAATGAATCATCTTTCTCATCGCTGACATCAGTATACATATATATGTATACATATTTTTAAATGCATATTTAGTAAAGGCTGAACTACTCATTGTCATCACCCAGAGAAAAACATAATTGAGACTGATTTAGGGATGAATGAAGCTCGAGTTACTGGGAACATACCCAGCTGCTCCGAGATTGATGCCACTGGGATGGGAGACCAGAATGTCCCATGAAGCTTGCTCTGCATTCTGAACTCCAGAGGGCTTTTGCGACAGAGATCTGAGGGTCAAATTTGGAAGCCAACCTGGCAGTGGTAAGAGTATTAGTCTACAAGACCAGTGTTGATAGATCAAGATGTGGCAGAGTGGGATGTGGGAAAATAGGATTTAAGCATTTGATATTAATCAAAGCTGAATCACGAGTGCATCTTTGAATCAGAAGAGAATGGAGAGTTCCCTAACTGGACCTCTCATTAAATCAAAACTTTCTCCTCTCAGATTCCTAAAAGGTGGTTACTTAATCTGAAGACCACCAAACCAAGAGCACAAGTAATAAACAATACATTCTCCTCATTTCCCTTAGTCATTTAAAAAAATGTATTCTGTAGATAAAGCAATATCGAACATCCAGTATGCTAAGTGGGGGTTAATGAAAATTACTGCATTGCACAGACTGGTGCCCCATGATATGTCTGTCTTTAACCTTTGCTGGGCCCTCAATGCTACATCCTTCTTTGAGCCTCTTAACTCTCTAGAGACTTCCAAGAGCCTCTTAACTCTCCTATTCTGCACAAAACCTATTGCAAACCTCGTTACGCTTTTAAAATCCCTAACCCCCATCATTCTCAGCAGATGAACTCAGCTTCCACCGTATACCATCAGATGGGATGTACCTCAAATCCCTGAGCCCCAACAATTGAGTTTATACATCTGCAGCTGTTTTGGGCCTTCCATCAGCATGGAAGAGGCATTTGCTCCCGTCGAGTTAGTTTTTTCACCTCTGTTCTTTTTATTCTCCTGCCTCCTCAGGAGACTTCCTTCAGACATCAGCACCTTGCTTCTGTGTCATTAATACATCTTTCCAGCTAGTGTTTCCCATCAGTATTAAATAAGTGCTTTAACTTTCTCACCTTTAAAACAAAAACAACAAACAAAAAAAACTCAACCTACATTCCACTCTACTTATCATCATCTTTCTCTTCACAGTCAAGCTTCCTGAAAGCTTTATCTATGCCTGTCTTCACTTCCTCAAGTCCCATTTACTCTTCAAGCCATTACAATCTGGATCTCTCCCTCCCCATCCCTACCCACAACCACCAAAGCTGCTCTGTCAAAAAAGTTTACTGAAACTTTTCTTTTTGAATCCAGCAGACATCTTTTAGCCTTTCTTTATTCTACCTCCCTGCAGCATTCGGCATTATTGAATAATCTCTCTTTTCTGAAACTCTTCCTCTCTGGTCTTGCATGAGTCAAGTCCCACCTGATTTCTCCCCTATCTTTATTGTGTTTAGTATTTGGATTCTGATTCAAAACAACTGTGAAAAAAATTGTGACGTTCATGAGACACTGAGACAACACCTAGCCCAACTTCCCTTGATCAGACCCATTTTACATATTAGGAAATGAAGGCACCAGGAAGTTAACTGAATTACCCAAGTACATACAAATGTTATGTGTCTACCTCCTATCTCCTATGGACTCTTACTCTTTATGTGATTATATTAAGAAATTCTCATTAACTTACTAAGGTAGGATAATAATATTGTGGCTACATTCAAAACACTTATTAGGCAAATTCTGAAATATCTGTGTATGAAATAATATATTGCTAATATATGCTTCAAAATAAAACAGGAGTAGGGCAAATGAATGAATGGGAATAGATGAGACTAGATTGACCATGCATTGCTAATTCTTGAAGCTGAGTGATATGTATCTAGAAATTCATTTTATTCTTGTCTTTTTTGTACATGTTTGCAATTCTCCATAATAAAAAAAATTTAAATCATAGACCCTATAGTGGATATTTGTTTTTGACTATAACAGACAAACTGGTACCTGTGGTAAACAACTATAAAACTGGACAAAATATATGAAAAAAAAGTTTCCAAATGTTGGAGAATAGGCTGTGCAGGATTGTGATCCCTGGTGAAGGGGAAACAAATGAAGTGAGTCCCACAGCATTCTGGTTTCCTGACAGGAGATACTTTCCCCAATCATGATGCAAGTTGGGGAGAAGTCAGTGGTCTCACTGAGTTGAGGATACATAATTTAAAGCTCAAAGTTGTAGAGTTGAATGGAATTTACTCAGAAAGGAGGAAACTTCAAGAGAAGATACTCTAGAATTCTGCATGAAGTTCTCTTCATGTCTTCGGCTGAATTCTATGCTGTGGATGCACAAGCTGAGACTCCTCAAGGCCAGGCAGAAAACCATGACAGAGATCCTTAGCTTGCACAGGGCCAAGATGCACCTGGGTTCTAATCAGTCAGAGGGGAGAGACCTAACTGAACCCTGGTATTCATTGTTTCATTATACACAAGAAAGGCCATACCTTTGGAAAAATCAAAAATCTAGCTCTAAAATAAAGGTTGGATCTGCCCTAACCAAGTTTAAAAGCAAGATTCAAACATGCCATGTCAATCTACAAATGAATTAACTGTCACCAGAACAAAATTCAACAGCACCTAAAAGAAGACAACAAAATCCAGACCCTCAACAATGTATTACACACAATACAGCATAAAATTAAAAATTACCAGGTAAATAAAGCAAAAAAACATGACTCATAACACAAAGAAAAATCAGATAATATAAATGGACACAGAAACAATACAGATGAAGAAATTATCAGACAAGGACTTTAAAATTGCTTTTATAAATATGCTCAAGGAATTAAAAGAAATTATGAAGATAATGAAAGGAGAGTTAGAAGGTTCTTAATAAAGAAATGGAAACTTAAAAATAACCAAATGGAAATTATAGAGCTAAATGCAATATTTGAAATTAAAAATTCACTGGTTAAACTAACAATAATGATAACTGCAGAAGAAAAGATGAGTGAACCTAAAAAGATGATAGTAGAAACTATACAAACTGCCAAACAAAGGAGAAAATATTGTGAAAAAGAATGAACAAGGGCAGAAACTCTCACTGATTGCTGGTGGGAATGCAAATGGTGCAGACACTTTGGAAAACAGTTTGGAAGTTTCTTATAAAACTAAACATATTCTCGCCATATAACCTAGCAATTGTGTTCTTTGGTGTTTACCCAAATGAGTTAAAAATGTATGTCCATAAAAAAATCTGTGCAAAAATGTTTATAGCAGTTTTATTTATAATTGCAGAAACTTAGAAGCAACCAAGACGTCCTTCAGTAAGTGAATGAAACAAATTGTGGTACATTCAGACAATGGAATATTATTTAGTGATAAAAAGAAATGAGCTATCAAGTCCTAAAAAGACAGGAAGAATCTTAAATGCGTATTAAGTGAAACAAAACGATGTGAAAACACTGCATGATTCCAACTATATGACATTCTGAAAAAAGCAAAATTATAAAGATGTAAAAAGATCAGTGGTTTTCAGGGGTTCAGGAAGAAGGAGGGATGAATAAGCAGAGCACAGAACATTTTTAGAGCAGTGAAACTACTCTGTATGAAACTAAATGGTGGATACATGTCATCATACATTTGTCAAAACCCATGGAATGTACAATGCAAAAAGCAAACCCTAATGTAAACTATGGACTTTAGTTAATATAATGTAGCAATATTGCCTTGATAATTGTAACAAATGTACCACTCTAATGTAAGATGTTAATACCAGAAATTGTGCTATCTGTACTTCCTATTCAATTTTTCTATAAACCCAAACCTGCTCTAAAAATTATCTATTAATTTTAAAAAATGAACAAGGGCTCACTGTCCTTTGGAACAATATCAAGTGGTGAAACATGTGTGTAATTGGAATTCTAGGAAGAGCGAAGAAGAAAAAAATATTTGGAGAAATAATGCCTAGAAGTTTTTCAAAGTTGATGGGAAACATCAACACATAGTTATAAGAAGTTCAGCAAACACCAAGAAGAATACTCACAAAAAAAACCATGACACATTGTAATTACATTGCTGAAAACTCATGTTAAGAGAAAATCTTTTAAAAAGCCAGACAGAAAGACACATTATATATAGGAGAACCATAATAAGAATAATGACTAATGTTATTAATGCAAGCCAGGAGACAATGGAATGACATTTTACATTTTCTCAAGGGGGAAGGGAGTGGGATCAATCAACCTCTATCAACCTGTAATTGAATATCCAGCAAATATATTCTTAAAAAATAAAGGTGAAATTCTACATTTTCTTATCAACAAATCTATACTCCAAGAAATGTTAAAAGACATTCAGAATTAATGAAAATGTTACCAGATAGAAACTTGGATTTATACAAAGGGACAAAGAGGACATGAACTGGTACTATAGAATATAGAAAATCTATTTTGATTCTAAAAACAGAATACATATCTGAAAAATACAAATGTACATGTTTTAAGTAGTTGGTAGGTCAATGGCTACTGTATCTTTCCAATTTTGTGCTTAAAAAAAATCACAGAATTCACTAGATTGTATATTTTAAAAACTGGTCATGAAATATTAATATAATATCATACAATATTAAATAATAATCTATTATCCCATATTTCTCTTTTTCTGGTTCCTTTGGCTAACTTATTAGAATATTATATTGAAATAAAGCATAAGTGTAATAAGTTCATGTCAGCATTTAAATAATATTTTGATAGTAATTTTTTTCTCTTTTTATAACCTTAGTCTTCCTATTTACCTATTACATCATTCTTCTTTCCCTGGCTAATCTGTTGATTTCACTCTTCCTAATATGTACTTTCAAACTGATTATTAAAAAGCAGATGTAAGAACATTATTTAAAAAAATCCGAAAGGAGAAACATACACATTTCTACCTAAGTTCTTTCTGTAATTTGGTTTGGCAAATATATTTTGTATTGTTGCAATAACACTGTACATGTAATTTTATATTCCACATTTTTACTTGATACTAATGATACCATTTTTATATATCTTTATAATATTCTATGCTATACCTTCTATTCTTGTATTCATTCTTCAAGAGCTTTATTTCAAGTTGCACATTTTGACTGAAGAACAGACAATTTTAATGAATAACTCCGTGTTCACATGGATTTGGTTTTATTTATGCTTTTATGAGTTGTGTGTTTTTGATCTAAGCCTGGATCTTGTAATATCTCAGTTGCAACGGAATAATCATTCACATCATAGAGGTTTTTTCCAATCCCCCGCCCCCCCGCTTTTCTTCCATTTCTACCTCTTGCATCCCCCAATATGTGTAATCTCATCCATCCTTCAGGGTCCACTCAAATCTTACTCTATTTAATTTCATCTGCACTACTCTGATCCTCTGGAATACAGGATATATAGTGATGTTCAATAAGTATGTAGCTGCATTGCCTTAAAATAAAATAGAATCTGGGACTAGTCATTTATAACTCAATACTAATTAGTTTAATAATGTTTTATTGGAAGTTGTGAAGGTTTTGGGAAAATCTTAATGATTTCACCAATTAAATTAGCTTTATTTTTTTTTTATGTTTGCAAGAGTATTACGTGCAATAAAATCTAAGTCTAATTCCAAATGATTGAATGTTTGTTTGAATGTTTATCTAAATGATAAAACATTGTGATATAAATTAATTGGCATCATTTTTTTTTTTACAATGGTACAAAAAATAACGGTATATTTTATAACCAATATCATTTTGAATTCAACCAGTAGGTACTTGAGGTCAGATGTGGTAGGAAGGGGAGGGTAACATGCTGGCTACCTAGGAAATTAAAGAGGAAGATCCAGGGAGGAGCTGAGAAATAAAGACTTGGAAAATGTCAAAAATGAATATCAAAATTTTGTGTCTAGGCTGTTCTATATATTTGAGTTAACAGTGAATTGCATACTCCCTTGTATGATTCCCTCCTGTTCCTGTGTGCCAGTTCTGTCTTCCCAAATAGATCATAAGTTTTGCAAAAAGGAAGGTGATGTATTATTCCCCCAGAGAGCTGACCAAGTATTCAAGTTGCAAATGTCCAATTGGAGATTAGTGACTGTGCCGTGTTTCATCTAGGCATACACCCACAGAAAGATATTTATGTTTTGTCTTCTAACTGGAAAACTAAATTATTTAAAACTAAATTATCATTTTATATTTCTGGTCTTCTGAGTTAATATGACTCAGAGTCTTATTAGTATATAAAAGACATGGCTCTTTATTTAAGTCTACTCTGCTAACTGGACATCCCACTGACTCTATTCTCATGCCCATTTATGAATATTTGGATATATATCAAAATTTTGCTAATGACAACACATAAACTGATGCTAACAGAAGAATAGAAATCTTTAAGTTCACCCTCCAAATTATCTTATGATATACTGCAGGGATTTATTTTTAAATTTTTTCCAGTATTTCTAAAAAATTTTTTAAAAACTCAACACATAAATAGAGAAAAATAAATAAAAAGGAGACTGATGGAAGACAAAGCAGCATTGGTAAAGAAAGCAAAGAGAGGATATATCCTAAGATCCAGCATGGAAGTATCCTTATTTTCAATTAAAGCTGTAGGCATATACTGGAATGTCCATAAATTCACAAGAATTATGACTTTAGGTAGAGAATATGGAGTGGGTGGGGGAGAATTTTGCAAATAGTTACATCACAGATTTATAACATATGTATATTTGTATATGTATATGCAAAAAGATACAACATACACACACATAGTGAAATGTATATGCTCTATATATGTATTTACAATGTTTATATATCTTATATGTATACATACAATATAATTTGCGTGTATGATAATTATGAGTTTGCCACATAGGAGAGGGCTGGAGAAAGAGATGGGAGTTGAGAAGGAGATCTGAGAATATTCAGGGCAGGGGGAAATATGTGCGATGACATGGAGGGAAGAAATAAAGCTTGTTCCCTGTGAACCTCAATTCACAATGCCCCCAAATTGACTCATCATCCACTGCTACTCCAGCAGGAGGATGGAAAGAAGAGGAAATTTTGGAAAGACATCTAGAAAGTAAAACCACCAGGACTTGGAAGAAAGCATGGCACAGGGCAGAGAGCACAGCCTATGGAATTATAACTGACCTCAAAGACCACCTCTGCCACTAACCAGCTGTATGTCCCTGGGCAACTTAGCCTCTTTGAGCTTCTATTTTCTCATCTGCAAAATGTGTGCAATAACTCCTATCTTATTTGGCTGCTGGGAATATTAAAGTGTCCCCACCAGGCTCTACTGATGGTCCCTTTCCTGTGACTTTAATCTCATCATTTCTTTAGGCTCCTTCCCCCAACCTATAAAAATGCCCAAGCTTCTCCTATCTTTTATTTAAAAAATAAAAGTAAAAAAGACTCCCAAGAGCGTTGACTTTTCTAGCTTTATGCCTCTTTGTGTTATTGTCCGTTACTTCATCTTGGATAACGTCATGCCAAATGTCGATCAGCACTTTCCCAAATAATTTTTTGAACCCCAAATTCCATTAAATGTTAATAGAATAGGATTACTTGAGAAACAGTAGCCCCTATGCTCAAATAAATTTAGGTGATGGTGAGTTAGAGAAAATTAAACAAGGTTCTTTTACTAGAGAATTTCTCAGAGCCTTTAATATACTAATATGAATTATAAGTCTCCAGAAGAGGTGAATAGTGTGCAGTTTTTCACAAACTTAACTGACCTTATGACTCTTTTTCCTGAAGAACCATATAACATATGTAATATTCTCCCAAAACATTTTTTTTTTGGAGAGGAAAACGGTGGCTCAAACTCTGACTTCTGGTTACCACATCTGTTCTCTGCCCTACTCCCTACCTTTCAGGAAATCCTAGTCTGGGGTTTCTAACTCTCTCCAAGTGTCCTCTCACAATGATCCACTGGGCCGTAATTGGCTGAGATAAAAAGATGTTCATTTAGTACAAGAAGTCTTCCCATTAATAACAGAGATTATTAACAGAAATGAGATGAAGATAGTTCAACTAGATGGCAAAGGCTTTAAAAGCTCAAACTTTATCAATTTGTAGTCTTGGGAAACAGTAGAAAAACAGAAGGACAAATGTACCACTCCAGTGGAAAATGTTGATAATGGGTAAGGCTCTGCCCTTGTCAGAGCAGGGTGTTATATAGGAAACTTGTGCCTTCCACTCAATTTTGCTGTGAACCTAAAATGCTCTTTAAAAAAAAAAAGGGGGGGCTATTTTTAAAAAGGAAAAAACACAAAAATAAACATATGGAGAATTCTGACATTCTGAAAAAGAAGGACCACTGATGCTAGTAAATGTTGGATAAACAAAAACTCTTCTTTATGAATTATTTTTCGATCATTTTAGGATTTTTGTAATAGCCAAGAATTGACATCATTTCAGAGCTCTACATCAAGACAATGTAATTATCCTAACCACAGGACTATAAATTACTACCAGGTCATTAATTAGAATTTTGAATCTTGTGGTCTAGATCCTAGAGGATTTGAAAGATCTAGCTAGTAGAATTGTTCCAAGTCTTTAAAACACGATCCTGGAATGATATGAAGGGATAACTTTTTATATTTTAAAACAAACTTTACATATCTCGATGTTTTTTAATGAGTGAGTGATTTATACATAGTAACATGTTTAACATGTTATAGCTAATTCGTTTCACTAACATTTAGATAGAAGAATAAAAGAGTTTGTCAGCGACTTCCCACCCTCTTAAATAGAGTGTAATTAAAACCTAAACTCCTGGCATTGTTTATCTTTTCTCTCAATGTCTCTATCAGCATATTCTATTTTCTCTTTGTGTGGATTTCTGGGCTTGTTTGGGGAGAAACATTTAACTCTACCATTGCAACAAGTGTCTTGGCTTGCAAAGAAGCTGAGGTCCAGCCCCACCAGGATCTGGGGATTAGTAATATCTCTAGGTACACCTGGCTTGGGCAGGGAGCAGCTTACAAAGTTCCTCTCTTCTCCTAGTTCCTTCTCCTTTTTTCTTGCACCCCAGGGAGAATGAATCTCGATCTGGTTTGGTCAGTTATCAAGCACTGTTTCAACCAAGTTTTCTAATGCGTGCGGTCACAGGGTTTAAAAGCCAGGACGGCAAGTATATCCTTCTTTCAACTCCTTGTTCTAGGCTAGAGTCCTACACCAGGGTCTGTTCCCACATGGGAGGACATCTGCTTATTTCTCCTTCCCCCACTCTTTCACATGACTGAGCCAGGACTAGGCTTCAGCTGTGGCTTCAGCCAGCTCCATGCTGGGGACAAACACATCTGCGCCATTTCTCTCTGTGGTATCAATCTGGCCACGTGCTGGCAGGTGTGTGTCAGGTCCGTTTCCAATCAGAGCTGAGACTGGAGTTAAAAGGTATCATCCAAGATGCCCAAGGATGTTATAGGGGATAGTAAAGAAGGAGTAATTGGTAATTAAGGAGGTCTGGATTCACAGCTTCCTTGTTCTGAGGCCATAATGCCTGATAGCTTATATGAAAGAAAAACTCCACAAAGCAGCCAAACATTGGAAGAAAGTATCAAAGGTACTGGTGGCCTATAAAGACTGACCTGAGTTCACTTCTCAGCTGACACTAAGAGGAAAGACTTTTCTGACCAGTGACCCTCAGTTAATTGGAGTCCGAGTCGAGATGTGAACTCGTGCAGTTTGGTTCTCAAGCCTGCATTCTAACATACTAGAGAATTCAGACAAGATAACCAATCTTAACCGAGGACCAATAAACTGGTGGGACTTGGGTACATTGAGATCACACACTAATTTAAGTTGCGTCTTAGGGTGGTAATCACACAATAGAATATATAGATGTCAAATTATAATGTACACCTGAAAATTATATAATTGTACTAACCAATGTTACTCCAATAAACTTAAAAAAAAAAAAGGATGCATCTTAGTCCTTATCATCATAGAACGCACAAAAAAAGATCAGACTTATAGTTAATTATTTCTTTTGCTCTAGAAACTACTGTTTTATTGCTAAAGAAGAAAGGGTATTAAGATATTCTTTGTAGCATTTCTTGTAATGGTGAAAAATTGAAAAACACTTAATACACATCATAAAGGGAATGAGTAAATAAAATATCTATAATGCTACACGATGGAATACTATACAATAGTTAAAAGGGACAAACTCAATCAATATATATGGACATGGTTAGAGATAAAAATATGTCAGTGACAAAAGCAACTTGCCCATCACTATGACATATTTACTCCATTTAAAAACACACAATACATTATATCGTTTATGGAGAAATACTTGTGTAGTAAAAATATATTTAATTAGGAACTAGAAGAATCTATACCAAATTTATGATAGTAGATGTGCTTGGGCAGAAAAGGAGATTAATGGGACTGAGGAGAGAGACAACTTTATTTATAATACTTGAGTTTTTTGGTAAAAATATTTGAAGCAAATATAAAATATTAACATTTGTCTACTGTGGGTGGTGGAACATATATAAAGTTTTTCCCAAATAAAAGGGGAAGAAGAGAAAAAGAAAGAGGAGAAAGAGAAGGTGGAAAGAGGTGGGAGATAGATCTCGATTTCCCTATAGAAAGATAAGGAATTTGGTTATTTAAGAGGAAAGTCCTCCCAGATATAACTCCTTTAAGCCCTCACACACAACTCGGCCACACAGTTGCTACCTAAGTGCAAACTTATCAACAGCCTTGATTTTGAACAACTTCATTTCTTTCTGCTGTAGAGCCTTCAAGCCTGTTCATCCTTGACTTCGGCCCATGCTGCTTTGCCCTTAGCACTTGTCATTTTCCTGGCTTCAACTTGGATCTTTTTATTATTATTATTATCATTAGTTTCAAGTACACAGTACATTGGTTAGACATTTATATAGTTTATAAAGCGATCCTCCTAATTGCTCTTTCTCTCCTGGATCTTCTTGACGAAATCCTATTTTTCTCCCAGGCAATGCTGTCTCTGTCACTTCTGCTCAATCCCTCCTCCATCTTCCCTCTTCCGCCTTTCCAGATAAGGGCATCCACCTTTCTCCCACTAGACTTATTTGACTCTGAGAGGGAGTGGGCTGCAGGCAGTCACTCAGGAAGTGGGATGTGAGGCAGGGTTTTCCCAATACTTCTTTAGAACCCCCACAAATCACTTGGGAGATGAATTCAAATCACTTTGAATTCAGTATTTCCATCAGTGAGGAAAATTTGTTTTAGAAAAACAAAATTATGGAATATTTGGAATTGAGATGAGCTGTATATTAGCAAACAGATAAGAAAAAGGGAAATTTAGAACACCAGCTAATTTAGTATTTTCCTTTTTCAATGAAAGTAGACCTCTATCAAGGCTGATGTTATCTTAATAGTATTGAGCGAAAACAAACAAACACCCCACATGTTTGCCTTTATTTGTTATAATTATCTTCAATTTAAGCAGCAACATGAGTTAAATAAGACTTTGTAGGTTAGGTTGGGAAGTTAATCACTGTGTTTAAAATATTTTATGGAAAATTTATTTTAAAATTCCAGAGAAGTGAATCATCAACTAATTGGTAAGCATACTTTTAATTCTTACCCTGTACTAGACGATGAGGAAAACATACAGCACAGCATCCCTTCTCGATAAATTTATTTCTTTGCCAAAAGAGACAAAATGAAAATTTTTTCCTAAGTGCTTTTGAAATGAGATTTTCTTGCTGGCAATTTAAATGAGGGCTTCCTGTATCTAAATTGATCATGTGTCTGAGCCACCAGTGTGTGATGGGGGTGTGAACAACGGGTAGATGAGAAACATTAAGTGTGATCCCAGCCGAAGTAGAACTTTAAAAAAGATGTTGTTTTCAGGTATACAAAAACATAGATGGCAAATAAAATAAAAACCTAGCTTAAAAAAAAAATAAAATATATGCTACTGAATCTCCTGCAACCCCTTTTTGATCCCATTTCCTTCTCCATTTTCAAAAGTAATTGCCATCCGTTATTTGGGTTTTCATCATCCCCATGCATGTCTACAATTCCGTCCATAGACATGTTATGGCATTGCTTAGACAGTTTTAATCTTTAGACAAATGGTGTTATACTGTAGATATTTGCCTGTGACTTTTCCTTCTTCACATTTCCGTGCAATTTAACCATGTGAATACATTCATTGTACCGCTATATATTACTACTATTTCTACTACTGCTGCTACTGCTATTAATAGATTATATTTTGTGCTTGACACTGTCCTAGGCATTTTACAGTATGGGCTTGCTTTATCCTCAAAGAAATCTTTTCTTATTAGATAGGTACTATTGCGATTCTCAACATCAGGTAAAGAAACAAAGATACAAAGGATTAAGCTCTATGTCACATGGCCAATAAATTAGTATGAAGACACCACCGTTTATCCATTCTCCTGTTGATGGACAACTATGTGCTTGCCAGTTATTAAACAATATTCTTTGCCATATGGACATATTTGACTGCAAAGGAGGCTGGGAAATATAGTTTTTATTCTAGGCAATCATGTGTCTAGCTAAAAAAATGGATGCTTTTTCAACTTAGAAAAAAAAATGAGAATGAATATTAGTAAACAATTTATAGTCATTTCCAGAGCCGCCTTGATTCACAATGTACTCCAGGAGATGGGCTGATGCCACAGCCTTAGTGGGTGCCTTCTTGGTAAGTTTAAGAGGTAAGAGTGAGGGCAGACCTCAGAGCCTATGAGGCCACAAATTAGAATTACCATTCCTATTATTACCCTTCACCAGGAGATTGGGCCCCTCAGAAACCCCCACTTACCTCTTCTACCCCCAAGGTTGTTCTACTTAAAGTTTTTCCCCCTACTAACCTCTCCTAGACCTACAGAAATGGAAGGAGAGGAAGGATATTAAGGGATGGGATGTCTGCCCGCATCTGACCAGGATCTCTGTCCTTCCCCGCCCTCCTCCCCCACATGCCAGGCTACGTGCCCCTTATCGCTCCACAGGAGGGCTTTACTCAGATTTTCCCTTTATTTACTTTTGTCAGCTCCAAACACTTCGGTCTCCCTCTAAGTCCGCTCCCGGGACAGGTGTGGGGGACAAAGAGGCCTGCAGCCCAAGCTAGTACTTATCTAGAACCAGAAGCACCTTGTTGTGTTTCAGTTTGGAGGGGGCCTAGAGCCCCTGGAGAAAGCTGTTTATGTCCCCCTAAGAGAAGAGGTTGCATGATAATGTCAGAGCTGTTTCTCCTCCTAAAAGGACATGAGAATTCAACCAGTGGCAAAAACGGGAGAGATGTAAACAGAATGTGAACTGAGATGCCGGCTTCTGAGGAGAGCCTGAAGCCAGGCTGCTTCCCCTTAGGCCAAGCCCCAGGGTTCTAGGGTAGATGAGAATTTTGTGATGAGTTTGGGGGCGTGGGGTCCTCCAGAACAGAGAGAATTATATCTCCCTTCCCAGATGTGGCCAAAGGAAACAGAGAAGGGTCCCAGAGAATTTTGGCATATGGCCAAGCCCAGAGGGAGGAGGCCAGTGAAGGCCAAAGCTGGTCCATCCACAGGGTCAGGACACTGTGTCAGACCCTGGAGACTAAAGCCACTCCCAGGGTGAAGGAAAGAAAGAGAGAGAGAGAGAATGCCAAAAGAACAGAGCAATTAGACAAAATTGATTAGGTTTTAAACCAAAAGGTACTGGATTAAAATGAATTGGCAAGTATAAGCTTTCTACCATTAGCAAAGCCTGAAATGAACCTAGTTACAGAGATATAAAGAAAAGTGCCCCACCTCCCCACCCAAACTGAAATAATGAATCTCATGCCTATAACAACCTTCACTTTGATTTTTATCTTTTTTTTTTTTACCATTTAAACTTTCTCATTCTGTTTTGTTCAGTTTGTTGGTCACTAAATTATTTCCTTTTTAAGCTTTTCTGCTTTTTCCACTGTCTTTTATTTTGTTATTTTATCTCCCCTTTTGTGTTTATTAAAATATCATCTACTTACATTTTTAGAGTTACAAAATATGTCAGCAATGAGTAGCAAATACTATATAGATCTGGAAGGTAATGTCTTCAACCCATCGATTGATTCAATGCTTTAAAAAAGAAAATGGTGTAAAAATTAGTTTGACCCTTTCTTTTTTATAGCCAAACTTAAATATCCAATATAAAATTTAACATACAGCAGTAGCACTTGATATTTGAAAGTTGATATACATAGATATATATTACATTTTATAGAAAAGAGACATTTGTGATGATTTAAATTTACATATGAGTCATTTTTTATCTTATTTGCTAACTGGATCAGTGAGGTCTCAGTCAGCTGGTTAGTCAGCCTCCTATGGCAAACAACTATACGTGAACAAACCTACTTTTCTAGAGCACATGTTCCAACAGATGTGTTATCAAGCATTCACCTCTCGACAGTCCTTGAAATTATCAGCACAAACTTTCAATACTAAAAGAAGCTGTTTGCCCTTTTAGTAAACAGACTTAGATGAAACTGCAAATTTGTGATAAGAATCAGAGTAATTATAAACTTAACTTACATTTTATGGTGAATTATATCATAAATATTCACTCACCATCTTTCTTATATATTTGAAAAAAAGGCTAATTGTTAATTTAGTGCTTTCAATGCTTTCAATTTACAAAAGCACTATATCAATGGCTTCCTAAAGTTTTCCTACAATTTACTGTTTCAAAACAATTTGCCCTCTGATGCTCACTTTAATTTTAAATCAAGGCTGAATCAAAAACATTGGGATGAATAATAATTTATTTCCACAGATACAGACTTAAAACAGTTTACCAACACAACATTAATTTCATTAATTGTGTCTCTAATTTAAAGAGTAGATTACATAAGATGGTGTATAGTTTACCCTTTCCCTAATGTTATATGGGCATAATGCTATGGTTAAGAGTACCCAAACATTAATATTGTAATTCTATCATCACTTGTGTCCCTGAGAACCAGGAATTTGAGCACTGTCAAAAGAGGATACAGATGTAACAAAATGAAGAGATTAAGTAAAAACCCTAGAGTTCTGAATTTGAATCAGAAATATCATTATGACCACATGAGATATTTTTTCTTTGTATTATATATAGAATGTCCCAAAAGTTTTAGGGCAATTTTAAGGCTTAAAATTTCAGAAGTATAATATGTTAAAATTTTACAAAGCATGTCATTTAAAACCCTAATTATTGAAATATATTTTATACTTATTTAGTTTTATGAATTTTGAACAAATCGCCATCTTTAATTAGAGGGACCTATGATGAAAGGACATCGGTTCACCTGTAGCCTTGTTAAGGGGTTTGAACCTGAGGCAGATCAAGCCTCTGGATCCAACTGCCAGTTTGTAGAAAATACAGAGGACAAAGGAATATGTTAAGGCTCACTATGAGCATGCAGTCAACAAAGCTCAGGCCGAGAAAAACTATTCCAAAAATAAATTGCCAGGAAGAAAAAAAGGGGGACAGAGAGAGAATCTATAGATTATAAGAGACTTAAAAGAAATAATTTTCAGAAGTGAACAAGTCTGAATTGTAATGACTAGGGATGCTCACTTGAGTGATAAAATTACGAGGAAAGACAAGGAAGTGATAACTAAAAAAGTCAGGATGGTAGTTACCAAAGGTGGGAGGGAGGGTTTGTGATTGGATGGGGCACACAAGGGACTCCTTGGATCACTGGAAAGTTCTATTTCGACCTGCTTGTTGGTTACAGAAAGACTTACGTTAACAATAATTCATTAAGTCATGTGTTTGTTTTGTGTGGTGTGTGGTATTATGCATCTGTGCTTTATTTCATAATAAAATATAATAAATATTAAAATAATTTAAAAACTGAATTTAAAAAAGAAAAGAATATCCAGATAGAGCATCTGTCTTATTGGTTGTATTCTCATAGGTTTCTAATTTCACTCGTTTTTAGCTTGAGGTTTTTCTTTTTTTAATTTACATTTTGATTTACATATATTCAAATCTATTCTTTTCAGTTTAGAGTTCAATGAGTTTTGACAAAGGCCTAGAGTTATGGAACCATGGCCAGAATCAAGATTCAGAACACTTCTATTACCCCCCAAAATTCCTTTGTATTGCACTTAGTAGCCAGTCCTCTTTGGCCTCAAGCCCTGGCAACCACTGGTCTTTCTATTCCTATAATTTTGCCTTTTTCAGAATGTAATATAAATGAAAAAACATAGTAAATAGCCTTTAGAATCTGGCTTCCTTCGCTAACATAATGCATTTGAGATGCACCTGTTTCTGTATATTAATCATCATTCCTCTTTATTTCTGAGTACTAATTTATCCTACTTTTACTGCTGAGTAGAATGTTTATCCATTCAGCAGTTGAAAGACTGGTTTGTTTCCAGTTTTTGGCAATTACTAATAAATCTACTCCTAATATTTACCATAGGCTTTTATGTGAACATATATTTTCATTTCTCTTAAGTTTTAGTAGTTATTCCTAAGTTGTTATTCTTAAATTTTTGTCCTTTATCAAGTGAAATGTAGAAAGCTCAGACATAAGGGGGACAGGTATGAGGAAAACTCAAGTTCTACGAAAGAAAGTTGATAAATTTTTCCTTTCACTCTATTCTGTGGCAAGTTTTTTCAGCTGCCTGGAATTAACTTCCGATTTCTTTTGGGATTATATCTCCCATTTATTTCAGAAAGAGAAGATTATAAGACACATATTTTTAGATTCAGCCTTGGTTGGACATTATAGCTGAATCGAGAGAATGAGTCTCAGTTAGCAGTTTATTGAAGAACTGCAAATAAACCCTGTGGACAGCTGTTCTCAGGAGACAGGACTGGGCCAGTCATTTCATTTTATTCAATAAGAGTGAAACACTGGAGGATATTTAGAAGACTTTACTTTGAAAATATTATGAATTTAAATATTAAACCACATTAGGGTAATGATCCCATCTTGTAAGATATATATTCTCTTTGTTATTTTCATATATTTTTTCGCTCTAGTTATGACTGCTAGAGTTTCCTTTAAATCCTGCCTTTTAAGTAATTAGTGTTGTCTTAACCCTTAATCTTGTGTCTAAGCTATATTCAGTTATATTTTTATAGAAACATGAAATTTACTCATTATATATTTGGTATGGGAAATTAAATTTGTTTTAATTTCCCATACCAAATATATACCAAGAACATTGTTTTTGTAGCATATTAAATTTAAATAAGCTCCTATAAGAATGTCAGATATGCAGTGACTCAAACAAGAGAGAAGTTTATTCCCCTCTCAGGTAATAGTCCAGAGGCAGGCAGACAATCAAAGCAAATAAGAGTCTTCATTCCATGGGGTGATTCAGGGAGCCAAGCTCCTTCTCTTTTTTTGCTGCATAATCACCTAGAACAGGAGTCAGCAAAATTTTTCTGTGAAGTTTGTTGGTTCATGGGTCAGAGTTTAACAACTTCTGTCCTAGCGTATGGTCTTTATTGTTGAAGTTCCATTCATATTCTGGTTTCTGGGAAGGGGCAGTGGAAGGCAAGACACTACTCAGAAGTAGACACACCATTTCTGCTAATAACATTCCACTGACCAAAACTTAGTCATATGGTCACATCTATCTGGCTCCAATAGAGGCTCAAAAATGTCTCTAGCTGGGCAGTCATGTGCTGAGGTAAAATTTGGGATTTTGATTATCTAAAGAAAAGATAAAGAGTGGATATTAGGGAAAAATTATTAGCCTCTGCCACTCACCCCAGGTTATAATACACAACTAGTATTGTGATCTCTAAGCTATGATTTATGGCTTCTCAGAATTATTCTGGTACTTAAATCAGTGTTTGTCTTGACTCACAAGTCAGAGGTATTCAGGAACCTCTCTCTTGATTTTCTCCCTGTCAGCATCGGGAAAGTCAGAATCCCAATCAAGCCAGGGTCTGAACAGAAACTGAAAGACTCACAGAAGTAATCTGCATCGAGAGGAGAAAGGAGGTAAGTGGAGATAAGAGACCAGAGCTCCAGAAAGGAAGAATGAAGAAAGATGTGGCCTGATGACTTTCCGATTCCTGCGAGGCCTGACCATGGTTCCTACTTTACATCCTATACATTTCTTTTTAACTTCCTTTTTAATTGAAAATTCACAGGTGTATTTCTGTTTCTCACAACCAAAGAATCTTTAAGAAACATTTATTAACCTGTTTTAAGGTATTAGATAAGCAAGTAGAAACATTTTTATTTCTAACAGTATTACAGGCAGAGTATCTCGTTGTTGTTTTTTTATATATATAAAAATCTCCCCAAATACCTCCCTCTGTAATGAAAGCTAACTGGCTTAACATTGGATTATATTAAATAGGGTTTGTTATGACTAAGTAAACAATATTATTGAGTTATTTATAGTACTCTGGATATATTTTCTTTCTTGTACAACACTTTGTCTTTTCTTGCATTAATTGCCTAATTTTAACGTTTTCTTTATTTTCTATATACCCATCAATTAGTTTGTCACTAAAGCGTCCAACAGAACTCTGCTATCATCCTCCTATTTTTTTTTTTCTCGAGCCATTTTTTCTGGAATCTTTGTCTCCCTGCTCCTTTCAGGCATAATCATTCCTTTTCCATCATTCCAGGAGTCTCATTATCTTCCCTTGTGTTTTTCTCCCCTTGTGTTACTGAGATGCACCTCCACTAGCTTCCTGAGTAAAAGTACATGACAGGTAAAATTTTTGAAAAATTGCATGCCTGAAACTTTGTGTTCTCCACTCATATTTCATTGATAGTTCAGGGAGGAAATTCATTTGAGTTGAAGGCATTGCTCTATCTTCATCTAATTTTCAAGGTTGAAGTCAAAAGGTACTATAATAAAGTTTTAGCTTTATCCTTAATGATCTAAAATTTCATAATGATAATGCTCTGTTGTGAACTTTCTTCAGTCATTTTGCTGAGCACTCAGTGGGATCTTTAAATCTAAAAATTCATATCCCTCAATACTGGAAAAATTGTCTTGTATCCTTTCTCCAGTAGTTTCTTCCCCTCCATCGCCTCTGTTCTTTCTTGCTTCAGTGCCTGTTAGATTGCTGTAGGACCTACATAGATTGATCTTTTATTTTTCTTCTCTCTCCTATTTTCTATCACTTAGTCTTTTTGCTTCACTTTGAATTTAAAATTGATGGCATCCTCGATTCTAAATTCCAACGCTTTACATCTTTATTTGCTATCTTATTTTTAATTTCTATCAAGCTCTTTTTTGCTGCTTCTGAATATTCCCTCTAGTTAACACCTTAATTATTTCATTATGGTTGGCATATCTTCTCTAACGTTGTCTGCTGCTTCATTGTCTCTGCTTCCTCTGGGAGGTCTCTCCTTGATTATTTTGTTTTCTGTCTTAATTGTTGGAGGATTTCTTCAAATATCTGGATGTCTCATGAATGTCCATTTATATTTAAGAGTGAGGCATAAAAAAAAGTGTTATTGGCGGCCCTGTGTTCTTGGGCAGGGCTTGTCCAATGAGTAAGGGTTACTTCCAGAGGATCACCATGTGTCAGTGTTTGTAAGTCTTTTTCTTGAGTCTGTACAAGAATGAGATATTATGCTATGTTTTAGAAATGAATATTCTATAAACTACATTTTTATTTTCACTTACATGACTATAAGGAGGTAATATCTAGGGACTTAACACGACTTTTATAATGGCAGAGTTAACTGTAACAAGACCAATATGGAGATAATCTGTGGTTTAATTATAAAAAAACAGGGCAGGAAATTCAGTTTCCTAGGACAAATAAAGTTTATAACTTATGTGAACAAATACAGTTCTCTTTAGCAAATATAATTTTCTACACTATACATAGTCATGATTACAAATTACAACAACCAATGTAATTAGAAGTTAATTATAATAGAGACTCTCTGCCCTTACTAAGCAAATATGTAAGAGGAAGTGTAATTATATTTTAAAGAGACAAAACATGTGTAAACTAAAAAATAAACTTAAGGAGAACTTAACCCCTTTGGCTCAAAATTTCCATCCATTGTGCTCTTACAATTAAATATAAGAATCCCTTAATTATCTATATCTGATTAGCTTGAGGCAAATAACTCTGAATCTGAAGTACTTGTTTCAACCAAGTGCTTCTTTCTCCATGTTTCTTACAACATATATTTACACATTATAACCTATTCTTTTCCTTTAATTTTAAGCAGAGCTAAATTAAAAATACTTTCAAGTTAATATATTGTCACAAGCCAGTCATTTTCTCTGAAAGACTTCCAATATCCTGTTGGGTTGGGGTGGGGTCGGGTATATGGGGAAGAGGAGATTAGAGATAATAAATCTGACAGCCATTTTTTTGCTGAGCGGATTGTAGAAAGAGAATAAAAAGAGATCTCACCATTCAGTATGCAATCTTTCACTTAATACCTCTGATTTCAGTAAGGTACCTCACTCTCACTTGCTTAAATTTTTATTCTAATGGCATCCTAGTGGGATTTTGGGAGAGAGTAGAAATAAGTCTGTGTTCAATCTAACATATTTAATTGGTAATCCTGATAGATTTCTTTGGAAACAGGAAGCACCTTTCTAATTATTCATAGAAATTAAAACAGATTTCTTGCTTACCTGTTCATTTGGTCAAGAAAACCAAAGCACCACAACTCGATGTGGTAATCTTAGATCCCAAGTACAACTCATATTTTTCTCAGGTCAGATGAGTTAGGCCCATTAGTGCTGTCATTCTAACATCAACTCCAGACCCACCAACCCATAAGCTGCACCTTCTGGGTTTTTCTTTAGCCAATACTCACTAGACCATGCCTTTCAGTGACTCAGATTCTTCTTCTAGGAAACACTCTTAGGTACCTACCCACAGCTATTCTCTCTTCATTATTGATAGAATCTCAATTTTGAGAGGTGTATTAGTTTCCTATTGCTACTGTAACAAATTACCACAAACAGTGACTTAAAACAACATAAAGTTATCTTACAGTTCCAGAGGTCAGAAATCTAAAATGGGTCACCAGGGCTGCATTCCGCCTGGAGGATCTAGGGTAGAACTCACTTTCTTGTCTTCTTCAGCTTCTAGAAGCTGCCTGCATTTTTTGAGTTGTGTCCCTGGATCACTCGAACCTCTGCTTCCACCATCTCCTGCCCTGACTTGGCCCACCTGTCTCCCTTTATAAAGATCCTTGTGTTTACATTGGGCCCACCTGATAATCTAGGATAAGCTCTTCATCTCAAAATCTTTTACTTAATCACATTTGCAAAGTCCCTTTTCCACGTCAGGTGACATAGTCACAAGTTTCCCAGGACTGAGTCATAGACATATTGTGGTGGGGTGTGGTGGGTATTATTCTGCCTACTACAGGAGGCAATGAACCAGTTCCCAGAGAATGACTCATGATTGGTTCAAAAGGAGAGAGCTCCACTTTTCTGAGCCCCCTCTTCCTTATCTGTGGATGTTACTATGTAAGGACATGGTGCTTAAAGCTATTTCAACTACCTTGTGACCTTAAAGAAAAGGCCAAGACAATTGTAGAGATAGTGACTTAACAGGCTGACATAGTTGGACCACTAACCTAATTCTTGAATCACTAATCCTTAGAATTCTTATCAAATGGAATACTTAAATGTCTTCAGCTTAAGCAACTGTTAGTAAGATATTCTATTATTTACAGCTGCAAGCATTCCAACTAATACATACTTCTAAATAGAAAGTTCTCAGTTGAAGATCACTCGGATTCTGTTCCTTGCCTACAAGAATCCTGGCTCTTAGACAGTAATTGAATTTCCAGCCATACAGGAAAACATCAACACAAGGGTGGGCATTTTGGTGATTTAATCTCAGAGAAATCTTATTTGAGCTTCCACACTCATGTAATAATAAGCTATCTTTTTTAAAAAGTCTCATTTCATATTTTTCCCACCAAAGTACATACAGATGGTGTCTGTGTATGGTCTAAATTATACAATCTAATGATGGCAAATTTAAAAAGATAAGGCCTGGAAAGTACCTAGAATAGAGCTATATATGGCAGG
This sequence comes from Pteropus medius, assembly GCF_902729225.1. Classification (NCBI taxonomy): domain Eukaryota; kingdom Metazoa; phylum Chordata; class Mammalia; order Chiroptera; family Pteropodidae; genus Pteropus; species Pteropus medius. Next base: position 8,098,516 of record NW_024342473.1, on the reverse strand, counting down.
TATTCAATAAACTGTAGCTATTATTATCATATAGCTAATATTATCATATTCTCTGTGCTCGATGGATAGCATTTTATTTGGGCAGATTAAGTCCCACGATTAATAATAGTGTCACCACCAAAGCCCCACCTTGAGACAAACTGTGCTGAGAAGATGCCTGCAATATACTCTGATCCTCTCTTGTAGAATTAATAATCACACCCAATATTGTGGAAGTTAATCTCTGGAAAACTTCACTTATATTCCAATTAGGGCTCTGTATTATAAATTGATAGTAGATATTTTGCTCAATACTAATGTAAAGATGGGCATTTTCCATAATTTGAAGCAAGGCATCTTACTCTGATTCTGATCCTCAAATAGATCTAGGTGAGTCACCTGTTTATAGCCTTAGCCAAACTGTCCCTGGACTAAGATGGAACAAGAGGACTTTCTACTTAAAAAAAAAAAAATCTATTATCAAGCAATCTAATGCTCTTCTAAAAATAAGTCTTGAGGAAGGCTTTCCCAGTCTTTCATTCCTATAGACTATTGACAGACTAAAATCAATATTGTCTGTCTCTTCTTAAGCAAACATGGGCCCTGTCCTTATAATCCTAGGTTGAATAAAATTTGGCAAGGATGCATGTAAAGCAGCACCCAGAGAAAATGCTTTGTGCCACAAAGCATTTCTAGTTTTACAGAATAACATAGAATACTTGGTTACAATGACAACAAGAGATATTAGCCCATTTTACAGAGCTACATTTAGTCAGTTATGCTGAAATACTCAATAGCTTTCATGACTGCTTCTCCAGGGCCTACGATGAAGTTCATGATGGCAATTAATATTTTTTAATGAATTTCTTAAAATTTAGAAGAACCAGGATGCCGCACTGTAGTGATAGCCCAGAGAAAGTAAATTCTGGGAACTAAAGTCTTCTTAGGAGGCAACTAGAATATTACTATACTATTTCAAGCTAATTTGTTCAAAAGTTCTTCTCTCATTAATGCTTACTTCCTTTGCTAAACTATTCTTAATCTTTTAATTCTATTATACTTCACTATCCCTCAAAGAGAAAGACTATTTAATTTTCTACATATATTTATATATTTTCATTTTCTGCAAATTAACTTTGTGTGGCCATTGGGAAAGTGGACATTGTAGCTCATTTGTTGATTGTATGTTTCACGCACGACAAATTATTTGACTTAATTTTTTTAACTCACCATATGGCGATCCCCTTTACTCAACTCACTCAACAGAACTGGAATTCAAGCCGCACTGTACTTGGCATTTTAAATCTAAAGCACTTAAAAACCTCCCCACATCCTAGGGAAAGCAATGAGCCCGACAGATAAGCTATGTAAAGAGAGTCATTTGGCTGAGGCCAGAGAAGTGATCCTTCCAAATCCATTTTGGAAAGTGCAGTTCTGGAAGGGTCGAGCAAGGTGGCATTTCAGTTCTCCTCAGGTCGTTTTCAACAAATGAAGTTTTGTCAGTTCCAGAATGGAAGTATACGGTCCCTGCTTAGTTGTGCCCCACCTTTAAATGGGAACTTCCCCACCAGTTGCAGGCATCACAGATTACCTGCCAAATTCCTGTTCCTGCTCCAGGAGCTCTGGGAACAGGTGTAGAGGCCCCTGTTCCATGGCCAAAAACAATAAATGAGCTGGTGTATTGCCATGTGGACATAGGTGGTGTGATATTATGGTCACATTAACAATCCTTTATACAAACCCCACCTCTTGCTGGCTATGCGGGTATTTGCAGCGCTCAGACTGCAGCAGGATGTGAAAAATTCAACTTTTCTTCTTTTGCTGGGTTAAAAATTTCTGGGCTCAGCTTTAGGGGGATTTAAATTATTTTTCTCACTCTTCCAGGGAATCTAGCTCTTACAAGCCTCCAGAACAATCAATAGAGTTTATGTGTGAAAAACCAGGGCTCCTTCTGACCTGCCTTTTCTGAAGGACTGTGGCATTAATTATTCCATTTACTTCCCTTTGCTTCTCTGCCCCGTGAAGTTAGGCTTGGCTAACTGACTTGCTTTGGCCAAAGAAATATGAGCAAAACGGAGTGTCACTTCCAGGAGGAAGAATTTAATTGCAGGCACTCAAACTCCAGTCTATTTTTCTCTGCCTCGGTCGTCAGGAAGCCTCCCTCAACCTCAGCTGGTGTCCCTCAGTGACTATGACAAACAGAGCCTACCTGCCAACTCACCTCAGACATATGGGGCTAGCAAGAAATCAACCTTCGTTATTTTAAGTCACTGAGATTTTTTTTTTAACTCCATCACAACCTAGTTCATTCTAATATAGGAACATTAAGGACTGCTGTGTGTGATAAAAGGCAAAATGTGGGCTTTTGTGGATGAGGGACTAAAGAAGGAAATGGTAGGTCTGAGGGAGAGACAGTGGGGCAGGTTAAAGAGTGGGTCCTAGGTCCCAGATGGGTGCTTGGACTCCATCCCTGCAAGTGGCCACCTAGGCAGTTAGTGGCCAGAGAGTCCTGGAGCCAAGAGCAGGGGGCTTGTAGCTTCTGTAGAAGCTCTGGTTCTGAGCAGAATCAGAGAACGGACCTAGTCCAGAAGCATGTGCAGAGGGAGCTCCAGGGTCTGGGAGAATTGCTATTGCTAACAACTCTAGGTGCTCTGGGACATTCACAGGAAGTTGAATACTAAATGCTAAAACGAGGTTAAGACAGGCAAGAAATTTGTCTTAAGAGACGAAGACAGGCAACACTGGTGTAAAAAATGAGGCCGGAGGTCGGTGAGGCAAGGGTAACTATTACGTTGCAATGAGTTCTGATTCCTTTGAAGTAGAGGGGGAAGGGAGGAAGAGGGAAGGGAGGAAAACGGAAGTGTGAAACTGCTCTGTGGTTTATAGGAAAATTTCCGCAAGACTAACAAGGAGTCCTCAGTCCAAACCACCCTTCGAAGGAGGCTGTGTTTCCCATGGCTTAGAATCCCCGCCACACTAGCCCTGGACTGGGAGCAATTCCTGGGAAGCATGACTTGGTGTTGATGCTATGTTGGTCCACAGAGCTCAGCAGCTGGAATTCGCTCAGTAAACTCCGCTCCCAGAGGAGATGTGAGAAGAGAATTTTCTCAGCACCAAAAGCTGCCACACTCTTTCGCACACCTGATGAAAGTCTAATACAGAAGAAGACCAAAAACTACAGGTAACATGTAGAACATTATTTCTTGGTGGTAACAGTACTGTCTTATATTTGTTGCAAGGTTTACAGCAACCTTTTAAATAATCAAGGTGACATTATCCCATTTGTGAGAAGCCCGAAGCTCACTAGGACACCCAATCATGTGGGAAGGAGCTGAGCCTAGTACTCAACCCTCTCAGTCTTAGTCCAGCGCTAAGTCTCCTACGCAATGAAAGCACCTGCTGAAACCCATTGTCCAGGAAATGTTTATAATGTCGTATAAGTGAGACTTGATCTTAGGCCACTTACTTAAAGACTACTCTAGAAAGCAACTTCACTCCAAAGAAGGCTCTTCTTTGAATACCCCAGCATTCATAGGATGAGAACAGATTTGTCTCTAGCAGAGAAACCCAAAGAGAGGGTCACAAGATGTCCTGTTTACCAGGGAACTCCTTCAAGAGATGTCCATAGCTGCAGTACCTGGTTTCCAGAGCAGCCCATGTGGCTTCAGGACCAGGAAGGAGAGAGGCCCCCCCGGGCTGAGATGTCTCACTGTAAGTAGAGAGGCGGAGGTCCGGCTTTGAGATGCAGATACTGCAAAGAAAGCTCTCCAAAGACATGGTATCTCTTTCAACCTTATTTATTTAAGTGGGACAAGACCAGCATACACTTTCATTAACAGTCATAGAGATTTTCTTCTTCTCAAAGAGAAAGAACTGAAAATGGTGAAGCGGGAATGGTGAACCCAGACTGCAGGGGAAATCCAAACCACAGTTCCATTCCCCAAATTGGCACCACTCGGTAGGGAGGGAGAAAGTGCAAAATTTCAGTGTTTCGGCTAAAATCAACGGGACCAAGTCAAAGCAACCCCATACCGGAGTTATGGCATGTGAGGTGAAAATAAACACAAAAACTTCAAGTTCTAACAGGAAAAGACTGCTTGTCAATTTCAGAGTTGCTGATTGTGTGGAAACCATCAATATTTTCACTGGGCATCAGAGAAACACCCAAGAACAAAGAACTTTTAAACTATGAAATTCTCTCCCAGGGGTATATAACGGAAAGCACTTCCAGTCTCACTTCCACAGTGCACTTCTCGGAGCAACTTCCTTTCAGAGTAGGATAGAAACTAATTCACATTAGACCTCTTTGGGCTTGCTTCCAGCGAGAGAAAATGTTCTGGGTGGAATGGCACCCCATTAAACAGCACTGGACCTTACGTTTATTTTATACTTAAGAATCGTTTATTCAGGGATGGGAAATTGTTTTCCTTTCTTAGCAGAAGCAATTGCCCCAGGCACCCAAAAAGGAAATAGCAGGGTGGTGGGCTGAAAAGGGGTCTCTAAGTTCCAGTCCTGATGATGTCACTAACTAGATCTTGTTGGGCATGTCACATAACTACTCACAACTTGTTTTCTTATTTATAAAATGAGACGATTTTTAATGGTCCAAGGCTTTTCACTCCTCCAATTGACCTGGGGAGCTTTGAGAGAACACAGATGCATAAGACTTCCCACAAACCTACTGACTCAGAACCTCTGGAAATCTAGGGTTTTAAAGCCTTCCGGGTGATTCAAATGAAGTCACTCCAGAGATCAATATTTTAGGGGTAACTAGAAAAGATGTTGGAGATTTCTTCCAGTTATAAAATCCTGTTATGGGCAGGAAGTAGGAAGAGGGGGTCAGGGAGAGGCCAATCTGTGCTGCAAAGCACCAGCATTCACATGACCTGGGAGTTTGTTAGAACTGCAGAATCTTGGATCCTATTCCGGAAGCCTACTGAATTAAAATCTGTATTTAAACGAGATCCCCCCAGTTCATAAGAACACGAAAGTTAGACGTCCTACTCCATTCCACGTAATCAGGAGTGAACCCGTCCTCCTATATGCCAGTCAGTCATTTTCCTACCCAGTTGCTATGGCTTCGCCAACAAGATACACATCACAAGAAAAACATTCAGCTTTAAGTGATAACTCTTACTGGCTGCCATTCTCCTCTAAAAATGGGAATTTGGGACTCTGCCACCACTCGATAAGTCCCCTTTCAACTTGTTTTATGTGTCTATGAAGGCAAAAGGCTGAAGGGAGAGAAAGCTAGGCCGTGTGTGTCTGTGTGTGTGTGTCTATGTGTGTGTGTGTCGGTGTGCATACAAACATGTGTGTGGCATTATTACTCTAATTGTTAACCAGGCAACATTTCCCAGATAAATTTCCAGAGGCGAGGTTGACAGTCTTGGGGAGAAGGCAATTTTAACTTGTGTTTGACTGTTAGTCTTTGATGACGGTAGAAAGAAATAAAATATATTGCAGCTCACTTTCTCAGGTATTTGTTATTCTTACTCATATCCTGTCTTCAGAGCTAATTTCCAAAGGAAGAGAAAAAAATACCTACACACAGAAAAGACTTATTTCTGATATTGGAGGAGGGAGAAGAGTCTGATGTACAAAATTCAGCTGGAGCATGTAAAAGACAATTTAAAAACCAGACGAAAAATAATTTTAAAAAATCTTCCCAGGCATAAGAAAATCTATTACTAGTTTTTCCTTAAGAAAAAAAAGCACCCAGTTTCATTCTTTCATGGCATTTCACTGAAATAAAATTCTTAGGAAAACCCTAAGGCCTCTGGGTGTTTTGTTGGTGAGTGTTCCTATAAACATGGCTATTCCTTCCGCTACTTTGAAGACATGTCATTTTTCACTTTCTCTTCCAGGCTAAACTGAACTTTATATGAGATTAAATTCTGGTTTATTATTCGTAGGAATTAATCCTGATATAACACAGGAATAATGTATATAATTTTCCTGGGTTCATAACAGAAATAAATCTGCGGCTAAGAAGTATAGCACTTTTTTACCTCTACACTCATAAATCAAAATTTGGCAATCTTTTGCAAGTGGGCTTCCAGGTTGCCTGACCCTAAGGACTGAGGACAAGAAAAAGGTTCTCCTCAGGCCTGCTCATGACCTCCACCTCCCGACCCACTACACATATTCCAAACCACCTCCACATACATTTTTGTTTCCCATGGACAGATGAGCCAACGGTCATTCAAAACATTAACATAACTTTCTCAGATTGTCATCTTTAGACACTAAGCAGAATGGAAAGTTTTAGAGGGAATCTGGTGGGAAGGAGGTTGGAGAGGGGGAGGACAGAGTACCGGACATAAGACAGATGTCGATCCGCAGCAGATACCCTGAAGGTGGGGGGTCAGGTTTGGACTGCAGACAAGCAGTATAATCGTTTGGGAACTTGGGGCTCAATGAACAGGGTCCGTGTGAGGCAGGAGAGAACTACAGAAAGACTTAAGAACATTGCGGGTTCTACACTGTTTTTTTGCTTGAGTCTTTTGATGGTGGACCCAGTTTCAAATTTGTATGCACATGGTCGATTGCCAATCCTATCCTGCACCCCTTTTCCTAAGTGACGCTGAGGAGTAGGTGTAAGGACTGGTGATGTGATGGAACATCACCCATGTCTTTACGTTTATGAAATCAAAGCCTCGACCTTGGCTGCATTCTCTTTTCTCATTTCAGGTTTGTTTGTTTTTTAATGAAGAAAAATCTAAATTATATTCTGGTAAATATGTGTTTTAAACATATGTGTGTGTTTAAACACAAACAATCACATCGTATTGACTTGTGGATGCCATGAGCTCTTCCTTCCTAACTTCTCCCACATAAACACATCTCTCAAATACAGAAAAACCACTAAAAGATTTTGCAATATTTGATTTAATTTTTCCTGAGTCAAGAATCTCACTGTCCTTAACATTATTAAAATGTCTGTACTACCCAAAGCAATCTACAGATTCAATACAATCCCTGTCAAAATACCAATGGCATTTTTTCACAAAACTAGAACAAAAATCCCAAAATTTATATGGAACCACAAAAGACCTTGAAAAGCCAAAACAATCCTGAGAAAGAAAAAAGTTGGAGGAATCACACTACCTGCTATCAAACTATACTACAAGTCTATAGTAATCAAAATGGCATGATACTGGCATAAAAACAGACACATAGATCAGAAATAAACCCATGCCTATATGGTCACTTAATCTATGATGAATGAGGCAGGAATATGCAATAAGGTAAAGACAATCTCTTCAATAAATGGTGCTGGGAAAACTGGACTATGATGAAACTAGACAACTTTCTAACACCATAGTAAAAAAGAAAACCTCAAAATGAATTAAAGTCTTACATGTAAGACCCAAAACCAAAAAACTCCTAGGAAAATCATAGACGGCTCTTTGACATCGCTCTTACAGAAGAATGGATAAAGAGGTGATACTGCTGTTCAGTAAATAGTGCATTAAACTGTCCTTTGTTTATATGACCAAATGAAAGGACTGATTAAATCATATAAATTTATTATAAAAGCCTAGGTAGGCATTCTCCAAAAGCATTTTTCCCTGATCAATCTAGCATGGTAGTGCTTGTTTATAACTTCTCACCTTCCCTTAGTCCAACTTTCTTCATCAGCTGTCACAACCTGTCTTAGTCAGTTCAGTCTGCTGTAACAAAAATACTATAGACCAGGTAGCATAAGCAGCAAATACTTATTTCTCACAGGAATCTGAGAAGTCCAAGCTCAGGGTGCAAGTATGGCTGGTTTCTGGGAAGGACCCTCTTCCAGGTTGAAGACTGCTATCTTCTCATTGTATCCTCACATGGCAGAAAGAGGGTGAGAGATATCTCACCCTTTTATAAGGGCATTAATCCCAATCGTGAAGGCCCTATCCTTATAACCTCATCACCTCCTCAAAGCTCCACCTTCTAGTACCATCACATTGAGGGTTCAAATTTCAACATATGAATTTTAGGAGAACACAAACATTCAGTCCATAACACCACCATGGAATTAATCCTGTGTTCTAGATTTAAATTTCTACAAGACAACTCCACGGTTGAACTGGAAATTCTGTATTTACAACAGTTTTAAACTTAATGTCTATTTAAGAACCTATGATTCTAATTTAAGCTTGCAATTTTTTTTCCTAACGAAGAAAACAGATGAACATTATTAGCAGTGTTCTTTTTCCTTTACTGAATTAGATGGTGCATTGATCACGCTTATTTTTTAGACTAATGAGTCTCAACCTTGTTAGTACATTAGAATTACCTGGTGAGCTTTTAAAAATCATGATTTCTGGGCCATACTTCAGACCACTTAAATAAGAATCTCTGGGGTGGAAGTCAAGCATCGATATTTTTTAAATACTTCCCAGATAATTCCAATATGCATCCAAGATTGAACACCATCCAGAAGAGAGAAAAAAAATTGAGAAGGTGCTCTATATGAAAGGCTAGTCAATGGGAAAAATGTAAGTGTTTGACTGGTTGATTTTATGGCTGGTGGAATGAATGGTTGGTTGAGGGGAGGGTAGGCATGGCTCTCAATGCAATTTAGAGCTTAAACCAAAGCTGGAAAGGATATGGAAGCTCCCACTTCCACAGCACATGGGAAGAGCTACAGAGACCTACACATACCCCTCACCTGGGCTTGTTCAGTGCCCTGGTTGGGAAGATTTTTCTGTCTGCCTCGTTTTCCCTCTGTTGAACTATAGACCCATCTGCCAGTCTCTTTACCTGCCAGCTTGAGATGGCTTTCACAGTTGCTCCTGCTGTCCCCCTTGTGGTGGGTGGTTCTAATGTTGGCAGGCAATAGGAAGACAGGAGGGAAGTTTCTGACTCTGCCCCGCTACTGATCTTTAGCTCATGTGCCAGCGGGAAATGATTCACTCATGACTTCAAAAAGCCCCTACATTTTAACTGGTACGCAACTTCTCTCAAAGGCAGCCCCTGCCAATCCACTTCCCAGTTTGTATAACTTCAATACTTTGCACAAAGTAGGAGGTGGTCAAGAAATGTGTGCTGAATGAATAAATTTGATACCATTTTTCTTTCATAGCACTTGTAACACCAACCCTGGCAGACTTAAAACTTCATGTCTAGTTTCTTACCAGTCTATTCCCAGCACCTATAGGTGACTCTCAATAAATGTTTGCTGAACGATGAATGAATAACTATACATCTCACACAACACCCACTATAATACTAACCCTAAATAGTATTTGGTTGATTAACGTTAATCTAAAGCAGTGAAGTTACTGGAAACCGAGACCTTTCTGGAAACTGTAATGCCATGAGTTTCCATTATTTCTCTGTTCAGCTCACTGGTCATATTTTGCAATTGCCTCAAATGTAAAGTAGCATCAATAATGTGCATTAGGCTGGGAGGAGCATTAATAAATTAGTGTGAATGTGAATTAAAACAAAAAAAAAACATGCAGCAAAAGAAGCCACAGAGTGCTAAATCATAGTGGTCAGTAAAGGATCATTTCCTGTTGCTCCCTGCCCCATGATATATGTACAGAAAATAAACAAGAGAGAATATGAAATGATAATGACTCAGGATAATGCTTGAAATACTAATGACTAAGGATAATACTTGAAATACTAATGACAAAGCAAGAGAAACTGATTAAGACAAAGGAATTAAGTGTTTTAAGAGATGTACATTATTGGGCAAAACTATGTGCTTAAATGAGATTCTGATGAGGATGGTGAAACTTTGGTTCCTGACACGTGGAATAGTTTCCAAAATGCAAGTTAGCCTGGATTAAAGGTTAAAGTTCATGTAATCATAGAATTAGAAAGCCCCTTAAGCAATTAGCTGGGTTTTGTTCCCTTCCCCTCAACTGGATAAGAGAGGGAAGAAGGGAGAGAGACGGAAGAAAGAAGAGGGAGAGAGAGAGGTGGGGGAGAGAGAGGAGACCAGACATTAAAAATAAATAAATAAATAAATAATATTTAACATTTTCTTTAGAAAGATGATTCAGTCCCTATTCAGACTTATACATAAACAAAACAATTCTTTGTTTTTGTTTAACTGAAACTTATGTTGTAATTTAAACCTATTTTCTCATTTGATTCTCAAGAGCAATGGAAAATAATAAGTTAATTTCTTCCTCATGATACTTCAAGCCAATCCAAATAACCCTAAGCTATTCAGCTTTTCTCTGTGAAATTCTTTGTCTGTAATCTTTTAAAATTCTGAAGTAAGATTGCATTCTGAATACCAAAACCCTAAATACTAAATCCTAACTACTAATACATTCAAATACATTGGAATGTTTTTGTAATAATTAACGACTTGGGAAATAGGAGCCATGGAAAAACATTATTATACATGCAATAAAAAAAGATGCTTAAAATTATTTACAAAAAGTTAAAGTTCACACAGGAAATTTTGCCTATCTGATATTGAAACATTCTGTCAAACCACAAGAAATTAAAGCAGTACAATCCTGACACAGGTATAGATGAATAGATCAAGAGAATAGACTACAGTCCAAAAAAAAATCCATTAATTTCATTTCTACTACTAAGTTATAACAATGTCCAACACAATGATGTACGTAAATGACCCCTTGGTGCCAGCACCACACATAAACTCCCAGAATCCTCACAACAGCAGACAAAGGGCAGAGCTGGCACTTAATATGCACACCCAGACTCCTCTGACCCCAGAATCTGTGCTCTTAATGAAAATACGCTAAAGACTTCATTTCAAATGAGTAATATTTAAAATTGGAGAAAGGGCTTGGAGCAATTGGCTAAAAATGTAAGAAAAAGTAAAGGTAATTACTCACGTCATAAAAAAAAGTTGTAAGTGGACTAAAAATCTGAAATGTAAAAAAAAATAAAATAAAACATACTATATTAAACATTGAACAGTTTTGCAGTCTTAGAGTGAAGAAGGCCATTCTTAGAATGACACCAAGGTCAGAAACTGAAAAGGAAAACTAACATATTTCACTACTGAATATTGGTGTTTCCTGAGGCTCCAGAGATAGACTGCTGGGGCCCTGGAGAGGGAAGAAACAGGTTATATATGTAATCATCAGAAGCCTGGATTTTATTCTTATTATAACTGTAGGGAAGTATCCTCATCAGATCTGCACTTGAGGAAAAAACCACTCCAGGAGACTCCCATTTGCAGTAAGACAGTAGACTGAGATAGCCAGGAAAAATTTCAGGCACAAAAATACGAAATGGGCAAATGTTATAAAGTTAGTTTAAAAGCATAGTTGAAATCACAAAAAGCAAAGCAAATTCCTGGGTACCAAACACAAAGATGGAACTGAGAATTGGAGTGGTAAATATAGAGGACAATTTAGTGATGGACAGAGGGCAGGGGGATTTGGGGGCTGGGAGAATGGAGTGAAGGATTAAAGAAGTACAAATTAGTAGGTGATAGATGGTCACGGGGATGGGGAGCACCTCATAGGAAATGCAGTTAGCATTAATATATTGGCTAGGTGGAAAACCAGAGGAGAGAAGGAGCAATTAGGGAGATCGTTTTATAAACTATATAAATGTCTAGCCAATGTACTGTATACTTGAAACTAAAAGAAAAAAAGCTGCTATAAAAAAAGAAAAGAACATTGGAGTGGTGAGTGCCTGAGCTGATGCAACACTGTGTGGAAGGCTGGGAAATGTAATCCTTGTATGCCAGGACTTGAGTTTAACTGACCCCACATGAGGCTTGGGCCTAGGCAAAGAAGGGAGTTAGAGCAAGGACTCTTTGGCCAAGCTGATGGGGCACCCTTGAGCCAAAGTTTCCCATTAGAGTTATTTGGTGACCTATAGGAATAGATCTGCACTAGTACCCCCGTTGTGCTCAATCATGGCAAAAATAGCCCAGGGAAATCAAGGTTTCTTGATGAACAACGTGGTGAATCTGGAGGGGTTGTCAAACAATTACACTCCCCATAATAGAAGATCTGAGCATTTTGTTTCCATGGCAGCCACAGTCTACCCTATACGCTGCATAGATCTATTCCATATAGGTTTGGGGAACAACTCTTCCATGGTTCCCATGGCCTCTAGCCTTAAGGAAAAACTTAGAGGAAAGGGCATTGTTGGAGCTGCTACTAGGCATAAGTGGTACTCATCTCATCATCTACCTCTTCCATTATCCATTCTAAATTTCCCTCACTCTCAGCTATTACTTCAGCAGATCTTGGTGGCTTCCCTGGTGGTATGACCAAAACTGTCATTTCTGAGGCAAAGTCTCAGGTTGGGGTTGCTACATGCATCCATTTACAGTTACAAGGGGCCAGGGAGCACATAGAGACTCCCAAGTTCTACATGTTTTCTTCCTGTCCCCATTGTGTAGCAGCAGCACTATCTCCTGACATCTCTTCTTGCCTGCTTGGCCCAAGATACAAGGAATCCAAAGCACTTTGATGGTGGCTATAGTTTGTAGTTCAATAAGCACCCAGATGAGAATGATGCCTGAGGCTCACTCTATGGGCAGAAAAGGCAAAGCATGACCAGAATAAGCATCTACCCCTCTGAAAATTAACTGTTGATCCTTACAGGAAGAATGGAGTCTATATAATTGACTTGCCACCAGGTGGCTCTTTGGTCGACTCAGGGAATAATACCATACCCAGGTGCCCAGTATTGGTCTCTTGCTGACAAGTCAGACATTCAGAGGCAGCAGTAGCTAAATCTTGTCAGTAACCTCCATCTCAATCACCATGACCACTCCTTTTCCCATCATGCTAGTTCTGGGGTGGCTGGTGATGAAGGCTGATTAATGTCAACTGGTTGAGTCAGCTTGTCTGCTTGGTTGCTTGAGGACTCTTTTATGGTGGATGTTTTCTGGTGTGCATAATATGTGACACAAAGATCATTATGATCATCCTCACTCCCACAGATCCATCCATATAGCTGTATACCAGACTTGTCTCTGATCTTCCAGTATATTTCCTATCCAGACAACCTGGTTATTGGCCACCGCCCAGACATCTATATACATTCTCACCTAAGGCCGTTTCTTCAACACAAAGTAGATGACCAGGTGCACCTCCCACAGTTCCGCCCATAAGGTTTTCACACTTCTCTGTCTTTCAAGGTCACTCCTGAACATGGCTATAATGCAGCCACTGTTCATTTTCAGCTTACATAACATACTAAGCCAACTCATCTGTAAACCAAGTTTGGGATTATGCCTCCTCTTTCGGCTGGTCATATGGGTCTTGCCATATGGCCAAAAGTGTGAGCTGGGACAGGGGCAGTGGTACAACTGTGGAGGTAACATGGGGGTGGGGGGGACTGGATTACCTGCTTATACAGCTTCCTTATGCCCTCTGATGCTACTTGGGCTTGATCCTAGATGTACTATTTCCCTCTTACGATGGACTGCTGCTGGGCTTATCTGACTTTGAGACTTGGTGGGTTTGATAACAAGAAGTTGGTCAGTTTTGTTCACTGATTTATTTCAAGTGCCTAGAATAGTGCCTGGCATATAATAGGAGCTTAACAAAGTTTTATTGAGGAAACAAAGAGCAGCAATGAATGTAATTTTTAAAAAACAAAAAATTAAAAGGATTTTTAAAAATTTAGTTTGCTGAAAAAGCTAATAAAATCAATAAAACTTTAGCAAGTTTTATCAATTTAAAAAGAGATAGGGTACAAATAAACCATATCGGGAATCAAAAAAAGAGACAGGTGCAGACGTAGTAGTTTTAAAAATTAATAAACCACTTCTCATCGTTACTGCTACCATCTTTACTCTTCCAAAAGGACTTTTGTGAGCTTATACTTGTTTTCCTTAGGTATAGTCTGCCCACCCTGAGTCTATTTTCTACACAGCTACCAGAATGATCTCTTTTTAAAAAATTTTTTACTGTAAACTAATTTTAGATTTACAGAAAAGTTGCAAAAATAGAAAAGTTTCCATATGCCCTTCACGCATGTTACATAACTGTGGTATAATTCTCAAAACCAAGAAATTAACTAAACTAGAGACCTTATTCAAATCTCACTTGACTTTCCACTAACGTTCTTTTTCTGTTGCAGGATCTTATCCAGGCCCAGACATTGCATTTAGTTGTTATTTTTCCTTTTTCCCTCCAATCTGTGACATTTCCTTAGTATTTACTTGTCATTTATGATCTTGATACATTTGAAAAATACTAAGCAGTTAAAAAAGTAAATTACATGAGAGAGGAAGAGAGCGAGAGAGAAAGAGGGAACTACTATGGAAATTTTATGTCAATAAATTTGAAGACAGATTTAGAAACAATACCTAGAAAAACAAAGTAGTCAAAACGGACTCAAGAAGAAACCTTGACTAACCCTATAGCTATTTAAAAAAATTAAAATTTACCCTCTAAAAATAAAATAAAATAAAATAAACAGTAGGCGTAGTCAGTTTTATCAGAACATGTAATCTTTATGAAAAATGTAATCTTAATCTTTTACAATCCGTTCCAATGAGGAAAAAAGAGGGGCAATTTCTTCACCTCATGTTACAAGGCAAGTATATGCTTGATACAAAACCTAGACAAGAGCAATATGAGAAAAAAAAATAAAAGTTTTATGAGTAAATAGAGAAATACAATTCTTTCCCATTTATATGGGTCAAAAAATATGATCATTTCAAGAAAAAACATTTGATAAAAGATGACACACATGTATGACATTTTAAAATTTTTCTTGGCAGGCTAGAAATACATGGGAACTTTCTTAATTTGATAGAATCTACCAAAACCCTAGGGCAAACATTATACTTAATGATGAATCATTAGAAAGATGGTCCTAATTTCCTTTCAAGAAGGAAATAAAACAAAGATTCCCATCATTACTATTTCCATCTAATATTTTACCAGAAGTCAAAGGAAAATACAAAAAGGCATACTGATTTAAAGGAAAGAAACAAAACTGTCATTACACACAGATGATATCATTCTCTGCACAAAAATTCAAGAGAATCTATGGATAAATTATTTAAAATAAGCTAGTTCACTAATTTTAGAAATCAAGAAGCAGATCTGATTCGGTGAATGAGTAAGAGAAAGAAGAAATAAGGATGATATCTGGTATTCTGATTTGGGAAAATATATGATGTGATACCATTTACTTAGATTGTTAATTCTGCAGGAGAGTGAGCCTAGAGTGAGGGCAGAGCCATAGTAAGTGAGTAGCTTCCTAGAGAATTTATCTATGTGGGGTCCTAAACATTACTCAAATATAAAGAGATGAAGAAAATTGTCTTCAGAATTGCGGTGAAAGAGATTATTACATGTAGTCGTAAGGAATACTTTGTTTGATAAGCCCCTCGAGAAGAGGGTAAGATTCTTCTTCCCC
Source organism: Pteropus medius (assembly GCF_902729225.1). Classification (NCBI taxonomy): domain Eukaryota; kingdom Metazoa; phylum Chordata; class Mammalia; order Chiroptera; family Pteropodidae; genus Pteropus; species Pteropus medius. The sequence goes on along the minus strand of NW_024342473.1, from coordinate 8,083,210 downwards.
CAAAGGAATATTCTAGTAAAGACTGCAACTTACTTGTCTGAAATTTTAGAAGGGTGGTTCTGATGAGCAACATGGGTTTTGTTTTCATGAACAGGATATCCAAATATAAGACCAAGCTAATTTGGACAGAAAAATAAAAGAAAAATGAGATTTTGGGAACAGTAAAAATTCATTCTCTACGCTTCCTCTCAAAATCTCTTGCCTCTGTTCTAAATAAAGGTTGAAAGGGTGGAATGGAGTGGCAAAGTAACAGCTAGCTAAAAGGTCCACGTATTGCAGTCTCATGCTGGGTGGCAGAAATTCAGTATGTGACAAGTGAGATGTGAAGATTTCAAGTAATGGGTTGGATATAGGTGTCTGGAGCCTGGAAATACATATTTGGGAGTTACCAGCATACGAAGGAGAGTTGAAACCATGGGCATGGATGGATAGATCAAGTAGAAAGGATATAGAGAGCAAAATGAGAAGACTCACCCCAAGAATAGGATGCTGAGGAAGAGAAACTGAGAATTGGTGGCAAGAGAAGTAGGAAGAAAACTATGGCAGTATGTTGGGAAGAACCCAGGAGAAGAGAGAATATTGTAGAGAAAATGTGCATCAATGACAATGACAATTGCATCAATTAGCAGAGTAAAAGTGTGCATTTTCAAAGCCACATAGGCAAATTAATCAAGTCCAATCTACTCTCGTTGAAATGGGAGTCTTAAAGCAATAAGATTTTACTCTGACAAATTCATTTCTTAATTAATTTGTTCACTCACATTTAGTAAAGAACCACTGTGTGCAAGATCTCTGCCAATATCTCTCTTCCCTTCTCCTCTCTTATTGAGCCAAATTAAAATCCTCAGGTATTTCCTTAGCTTCTGAGAACAGGCATGGACTCAATAAATAAACTTCCGTTTTTTACTTGATTAATTTCCAATCCCTTCAACTCAGCATTTCATTCTTGTGTACATTCAAAGTAAATAGTTTTTCTGAGACTACGACTTTCAGTTTCTTAGACATGTATTAAAAATAGTAAGATAGCCATTAAAAACAACTGAAAAATCCATGTGTTCATTTTTTTATTGTGATAAAATTGGTATGCGAGATTATATATCTTTTAGGCATACAACATTGTAATTTCATATCTGTTTACACTACATAGTGATCGCCACTCTAAGTCTAGTTACCATGCATCACCATACAGTTGATCCCTTTCACTCATTTTGCACTCTCCCAGCCCCCTTTCCCTTAGGTAAACACCAATTTGTTCTCTGTACATATCTGAGTTTTTGTTTGTTTGTTTGCTCTTTTTGTTTGTTTTTTAGATTCTACAAAAAGTGAACCCATATGGTATATTTTTCTCTGTCTGGCTTACTTTACTTGATTTTTTTTAATTTTCCCATGCAATCTTGTTTTAGAATCTTTTCAGTTAATTATGTTCAATATTCTCTTGAGATCTTTATAATATAAAGACATTTCCACTGAATCTAATGTAATGTTTTTCTAACTGGATCAGGAAACATAGTCCCACATTAATAACCACTCATGACTACCTTCTATGTGTTCTTCGGCCATTAAAGAACTTAAAATCTTGTAAGAAAAATAAATCATAGAATTAAATAATTATAATACAAGGCAGATATGCCAGAAAAAATGAGCAACTTAAGTTTCACTGGTAGAGAAATCAGCTTTAGCTTGAATGACCTGGGAGGGCTTTGTGGAAACGTTGACGTTTAAGCAGGGTCTTAAAACTGTAGAAGGATTTCACTAGGCGAAGGTGGCAGGGAGACCTCATGGGGAGAGGCAGCACTGGCGTGAACAAAAGCAGCAAGGCAAGAAAGCACAGAGAACGTCCGGGAAGTAATGTTTAGGTACGCTTGGAGGAAGAAACTATGTCAGAGACAAGAGGAGAAAGAGAAAAATGTTAACAGCTAACGCTAAACACTTATTACGTTAGGTAGCCTGCAAAGTGCTTTATGTTCATCATGCCATTGAACCCTCGCACAACCCAAAGGGGCAGACCCCGTTCTCATTTCCATTTAGCAGATGAGGAAACCAAGGTACAGCAGAATCCAATGACTCACCCAACACTGCACAGATAGGAAGTGGCTGGGCCATGATTTCAACCCAGTCACTGTGATTTCAGAGCTATGCACAGTCCAATGTTGCTGAAGAATGCAGAGGGACTGTGTGAAAGGTGGACGGAGATCCAGGAGAACACTAGTCATGAATATGAAGAGAGGATGGAGATTCAGTAAGACAAGAGTCATTAGAGTTATAAATCTCTCAGAGAATCCATAGCCCTGGACTGAGAAAAAGCCTTTAAAAGAATGCTTAGTTGGCCCCAGAAGGCTTCAGGAGTGCCTCTTCAGCAGAGCAGTGTCAAGGAACCCAAAACACAGAGGATTAAATAGGGATTAGGTGGTGGGACTGGGATGCAGCAGCCATAAACCACTTTTTCTAGGATTTTGGTGCCCAGGGAGAGAAAATACCTGGTACTTGGAATAGAGTGATCAATTTTTGGTCTTGTTTTTCAAGCTAACTATATTTGTGCTTACTCACAGAGGAAAGTTAGTGTAAAGTGTTAGAGAGAGAACACAATTGAAGTTCCAAAGTCCTTTTGAGTGGGTGAGTGGGAGCGGTAAAGAAATCAAAGACACAGGGGAGGCTCAGAAAACTATAGAGAGGAAGAAAGGTAACTTTTTCCCTAAGACAAAAGGAAGGAAAGACAGGAAGTGTGGAGACATATTCTGAGGTACTGAGGTAGAGGCTGAGCAAGTCAACTTCTGATGACCTCATCATCCTGGAAGTAGGAGGCCAGGTCCAATGGTAAAAAATCGTAGGTTGGGCTGGAGATAGAAATTTAAGTATTGCAGTAATGATTCAAAACATTCAGTGGGAAATCAACAAAAGTTGTGTTGGAGTTGGCCTGGTATGATTAACCTAGCAGGCTGGCATCTCTCTTCACCCTGCTGTGAAGCCAGCCCCTGTAAGAGCTCACCTATAACAACTTCACCTCCGTTGTGCACTCCTACCCAAGCTAGCCACCTCTACCACTTCAGCCCTCTGTATACTGTTTAATCCTGCTCTCCTTACTCTAACTCTTTCGCCCATTCCTCTAACAGCCTCACTCCTTAGGCTTAGGCTTAGTATTACTTCTGTAGCCATCTCTGACTTCTAGCCTCCCTACTCATTACAATTCCAACTCATTCCTTGAATTCTCTGCTTTGTAGCTAATCACCTTGTTCAGTCCTGAGCCCTGGAAGCTTTAACAGCATATGCTCAAGAGGCATGCTCCGTTAAAGGGTAGCATGTAGAAGGGCTGCGAAGCAGCTTTGATGGCCTGATTGGGATAGCTAGTCTCAGTTTTTCCACTAGATTCACTCTCTGTGCTTTTCCAACTGTTCTGTTCTCCAGAAAGCTGACCTCTATGGATGATAGCAAGCAGGTTCCCTTGCCCACTGATTTCCAACTGGGTTAGGCCAATTGGAAGGCCCGGTAGGAGTTTGAGGGTAGGTAGAAAAGAGACAGCAGGAAATTTATTCCTTCAGCTCCTTCCTGTGTGGCTGCAGGCTACCAGTGGCCATCTCTCCATTGAAGACCACAAGTTCTCAGCAGCTTCTCCTACACCTATAACTACAATCACAGCTCCAGATCCACACTCATGAATTCCAGTAACCACTCCTTGCTTTTTCAGGACTAAGAAAGGTATTGCTAGCTCCTGGGTGCTTCAATATCCCTGTTATTTCCCCTCGACATCTTTGGAAATAGTCCATTAACTCCTTTTCAATTTCCACACTTAAGCGTAGTATCCCTTTTTGCTGCCACAACCTAACTGACACTGTCCTAACATTGAAAGGATCCAATTAACATCATTTTAAGATATGTGTAGCAGGACTGGGGAATACAGGAGTGTCAGGGATAAAGGGAAATGATGGAGAATCTTTATCTGAATGTCTCACTGGCATCCTCAAGTTTGATGTATTTAAAATCAAATTCATTATTGCCTTCCCCTTATCCAAATTTACTCCTCCTCCAGACTTTGCCACTTTTCCCCCATTCATTCTTTAATTTATTTAAGTATTCATTATTTATAGAATGCTTCCTACTATACTAGGCACTAGGGATTCAAAGATGCTGAGAACAATGTCCATCTCTCTAGGGATTCACTGCTGGTGGGGGGATACCCACAGCTGACTGTAAAATGATATAATGTATGCCTTTTTTATTTTTTTGACCATAAGGACTACATGATGGCAAAGCAGAGAAGAAGGACCAAGGAGGATGGGGCTTAAGCCAGAAGGTTTCTCCAAGGAAGTAATGTACAAGTTGAGCCTTAAAGAATAAGTAAGCTTTCAGTAGTGGAGGGAGTAAGAAGGTAGAAGAACATTCTAGGCAGAGACAGCATGAGCAAGAAATGCAGGCATGAAAGTGCATAGCATGTTCAGGAAATGAAAAACAGCTGGACCACAGGATAAATAGTGAGTGGGCAGGCAGGCTGGGGCGGGGATGTGGTGTAAGGGAGGAAGGGAATAAGTGATAAGGCTTTAAAAGAAAAAATCTTGGCCAGATTATAAAGAGTGTTAGTTGTAAAAATATGTTTGAGTGTTATGATACCTAATGTGGCCAGACACTCTTCTGAAACCTTGTACCCTTTGGTGGTTCCCCAGAACAAAGGGTCAGGGCTTTCTACCTTTGCCTTAGGTAAGGGATGTAATAATGAGTCAGGAAACAATAAAGTTCAGTTGTTGTTGTTGTTGTTGTTGTTGAAAGAAAGAAAGAAAGAAAAAGGAAGGAAGAAGGAAGGAAGGAAGGAAGGAAGGAAGGAAGGAAGGAAGGAAGGAAGGAAGGAAGGAAGGAAGGAAGGAAGGAAGGAAGGAAGGAAAGGCTTTTGAGTTTCTAACAGGACTTTGAAATTCATGGTAGAGGCTGTAGTTCTGAGAAAGAAGGGCTTCTGAATTTTTAAACTCTTGGGTGTAGTAGTTTATGCCACAAACTCTACTTTTAGATAGAATAGTTGGAGAATCACACTGGGGGTGATTCAGAGCTTTTCCTTTCCCACTTCAGATGCCACCTCCAGAGTCCACAGCTGCCGTGCCGGATGGGTGGAAAAGGAAGGAAGGAGGAAGGGAAGGGAAGGGAAGGGAAGGGAAGAGGCCTATCGTGAAGGAGCACAGACTTTCCTGCTGACTGCGACTTTAGTCAGCAGGGGAAAATCCAGATGGAGCAGGGCAGAGAGCAAGACTTCTGGACGAGATACAGACACATACATTGCGGAGGAATGAAAAGTCATGAGAGAAACTATTTTCACAGATTTCTTTCCTTCTTTCACATTTAAGTATGTCTCATTGGAAATTCATAATTACTCTTAACTGGTGCGAACTTTAATAAATGTGCAAGTACACATGCTAGACAGTACCTGTAAATTTCTCCTGAAAATAAACAGTGGAAAAATGCAGTATAGGATTCAGCACCTTTCCCTTTTCGTTTCATATCATTTACACAATTTACTAATTCATGGGAAATATTATATAATTGCAAAATTGTTTTGGTCAAATCAAGTTGTACTTCTTTTAGTCAAAACTTACTGAAGGAGTGACTTTTAAATGATATTTTTATTTTTTTAAAATGCAAATACCTATAAATAAAGCAATTTAAATAAGTAAAGAAGTTTATGTCTATTGTGGGTCAGGATTAAAAGACCACCTTACATGACAAGCCTGGTTTCTAGCTTTAGTGGAGGTTCTAATTATTTGCTAGGTCTTATGCCCTTTTTGCTCCCATTATATTGAAACCAAGAAAGTTTATAAATGAGCATATGTGGAATTTGGAGAAAACTTGCCTGAGTCACTCTTCAGATAGCATCTATTCTCTACCTTGGCCCCTTTGTCTTGACATTTGCTAATAAGTCCCTCCCTGAATTAATTAGATATCAAAATATCTCATGTTTTTGTTTTGGATTTTTTTTTTTTTTACAAAATTATTATTAAATGTAGATTTAATACAGCATGATGCCACTTTATTGCTTTTTTTTTTTTTTAATGGATTGGTGCTGCTCTTTTTACTTACTTTGCCTTAAAAGCTTCTTGGAATTTAAAAACTACAAGTTTTGGAAGGCCATAGCCATAAGCGACATTTCTATAAGATACTTATTCATTCCTATTCCCATTTTCTTTGAAAACAACAGTAATGGGAAGAGGTAAAAACGGGCAACTTCTAGCTCATATGCATATCTTTGTGTGAATTGAAAAGAACACCTTTGAAAAGCCACAGCAAGGATGACGGTTTAGGGAGCAGAGTGACAGGCTAGATTTTAATCACCGCTCACTCTCTCAGCCAAGGTGGTTTCCAAAGGACTGCAATGAACCTCGTGTCAGCTCAGTCCCTGAGTGGATTCAGGTAACTCGCCTTCACTCTAGTTATTCACTAAAAGGTAAGTGAGCCCTCTCTGGAGACAGATAACTTCATCAAAGCCTCTGCTTTGATATTTTTACATGATGTCCAGCATTTAATAAAAAGTTATTAGGCAGGACCAAGAGAAAAAGTAGACAATAGAAATGTACTTACAAATGACTCACCTCTAGAATGATCTGCCATGGACTTTAAAATAACTATGATTAAAATATTTAATAAAGTATATGATGGGATAGAGAATTTCACAAAAGGACAAGAATGTATAAAAACACGAGTAAATTCTAGAACTCTAAAATTTTGAATCACATATATGTAGGTTACTACTTATTAAGGACAAACAGAAAAGTTGTGAAGAGAAAAAGGTAAAGTATTTGACAAAACATGGAAAGAAGCCTTTGAAATGCAGCCATGGGAAAGGAATAGGATCTAAAGTAAAGTCTTCCTGGGTCTTGCATTCCTGACAACACAGTGGAGAGACAGCTGAGATGCCTGAGCAGCAGTGCATTGACATACGCTGGAGAAAAGTTTTCAGAGGTGCACCAAATTTTTTAAATCCTAGCAACAGGGAAAGAAGTTTGAAAATATATCAGGCACACACAGAAAAATTGTAAATAAAGAGTCCAAAACCAAATCCCTTAGGCCATGACAGGGTTCAGCAAGAAGCTATGAGCAATTCGTACTACAACACCCAAAAGAAACCTAACTTCTGAATAAATGACTAGACACACGCAAAGAAAGCATCTCTGTCTCGAAAGCAATCAACTTCTCCTTCAATTCATTTAGTAAGCTATGTTAGTTTGAAACTTATGTTTTTAATTTCAGAACATCTGTTTTGAGCTATATTGAATCTTCTTAAGTACATTTACATATGTATGTATGTATGTATGTATGTATGTATGTATGTATGTATGTATGTTCGAATTATCACCATTCCCCTTCTGTGCCTCTGGTGTATGGGAGCCTGTTTTAATTGTCCTTTCTTTCCACTAAAACTTGGCTCTTTCGGTTTGTTGTTATTTCTGTCAGAGCTGCTTTTAAGGACTCAGTTAATCTGCATGACCCAGGCAGCTTCCGGGAGGAAACTTTTTGTTCCTTGGTTTTCTCTTTATCTCTCAGGGTTAGTGAGGTCTCATCCTTCTTCATCTCCTTAAGCCCAAAGAATCTGAACATGTTCCCACCAAATGATGTTGATCTTCCCTAGAGCATCAAGGATTCCCTTGAACCAAGATACCCTAGGCATGAATGCTTATGGCTGCCTGCTTGGGACTCTCCCACGGTTGTCTCTGATCTCTCGTTTGGACCACAGAGAAGGGAGCCCAGCTACAGCTCTCTACGACTTGGTTTTGAAGGTGATGAGTCATCATCCTCATTATGTGTTGCTAGTTTTTCTTTCTACTATGAAGGCATTTTAAACCACAGATCTATTATTGTGATGGCTCAATTTTTGTGTACCCCAAAGCACAAATTTAACTAATAAGTCTTCATTGGGTTTTTTCTACTATATTTACTGCTGATAAACTTTGCAAAGTTGATATGCAAAATCTACAAAAAAAAAATCTACTCAAAATATGAATATAGAATTGAAGATTCTATTGGGTTCTAAGGACCTACATCACTATGCGCCATGTGATAAAGCCATTCCTCCACAACTTTTCTTTGTTGGAACAAGTGTGAATCATTTCTTCTCACACTGTGCCATGACATCATAAAGCCTTGGCACCAATGTAATTATGAACAAAAACATGAGAATAGCACTAGGTCACACTGACTGCATGAGCCAGAAGAGATTTCTATAAGATTGTTAAATTACTTAAATGAAAGCACAAAATTAAAAGCTCTCATGAAAGTTGTTCATTTTGTGGGATATGTATGGGAGTTCAAATTTGAGAAACTTGAAGTAAAGATTGCACCCAAATGGTCTCTCTCTAGCCATGAGTCCCAGAGCCTACACTTAAAAGCTTTACTAATATTCATTTAATACTCATTAAATTGATATGCTAACTTTTCATTTTATTTCTTATTTTTAATATCTTTAAAATATTAATTACCTATTCTATTCAAATATTTGCATCACCTTTTAAAAAAGTTCTTGAAGTCAATTTTTTAAAGAGTTGCCGGTCCTTTTCCTTTTTTGGTTTAGTTTCCCTTCATTCACTCTATCTCCTCACTGCTGGTAGATGTTTCAGAACTTAGCACACTTCGTTTGGAAAGATAAGAGGCAGAGAGATGTCTAATTTATCTGTAGTTTGCAAAAAATGTTTTTCTCAGTTTCACTGTATCTACCATGTGCTATGCACTTTTACCCAGTGAGAAACAGCTTAATTTTTTTCAAATTAAAAATGCGTAGTTATTTTTATTCATTTACGTTTAACATTATTGATGATATATTTGGATTTATATCTACTACCATTTCACTGTTTTTTATGGGTCTCACTTATTTTATATTTTTTCTTCTTTTTTCCTTCTTTTGAATTAGCTGAATATTTTATATTATTGCATTTCCCTCTTTACTAACTATGTATGCTTTTACTATTATTTAATGGTTACTCTAGAGATTGAGATGCATTCTTGGCTTATTATTCTATAGTATATATTAATAGTTTTACCACTTCTTAGATAATATTAACACCTTAAAATATTTTAACTCCATTCTCTCAGACCCTATGCATTTAGTTCTATATATACATATACATATACATATACATATACATATGCATATACATATGCATATGCATATACATACACATATATATATATATATGTATATGTGTATATATATTTAAACTACCCAGGGTATTATGATTATTGTTTTGCATAGCATATATTGATTTAGGTTTACCCACATGTTTACTCTTTCTTTCCTCCATTTGTTTTTCAGTCTGGGATCATTTTCTTTATGCTCAAAGAATTCTCTTCATTATTTCTTCTGGAGTGAATCTTCTGGTGATGAATTCTCTTAGCTTTTCTTTGTCGAGAAATGTCTTTGCTTTGTCTCTGATTTGAAGAATATTTTCACTCGGTGTAGAATTCCAGGTTGGCACCCAGGGATAGTTCTCAAACCCCTTACCCTGTTCCTAGGATTTAAAACACTTGACATTGCCTGAAAACTTCCCTCTAGCATGTATCAGTGCACTGCTGCTCAGGCAGCTCAGCTGTCTGCCCACTGTGGTGTCAGGAATGCAGGTTCAAGACCCAGAAAGACTTTGTTTTAGATCCTATTCCTTTCCTGTGGCTGCGTTCTTATGCTGCTCCATCAGATACATCACCTCCCTTTTCTCTTAGCTATGTTTTCATTAATTTTCAATATTAGTGACTTGAAGATCACATGCACATTATCTGAATTTTTATAATTTAGGAAAGGTGTTGAGAAGTAACTTGTTATGCACTAAAATTTTGTGTAAAGAAATGTGAGGTTGGGAAGGGCTTGCTCTATTTTAGACTAGATAACTGCATGATTATTAAGTAAGTCTACTTCCCTTCTGATTAATAATTTAATTGGTTAGGGGAAGAAATACCAGCTGAATAATATAACAAACAAACCTCAGAATCTCAGAAGCCTAGTATAATAGTTTACTTTGCACTCACGTAATGTTCATTACATTACCTTGGGTTTTCAGTGGGCAGCCTTCTATATGGAATTCAGGGACCGTGGCACCTTTAATCCCTGGGCCTCAGGGTCCTCCATCAGGTGTTCTGCATTCAGCCAGCAGGAGAAAGAAGAAGGTAACTTCAGTATCAGAAATAGCTAGCTTTTATAGGCTGAGTCTGCAAGCGGCACACATCGCTTCCACCTACATTCCAGGGGCCAGGATTCAGTCAACGGCCACATCCAGATTTAAGGGAAGCTGGGAAATGTCATCTAGCTGTGCGCCCAGGAAAAAAGAAACTGGGTTAGTGAGCAAATAGACTCTAACACAGTAATTGGTGGGAATTCAATTTATAATCATTAACTTTTTCCAAACCAAGCTCAAGAAGTTAAGAATTCTTTACATACATTCAATCTGTGCTTTAATTAATTCACATACGATAAATAATTTTAAACCACCAAAGTGTAGTTTATCTCTATTAGTGTTTTTTTGTTGTTGTTGTTGCTATAACTAACAAAAATAATAACACTGGTGGCTTTTAAATAGTCTATTACATAGAATGGTCACTTATCTACTACATTAGAGACAGAGTACTCCCTGGACCGACCTATGTGTTTTCTTTCAATTCCTGCCTGGAAATTGTGTGTGCGTTCTTTCAATTCCTGCTTGGGGCCACAGAGTGTGGATGCTGAGAAATGAAGAACTGTGCAAAGGGACCCACAGTGAATTCATGCTAACCTCTGCCGCACTCTTCCTGTTTGCTGCTCATCACCTCCACCTCCACCACCCTATCACCTCCTAGCAGAGCCTCAGGCCTTCCTCACATTGGCCACTATTTTCTTGTAATTTTTCATACTCCTGACATTCCTTACTTTCAAGACAAACTAATCACTTCACTCTTCTTGTTTAATTGCGATTTTTTCTCAGTGATCATCTCTTCCTTTTCCAGGTAGGCAGGGGCCATATTTTTCAAGCGCACAGCTCTATCTCCAGTGATATTTGGTGAATGAACACCAGTCAGCATATACCCCAATTTTCACCTCAAAATATCTCTGTCTCTATAGATAACACCTTCACATTCTTAACTCCTGTCATGGGAGATCTTTCTTTTCTTTCTATGGCTTATTTCTTCTTCACCACTATGCCCCGTCCCAATATCTTTGAGACTTCCTCCCTCAATCATCTCCTCTTCCTGCAGCATCTTTATGTTCTCCCTTTCCACTGGTTTTTCTTTGTCATCTCTCAAAATATAAAGAATTTTCCCCCAGTTGGAAAAAGGCTTTGTTTTGCTCCTCTGCCATTCAAGCTTTTAATTTTTTTCTTTCCTTTCACAGCTAAAATTAATTACTGGCTTTAGTGACTCATGGTCCATGTACTCCCTTCTGCAATCTGATAATCACTCTACTCTGGGCTCTTAAAGGTCATCAGTTACTTCCCAGTTACCAAGTTTAATGACCTTTCTCAGTCTTCATTTTCCTTGGTCACTTTGCAGTATCAGAAATTATTACACACCATGGGAGAGACAGCTCGCTGACCACCACATGTCCCGTTCTCCCTTTCTTACCAACACAATTCCAATTTTATTCCAAGTGGTAAAGTGTCCAACTCAATGATGATATTTCCCAGTCTTTGTTACAGTAGAGATGGCCTTATGAAATGTAAGCTGATGTGCTTTAGGTTAGTGCCAGCTGCTATAACAGATAAATTCTAAATTCTCATCAGTTTAGACAACCGTATTTTTTTTTTTATTGCTTACATAACACCCAAAAATGTGTATTCCAAGCCTTCTGCATGATTCATTCTGGGACCCAGTTTCCTTCCATATATTGGTTCATCCCTTTCTAGGACCTCAAAGTCCTCTATGTTCAGCTAGCAGATGGGGAAGGGTGTAGAGGATAGCATGTGGGAGGCTAGAACTCAGCTATAAGTTGATACAAGGGAGGCAGGAAAATGTAGTTTATGTGATTGCCTAAGAGGAGGAAATAGATTTGGTGGGTAGTTAGCCAGTCTCTGCTCCACAGAACCATTCAATAATGAATTCTGGCCCAGCCAAATGAGTAAGCATGACTGGAACAGGCCAGAGTCACAGCTCCCTGATCAGCCTTTTAAGCCAATGATCGGCATTTCTTCTTTACTCTCTGCCATGACAAGTTTATTATTCTTAACACATTTTTTTCCTTATTATTGTTGTCATAAACCATGAGTTAATCTGCATTCTGCCATAATAAGAACCATTACCGGTTACAATTAGACTACAAGTCTTTATAGCTATGAAAAGTGAAGTTTAAAAAATACTGAGATAAATAGATAAGATAAGCTTTAACATGAATTTGTACTTTAAATCCCCAAAGAGACACAAAATTGCAAAATTAGAGTCATGTTGGTTGTTGTCAACAATAATATTTTTTGCCAAGTATTAAAAAAAAGTACAGATGAGCTTTATAAGACATACAGGGATCACAGTGTCTCACTGCCCAGATCAACAACCCTTCCATTAGTTTGATTCTCTCTGTGGATTCTAAATCAAAATCCTTCCCATCATTCCTATACCATGTTTACTGATGTAGATGATATTTACTGTCTAACCTTGATCCACTGGCTAAAAGTGACATGCCTGTGGATTACCCTTTGTTCAGCTCAGATTACTCTCTAGCAGGGAGACTTCATCTGTATTCATACTCAGGGTGATTACATAAACATTTGAACCAGATAATTTCTCCTTCTCTCTCTCCAATCTTATTAATAGTAATAATAATACTTCATTCGAGGATGCCCAAGAGAGTGTGGGTTGCTTAGGTTTGGGGATGAGGGTGAGGAACTTGTGGAAAGAATCTGAAGAAAACCATTCGGTGATCAGAGATATAAAATAAAAATCTAAGATTATGCTGAGGAAAGCTAGATCAAAAATGGTATGAATAAAAAAATAAAATTGGAAAGTTAGGATTTAACTTGCCTGAGGTCACCAAAAAGCTGTTTAGGGAGGCTCCTTTAAACCTAAGATAAGTACAGGAGAGGAGAAGGGCCAACCGCCTCTGGGTCTCAGCTGAGATGCTCACCGGCACTGTCCCAGTAGCAAATACTGTAATGAGCCACCTACATCCCCTTTCAGGACCCAAAGACTTATTCCTCCAGCTGCAGCACACAGCCCTTCACTGTCAGCCAAGTATCTCCCTGTCTCGAGAGAGTTGCTATACCCAAGGCCATGTGGGCCCCAAGTGCCTGGCCCACCCAAGGGTGTAAAGACTCTCACTCCCAACTCAAGACAACTCTGAGGACCTCTTTCAGCTCCTGAGCTTCCAGTTGGGTAGATTAAGGCCTTTTATTGAAACGGGTTCACAGCTTGACTTCTTCCTCTGCCCAATCATGTTTCTGTTCCTTCCCTGTCACAGATGTTAATCCAAAAACACTTAATAAATATCCTACACACTAATCCTCATCTCGGAGTCTGTTTCACAAGGAACAGACCAGCCACACCTGCCAATGACTTCCCTTAGAACCACCAGCAAACTGCTAGAAAGTCTCAGCAATCAGAGAATCCTCACAACCTATAATTGGGTTAACGAATGTATTATCCCACCATTTATTTACTCCCAGATCATCAACCACAGACATTTTCAAAGATTTTTGTTTATCTTTAGGGTTTAAACTACAGTCAAGCTAAAATTGAAAGTATGTTCTCTCCAATCCTAAACATACAGAGATCTTGATCCTGAATTGCCTGTGGAAACAGGAAACAGAAAAAAAGGTCAACCGAGGTTGGCCAAGACAAGCCTACTCCCTAGAAACCCTGGAAAATAGAATCTCTCACTTTGGCAGCAAAAGATATCAAAATGGAATTTCTTGCTGGACAAAAATTTAGGGATCCTAAAAGGCAGGAATCAGAGTCAGACAAAATGAAGACTTTACTAACCCCCCTGCAAATTTTAGCAAACAGATGCTGAAATGACATTTGTGCAGCCTTTGCCACAAGACATTATGCAGCAAAAATGTAGGAAACTGGCATTTGCCTGGCCTTGATGGTGGTTCTGCCTCCCTACTTCTGAGCAAATACAGGAAATCGCAGGGTCCCCTCCTTTCTCTCTCACCCTTTTGTCTTCTCTGCTATTCTCTTTCTCCAAAGCAGTGTCTTGGGAATCCAAAAGACCTGGATGTCATTCTATCTTCATTACTTACTAATTATGTGAACTTGGGGAAGTCACTATCCTGAGTGTCATTTTCCTTACCTGAAAAATAGAGTATGTATATGTATATATATACATATATGTATATATATATACACATAATCTATTTTTATATATATGTATATATATGTGTATATATATATACATATATGTATATATGTGTATATATATATAACTTTGCTGGTATAGTTGGTAGAAATAAAAATGTTGCCACTGTCAGAGCCAAGCAGAGCATGTCACAGCACTATGCTTAACACTTTGGTCCAGTGGTTCTCACCTCAGCCGCACAGTGGAATTAACTGGGTAGCTTCAAAAATACTGAAGCCTGAAAGGCACCCCAAAGAGTCTTATGTAATTGATTTGGGATGCTGAATCATCAGAAATGTTTAAAGCTCTTCAGGTGATTCTAAAGTGCAGCCAGAGTTGAGAACTATTGTTCTATGCAGAGTATTGTGTCTAAGCCACATAACTACCCTACGAGTTCAGTGCCATTATCTGTCCTTCCCCTATTTTTACAGAAAAGGAAATTGAGGTTTAGAAAGGTTACGTGACTCTTGGAGGGTACAGATCTAACACGGGGCAAAGCTAAGATTTGAATTTATGCAGCATGACTCGGAAGACCTCATCAATCATTGCCGCACTACTGAGCTACCACCCCACCTACTGAACGTGAAGAAGCACCTGGCATGGCCTCTAGTCCGCAGAAGATGCTCCAAAATTGGTAGCTAATTTTGTTCTTTGCTTTGTAGCTTTTCTTTTCTCCATTCTCTGCTCTTCACAACCCCCAGACTAAAATATTGCTTGGAGTTCAGTAGGAATGAAAGATGGATAAGATTTAGAAATAAAATCAGGTTGGATCCAAGAAAAGTTATCCCTTTTCTTACTCTTTCCCTTTCCTAAACCTGGCCATGAGCACACACTTGCTTTCTGTTTAAAATCTTTTTAGGTAATTATTACAGATATCATACTGAAAGTATCAGTTATCTGACATATTTGTACCACCCCTTCTCAAGTCAATGTTTCATTTGCCTATGTCAATTTCTAGGCCTTGTCCATGAGCATGTATGGTTTTTGCATTTACAAAAACACAATATAATTATATGTTCAAATTTGTTCACATTATGCCATGTATATATATATATATATATATTTTTTTTTCCAGAAGATAAGTCTTATAACTGAATTCAGTAGGCTAGTACAGCTCTGCAGATAATGAAGATAACTTTATCATATTACTGGGCCCAAGATGTTTTAATTAAAAGTTTCCTTCTTAACCATATGACTCATCAATCCCACTTCTGGGCAGTTATCCAAAGAAACTCAAAACACTAATTTAAAAAGATATATGCATCCCTATGTTTATTGCAGCATTGTTTACGCTAGCTAAGATATGGAAGCATGCTAAGTGTCTGTTGATAGACGAATGGATAAAGAAGATGTGGTACGTATATACAATGGAAAGTTACTCAGCCATAAAAAAGAATGAAATGAAATTTTGCCATTTGCAACAACATGCATGGACCTAGAGGGTATTATGCTAAGCGGAATAAGAGATAGAAAGGCAAATATTATATGATTTCACTTATATGTAAAATCTAAAAAACAAAATAAACAAACAAACAAAACAGAAACGGTTTCTTCTCATAGATACAGAGAACAAATTGAAGATCTCTAGATGGGAGAGGAGTTGGGGGGCTGGGTGAAAAAAGTGAAGAAATTAAGAAGTACAAGTTGGCAGTTAAAAAATAATCACAGGGATGTAAAGTACAGCATAGAGACTATAGGCAATAATATTGTAATGACTACGTATAGTATCAGGTGGGTACTAGTCTTTTCAAGGGGGAGTGGAATCACCTTGTAAGTTATATAAATATCTAACCAATAGGCTGTACATCTGAAACTAATATAATATTGAATGTCGATGGTAATGGAAAAATTTTTAAATTTTAAATAAAATATAAATAAAAGAAAAGGGAACTATCAACTCACAATTTTGCCATCTTGATTTTTAAAAAATTCCCTCAGAAAAAAATAACAGTCTTGTTACTCTGAAAGCTGATGTAAAATTTATAGCCACAGTTGAATGAAATGACATTTGCTTTCTTTTATTTGCTGTATATTTCTTGGTGCCCACACTTCTCCCTGGCACAAAGAGTTCAAAACATACTTGATATATGAACAAGTGATGTTTTTCTTGGCCGATCAGTGAAGTTGTAAAATAAGATTTCTTAGGGAGAGGGACAGAAGACTCCACACTTCAGCCTGAGAACAGAGCAGGGTGAACAAGAGCACAGCAGGCAGGCAAGCAGCCGGAAACCCATGGTAAAGGCCATCTACATTGGCCAGGAGGAAACATGTGGTTTCCTGAATTACACCCATTCAAGGCCATTAATTTTGAAGCATAACATATATAAACCATGTCAGAGATCCACAGCTGTTCCTTCAGTCACATATTGGAATTATTTCAAAAGAGTCGCTTACAGTCCTGTGCTCCTCTCTCCCTGTGCACTACTCTTGGAAGGGGTATGGAGGTGGACGCAGCTGTAACAGGAAAATAAGGCCGCAAAGAACTGGCATAGGTACACTTTAGAGAATGTCCGTAGAGGAGGATTCTTAAGCTAGAGTCCACTGGGCCTCCTCTGGGCACCAGAATGGAGCTTCAGGAAACTGAACACCCTGTAATTGGTGCAAATTGTGAGTGTGTGCAATTGTGTGTGTGTGTCTGTCTGTCTGTCTGTCTGTCTGGAGAGAAGACCTCAGATTTCTTCAGATTCTTGTGTCTTTTGGTTACAGGGCCTTTTCCTTCTTTCACTTCATCAACTTAAGTGGGGCTCTTCTAAAACCATCATTATTCATTAGGAGCTCGACGGGGAGATGAGAGGTCAGGAATGAGAGGGAGATGGTGGAAGACAAGGGAACTAACCATGTGGAAGGCCTTCTATTAATTGGATAGATGTGAAGGAATGAGAGAGTGCTCATCATATATAAAGACCTTAAAATATTCATTCTGCTTCTTCTTATTACTCTATGCAAACACTTTTTATGCTTCCTCAGCTTCACGACACCACTATGAGGTGAGAAAACAAAATCAGAGAACTTGAGTAAACTAACCCAGGGTCACACAGCTAGTGGTAGAGTTCAGAACTATCTAATTGCAAAGCTTAGACCCTTTCAGTCAGGAGGCAGCCTCTCTGGCTACACTTAAGGCTTTTACATCCAAAGCTCAAGACTCTTGCTATTTCTGTGCATCTGTCATCAGAACAGGCATTAAGCTTAAAAATGAACTTCTTCAAGCCAAGGCCTAATTTAGGTACTTTTGGCCTCAGTCATCCCACTCATATTCCACACACAAAACTAGATATCCTTTCCCAGGATATCAAGTGATTATTAAAGAGATAAACCATATTTATCAAAAGGGACTCCCTTGCCTCTATGACGCAGCCAAGTCAAATTCCAGAAGGGAAAAAATGTTTTCTAGTAGTCACAAACCAGAGTGAGAAAGCTTTATATCGAGTCTATTTTCTGGTTTCAAAATCCATGCTAAAAACTGCAGTTAAACATCGACCACTAAAACACCCTTCCTAAAACACGTGAGAATCCTGCGAGTTGCACTGTACCGAGGACTTTTTATGTATCTGCACTTCATGTGTTATTCCTATGCCTCAAAAGAGCCAAGCAGCCTGGACTGACGTTACTACTTGAGAGGCTAAGCAAGTCCCTCAGGGTCACACGTGCAGTCATTAGCAGAATGAGGACTTGAACCCAGGTCTATCTGATGACAGCACCGGTGCTCTTAACCATGATCCTCCCACCATGTCAACACAGCCACTGTGATTCATGGTACCCAGGGCCAACATCTCCTTTGGTTTTCCCTGCAGCCACTTCCCCGAAATCTGGCCAGTCTCTTGGGAGGAGAAATCAAGATAGATGGACTCTACAAATAGAAGATCCAGGTTCCAGGAAAAGCTTTGCCACTTACTAGCTCCGTCACCTTGGCCAGATCACTTAACCTTTCAAGATCTCAGTTTCCTCACTTATGCGATGAAGATCATTGTTAATTGGTGCACCAAACCAGAATAGATTTCGACCTAAGCCTCAAATGTTAGGCAAATGTTAGTTACCTTTATCCCCTCCCGAACTCACTAATTCACTAGGTGGAAGCCCTTTCTCAGCCTCCCCACTGACTTCATCTTCAGCGTTCTTCTTGGCCACCACCAGAGTCCCACCACCGCCACCATCTCCTCGCACCCGCCTCCTCCCAAGTAGCTGCTGCTTAATTCTCCTTCATTTTAGTAGTTCCCTTGCCTCGCACAAGGGCTGGTCGAGGGTGCTCAGAATCTGGCTACTTTCCTTCCTTCCATCTCAGTCTGAGCACGAGGGTCTGTCTCTCCTCAGGACGCTGAGCGTCAGGACCAGCTCCTCGCTGGGCTGCTCCGCGCTGGGCAAAGGCAGTGCCGAGGGAGCAGCTAGCCGCGTGTCCCGCCCTTCGGGGAGGAGTGTGACCCGAGAGTTTAGATAGGAGGTGCCTGTCTGTCTGCTACACCCGGCGGCTAGCCGAGCTTCCTCTGCGGCTCAGCCTCTCCTCCCGAGGCGCGCGCTGAGCAGCTGGGGGCTCCTCTGCACCCGGACGCTGAGGACCTGGCCGTCCCGCAGCCTCCACTCGGGCCCGCGGGCCGCCGGCCATGAGGCAGCCGTTCTACCGCTGCCAAAACACCACCTCGGTGGAGAAGAGCTACTCGGCAACGATGGGCTGGTTGCTCTTCAGCGCGGGCCTCCTGGGCAACCTGCTGGCTCTGGGGCTGCTGGCGCGCTCGGGGCTGGGGTCATGTCCGCTGCGCTCGCCGCGCCCGCCGCCTTCGGTCTTCTATGTGTTGGTGTGTGGTCTGACCATCACCGACTTGCTGGGCAAGTCCCTCGTGAGCCCCTTTGTGCTGGCAGCGTACGCGCAGAACCGGAGCCTGTGGGGGCTGGTGCCCAAGCCAGGCAGCTCGCTGTGCCAAGCCTTCGCCTTCATCATGTCCTTCTTCGGGCTCGCCTCGACGCTGCAGCTCCTGGCTATGGCCTTGGAGTGCTGGCTATCTTTGGGGCACCCCTTTTTCTACCGACAGTACATCACCCTGCGCCGGGGTGCACTAGTGGCGCCCGTCGTGGGCGCCTTCTGCCTGGCTTTCTGCGCGCTGCCCTTCGTGGGCTTCGGGAAGTTCGTGCAGTACTGCCCTGGCACCTGGTGCTTCATCCAGATGGTCCACGAGGAGCGCTCTCTGTCGGTGCTGGGCTACTCAGTGCTCTACGCCAGCCTCATGGCGCTACTAGTCCTCGCCACCGTGCTGTGCAACCTGAGCGCCATGCGCAACCTCTATGCGATGCACCGGCGGCTGCAGCGGCTTCCGCGCTCGGGTACCAGGGCCCGTGCGCAGAC
Organism: Pteropus medius; assembly: GCF_902729225.1. Taxonomy (NCBI): domain Eukaryota; kingdom Metazoa; phylum Chordata; class Mammalia; order Chiroptera; family Pteropodidae; genus Pteropus; species Pteropus medius. The sequence continues at coordinate 8,063,624 of NW_024342473.1, read as the reverse complement.
CAGCGCCGGTGAGAAAGAGGCTTCCCCGCCGCCCCTGGAGGAGCTGGATCACCTCCTACTGCTGGCCCTCATGACCGTGCTCTTCACCATGTGCTCCCTGCCTTTAATTGTGAGTCGCTCCTCGCCAAGGCTGAGGGGGCGTGAAGGGCGTCCCGTTGCGGGTGCGGGACGGAAAGGATGGGACGTGTTGGACGTGGTGCAAGAGAAGGTGCATCCTGGGCTAGGAGGGTTTGTTGCTGCGCTTCTCAGATCGAGTTCCCTCCCTTGACAACTGCGAGGAGATATAACCCAATTTGTTGAGCGAGAAGAGGGAAAGTCAGAGAAAGGAAGGGAGAGAGAGTCCAGTGGTGCCTCCTCAGCCCGGAGAACTCCACTTGGCAGAACTCCAGTTGGCTCTCATCTTCCTTCTGGGAAGATATGAGCTATTTTTGTGCCTCAGAACTTCGAGGAGCAGAACTTGGTTTTTCTTTGGCAATAGGAGTCCTCTCCTACTTCCCGATGGCTAGTTAATGTTTTATTTCGTTAGACCTGCCCACGATTTTAGTGGCATCAGAAATGGGAGAATGGCATCTGGGAGTTCTTCTCCCAGGAGTTGGCGTGGGAAGAGAATAAGGGGAGGTGTAATCTTGCTAGAATGGTTTGCAGAGGTGAGTGACTAAACGTATAGGCTTGGTTTTTAAAAACTCATGCTAAACTTTGAGGAGTCTGGACCCTGTTTCTGGTGCTGCTCCCGCGGGCAGTAGTGGTGACAGAGGCAGAGAGGCTGTTTGGACAGGCAGATGTGAAAGTAAGTTTCAGCCACTGATGTTTTGATAACCTGTCTTGACAGGTTGGTTTTGTTTCTATCTTGGCAAGCAAGGCGACATGAAAGCCATTATCTCGGGTTTCAATTTAGTAACGGGGGTGGTGGAGGAGATTAAATTACCCCATAGTTTTGAAGGTATTTCCTCCTGGGGTCCCAGCCAAGACACCTATGAATGTGGCTGAGGCTTGAGAAAACTTTTTCAGTATCACTCCTCTTCCTCTCCCTCATCTCCCAGTGTAATTGTTCAACATGAACAACATTTAAACAAATGCATTGTCTTTAGAGTCCTGAGACTTTCGTGAATAGGAGCGTTAAGTTTCTCATGATAACATTGCAATTTTGGATGTTAATTTCAAGGATGGATAAAGGTGATATGATGTGATTTTTCCTTAAATGAAGACCTTAATGTCAGGCGGAAAGAGTGATCTGTAGCATCATCATGCAAAGTTAGGATCAGAACTCCCCCAAATAAATAAATCTATACATATATTAATTGATATGGATGTAGTCATAGATATTTAGCAGTGGTTCTCAAATTTTACCATGCTCAGAATTATCAGCAGGACTTTTAAAACACAGATGACTGGGCCCCATTTCCCAGAGTTTCTGATTTAGACATTTCTGAAGAATTTTTATTCTTAACAACTTCCCAAGTGAAGTGTAATCTGCTAATCTGGGGATTACATTTGGAGAACCATGCTCTAAAGCGGGAGTTGGCAAACCACAGCTCACGGGCCAAAACCGTCCTGCCCACTGTTTTTGTACAGCCCTGGAATTAAGAATATTTTTTACAAATGAACATTTGCAATCAATTTGATGACAGGACACACGAGCTCTGAACCAAATACTATTCTAAGAAAAAAAAAAAGACTTTTATTTTTCTCCTTAGTAGACATGTATTACAAAAAATTGTACTTTTATTGTTGTTATTTATTTATTTATTTATTTATTTATTTATTTATTTATTTATTTTAGGCGAGGCAACCCTTGGTTGACCTCACAGATTGCAAGGACCTTATCAGTTTACAATCCCTTATTTTTTTTATTTTTTATGCCTGCAGCACCTGATCTTCCTAGGTGGTCTTCCATCTAAGTACGAACCAGGCCCAACCCTGCTTAGCTTCCGAGATCAGATGGGATCGGGCTTGTTCAGGGTGGCATTGCCGTAGACTATTATTATTATTATTATTATTACATTTTTAATTTCATCAACAAAAGTTGTGGAAATGTGTTTTCTCTCTTCATATATGTTTGCCTTTTAGCCCATAAAACCTAAAATATTTACTGTCCGTCCCTTTACAGAAAATGTCTGCAGACCCCTGCTCTTAAGACGTATTACCTATACTGTGGTAAAAGCAGACAATACCGAACTGCATGGATATTGTGTCCTGAGTTCAAACGTTTTAGTAAGAATAATCAGAAAGCAGCATAATACAGCGGAAAGACATTGCATTTGGACATATCTCTAAAAAGATGTAAATAACTCATACGGGTTTGTGAGGACTGACGGAAATAATGGATTTGAAAATGATTTCCTAAAAAACTTGTAAAGTTCCAAAGAGATGCAATGCTGACAACATTCTTACAGGAACTCCCATTTTCTAGAAAGAATAAGGGCCTCAGCATCAGACATGGATTTGAATCAGGCTGCATCATATACTAGCGATGATAATGGCTTATTTACCCTTTCTAACCACAGTTTTCTCATCTGTCAAATGAAGATAATGTACTTGCTCTGTAAGATAGCTATGAAGATTTGAAGTAATATATATCAAGCACCTGACTAGGTGCCTGGCCTAAAAAAATTAGTATCACTATTATTACTAATTATTATTTCCTTTTATTATTATTGCCTTCTAGACATAGAAAATTAATTAAGAAATATGGTCTCCTCAGGAGATAGCATTATATTCTAAGGCAGTGGTTCTCAAACTTGTTTTATTCTAAGGACCCCTTTTTACTCTTAAAAATTATTAAGGAACCAAAGAGCTTTATCAGTATTTATCATTTTAGAAATTAAAAATAAGGAAAATTTAAAATATTATTGCAAAACTAGTTAACAAAATTTACTTCTTGTGTTTTTGCAAAGGTGCAAGGGAAACTTTGGAATTTCAAAATGATTACATGAATAATAAGATAACTACAGAGATTATGGCAGGTAAAACAAAAAAATATATTAAGATCACGAAAGTACTAAGAACAGTCTCTGAAAATGCACATATGTATTTCCTAAAGCTACTACTTAGAAAAGTCTAGAAAACACAAGATTACACAAGTACATATTCCATTAGCCTGGGCGTGATAATGTCATCACACTCACGTAGCCTCCGTAAAACTCACTGTAGACCTATGAGAGGATGAAAGTGAAAAAGGCAAATAATGTCTTTTTTATGAATATAGTTTTGACCTTGCAGACACACTGAAAGAGTATTGGAGACCTCCACACTTTGAAAATCGCTCTTTTAAGGAATGAATCTAGTGACTGGAAAAAATAAGACTGTATGTGAAGGAGGGAAAAGACTTTTAAAAAGATCCTTACTCATAGCACAAATATTGTATTTCATTAAGCCAGTGAAAAGGTTGTTGGAGTATCATTTTTAAAAATATAATTATGCTGTAATGTTGGATTAAAGCAAGATTGAGTTTTTGATTTCCTAATTTGATACAGTGGGAAGAAAGTATAGAGAATACAGGATGAGCTTTAGAAGCAATTTGAAGCACATTCTCTAATGTGGATAACACACTTTCATTAAAATTATTTTTACCTTAGAAAACCATAGTTGCATGGAGGTTGGTAGGGGAACAGGGATGAGTGAGAGTGGGTGTTCGTGTATAGATTAGACGTATTACTTGAGAGATCTAGATAGGTAAAGATAAGTACGATCTTGTGTTATTGCATTAACTACAAAATGCATGTAGTTAGAGAAGTAACAGAGGACAGCCTGCGTGTATTGAGATAACTCGTGTGTGTGTGTGTGCGTGTGTGTTTCATTTTGATGCAGAAAAAGTGAGTGGTATGCTTCTTCCAAAGTAGGCTATCGGAAGCATATAAGGAATGATAGGCAGGAGCCGGCCCAGGGGAAAGAGTTGGAAGTGGCTTTAAAGAACTAGAGCAGAGAGCGATGTCTAAGGTGTTGTGATGGATGGACTGGAAAGAACAGGGCATTAGGATCAGCAGAGCTCTGGGGAACAGAAATACTCCAAGGTAACACTCCGGCGAATTGGCAATAGCAACATTTTTTCATGGACTCCTAAATCCAACAGAGGGTGCTCTCCTCACACTGATTTTCTTTATGTAAATTGAGCTATTTAAAAAATGCCTGGTGTATATTGAGGTTATTCCTTATTTTAGCAGTTTATGAAGTATGTCCTAGAAAATACTATTGATTGACAGATATTTTTGAAAGTCTAAATTGTCTTCAAATTGATATCTTGTGAGAATTAATAGAATATACACTTTGATCACTGCCATGAATGAATCTATATTTTTAGTAAACTCAAAACATAAAAATAAATTACATTAAATTAAAAGGCCAGGTGTAGAGCAATACATTTCTAATACAAATCAAGTGACTTGAAAATACAAATAACCTAAGAATATACAATAGAATCGACTTGGGTAAATACTGCATAGAAATAAAATTGTTTTAATTATATAAGTACTATTTAGTTATCCAGATCCCAATTAATCAAGTATTCTTAAATAGTTGGAATTACATTGTGTTGCACTGCACTTTGAGGATAATGAAGCAAATCTAGAGACAAACTCACATAAAGCGTTTGCTTTTTAAATTAGCTGAGGTACATAGCTGTTGTCATCTTTACCCATTCAGCTTATATCTGTTACCTACAACATTCAAAATCCTGTCATTCATTGTGGGGATGCAAAATGAGAAAAACATCACATCTGTACATATAAGCTATAATACCAGGGGTAGGAGGGAATGATTAGGGTCATAGGGATTTTAGAGAAGGAAAAAAGTCACTCCTAATTGATAAAGTAATTATAATATTTAATTTTTATATGCTAGGACCTGTTGTCAATGTTTTACTCATAACATCTTATTCGAATTTCATAACAGTCCTGGAAGGTCTGTACAATTATCTCCATTCTACAGATGAAGAAGCAGAATAACTTACCCAAAGTCACACAGCCAATGACCCAGAAAATCAGACTCTAAAGCTGGTGTGCTTAGCCACTGCTCCAAAGGGGCTTTCTGAAGGGGGTAATGTTTGATGCCGACCTTGAAAGGAGATAGAATTTGGGGATGCGGTCAGTTTCCATATCTGTAAAACAGAGATAATGATGATACTTCCTTCATGGGATTTTTGTGAGGAAGGAATGAAGTTTTCAAAGTAAAATGCTTAGAACAATGCCTGGGAACATGGGCATTAGTCATTATCATTACTATTAGTATTATTAAGCAATTATGATGGGAGAGGACTTCCAGATATGGTATATCTTCCTAAGTGCACTAGGTGCACTTAGTAGCTGAGCCCACTGAAATGCTCTCTGCAGCAAAGAGTAAAAAGGCAAGGAAGTGATTATGGGAAGACGCATCTTCTCCAGCAGATATTCCTTGATTGCCCTAAATGGGTCTGGTCTGTGTACTTATTCATATCCCCCACCCCCACCCGCCGCCGACACACTAATGTTGAGTTTAACTATCCCTTTAAAGTCCATTTTGTCCAATTATGGATTTAGAATCTCAGTAGGCACAGGGAGTATAATAGCATTGAGAAAAAGTGACTGGCCTCCAGCAGAGTAAGAGACAGTGGTAGTGCTTGTCTAGACAGCAGAGTTGGCTGGATGGCAGGAAAAGCCACGGGTAAGGCAGTTTGCATGGCTCTGAGGAGGCCACAGAGACCTCAGGGAGGATCAAGGCAATAGGATTGACTGGGCACAGGTAAGCAGGCTCATATTTCTATGCATGTTTTTTTACCCTAGTCCGAAAAGAGGCTGTCGACCACAGAAAGGTAACCATCTCTGCTAAGTCATTTACATGAGTTGAACGAGTCCTTTTGCAAGTCTCCTGCCTTTTCCTAGTATGTCCTATCTCTTCACATCAACTAAAAGCTTCTGTTTTGTTAATGTCTCTATACATGCGACATGTCATATGTGTGACTTATTTCTGAGCTAACTCATAAGAGAGAATAGGAAGCAGACAGGAGAAAGAAAGGAGAACTGAAGAGAATATGGGAAGGGAAACTCTGTATTAATGGAAGTGTGGTGACCCTGTTTGTAACAGATTCAGTGAACTGGATGTGTCCCATCTCAGCTCTTCCCCTGAATGGCCTGGCAGGGACATGGAAACTTCAGTGCTCACAGCAGGTTCAACAGCTTCCAGGGGCTTAGTTAGACAGGATCTCTTGGGAGTCCCTCACTTACACTGAGCCTCCCAGGTCAGCCTTGGATCTTCCCAGCTCCTCACTTGCACCCATATGCTGCAGCAGCCTTAGTGGCTTATAAATTTACCAAAACAGAATATTCCAAACCAGGCTGCAAGGTTCTTAGAGAAACGTAATGTGTCCTAAGTGAACTAAGTGAATGTATTGCTGGCATCAGCCTTTCGATATTATAATGGAATGTTTTTCTTTAAAATAGTATCAGGCTTACTATGGAGCATTTAGAGCTGTCCACAAGGAAAACGAAACTTCTGAAGAAGTCGGAGACCTCCGTGCCTTGCGTTTTTTATCTGTGATCTCAATTGTGGACCCTTGGATTTTCATCATTTTCAGAACATCACGATTTCGGACGTTTTTTCACAAGATTTTCATAAGGCCTCTTAAGTATAGAAACTGGTACAATTCCTGCCAAACAAACGTGGAATCCAGTCTGTGATAATGTTTTACAGTCTCTGGTAAACTGAGGAATGTATCACTTTCTGTCAAAGAACCAAGACAAAAAAAAAAAAAATCTTACAATTTAAATCCTTAAAAGTTATCTCCCGTAACAAAATATCTAAATGTATTAGCTATCTTAACAATATATTGTCACTCTATATTTACGAACAATTTCAGTAGATTTTTTTAAATTTCAGGTTATTAATACTGATTAAAATTTTATATATTGTAAACAATGTTATAAGTCCTAAAGTTATGATATTGTTTAAACATTTGTACTTGGTGTCCCTAATATTTTAGAGAGGTTTTTCTGAGTCTCTAAATCCAATAGAAACACCACCGTTTACAATTGTGATGGGTGTTCTTAAAATTTCTTACCTATTCATTTCTAGTGAAACCTGATTTGTTTATTTTGTATCATAATTTCCCCTGTTTAATTATTTTCTTTGTCAACTGATCTAAGTATACCTGGATTATAGATGCTCTTCAGAGAAGTGAGGTGGGAAATACAGCCAAATTAGGAGTATGGAGGGGCCTTACCCAGCCAACATCTGGAAGGCGCTCATTGCCTCACATGGAGAAGAAAGCTATAAATAAGTAGATGCGAGGCAAGATGTGACTATGCCCACAACCCAGAGGAGAAAAATTAATTTTTATCTTTTGAAGTCCAGTTTCTTATGTGGTGAAGCAGGAATGTTAGTAGGAATCAAAATTTGAGAGTGGCTATAAAAGTATTGTTTCAATTTTTGGCACTTCCATTTCATAGGTTTATCATATTAATTAATTCTTTGGGGAAGAGATTTGTGCTTCTTTGAAAAACAGTGATGTGTGACTTGGCAGAGAGCTGTGTTTACTACCACCTGTGGTTGTGTGAAGCGGCAGGGTGACCTGCACAACAAAAAGCCCACCCAGGACTCAGTAGACCTCAGTTAGGGTGGTGGCAACAACCTAACATCTACCCATTCACAATCATGTTCTGCTCCTTGTGGAGACAGTAAGATCTTACTGAGGTTTCTGAGAACTATGCACTTTGCAAACTGGAGCAGAATGGGCTCAGCTGGAGCACAACTGAGCACTTTAATTGTACATTTAAATGTTTACGAAGATTAGCAACACTATGACCAAAAGAGAAAAGTGGGGAAAATATGGCTGCAGCTGTTCAATTGAACAAGAGACTCTGAACCCAGCTCGCAGGTAAGAACATTCACCTTTCATAAAAGAACAGATAGGGGACAGTAGTGGGGTTTCATCATCTCTAGAGCCCCTTTGTACCCCAACACATGCAGACTCTGAGATGGAGAGCCAGCTACAGTCAAATATACCCGAGACTCTCATTTAGCCATTCCCCTCCAAAGACAAGAGTATGTGCCTTATTTCTAAATTAGCAGCAACCCCATTTTTCACCTCTGGTTTATCTCAGTGACAGTTTTAACCTGGATATATACGTGTGTCTTTTTTGTATAGTAACACTGTGAAATGGCCAAATTAGGAATAGGTGAATTATAATTTGAGAGTATGATGTGATGAAAAATGTAGTCATGTTCAAAGTTTAACTTTCATATGTATATTTAATGCATAAGTATATAGTGTTTTATTGTCAGTGCAAGTACATCTTTTTTGTGATCTCCTTTTGAAAGGTGTATTATGATCATTGTCAAGGTAATTTGAAAGTCCCCAGATGAATCAATAAATGTAATTTTATAATATTTTGCAGAGGAAATTACTTTCTTTAAAAAAAGAAAAGAGTTTAGTTTTCTTTTTTTAATACACAATTTCTAGCAATGTTTCGTTCTCTAGCAGTTTGATAGTGTGAATTTTTGTAGGCTATTCTATTAACACTTATATTACTTTAAACAAGTCTGCATTAGTTTATCCAAGGACTTAGTAATCCTTTCTGTTTAATACCACCCTGATGAAATCCATGTTAAGGTAAAAGTCAACTCTTCAGGGATCTCTATTGACTTATTCATTAGTTGATTCAATACGTCTTAATTGACACATACCATGTGCCAGGCAGTTGGTTAGGTGCTGAGGAAAAGAATACATAAAACTCACTGCTGGCCCATGAGTTGCTCATTGTCCAGTAGGGGGAGACATGCACATAAACTGTTACAGTAGAGGATAGAAATCTCAGCTGTTAATGTGCAAACACAGTTCTGTTAGAAGAGGAGGCCTGGACTAGCGGTGATCTGTGGGGCTGTCAGAACTTCACAGTGAGAAGATGCTTAAGTCCAGTATTGAAAATGAGTAGGAATTTTGATTCCAATTGAAAGCTGGACAAAGGGCACAAAGAGATAGTTTACATAAAAGGAAATATATATATATATATACGTAGAAAAATTTCCTGCCCGATCAGAGAAATGAAGAATTAAAATCAAATTATCAAGGACCAAACAAAAAAATTATGACTCGCAGTAACAGAGAGGCTGTTATTAAGTAAGAGGAACGTTCATGTTCCCCTGGTGAGTTTGTAAATTTGTCCACATTTTCTTAATAGCAACTTTACTGCATATCAAAAGCCCAAAAGTGTTCTTTTCTACTGTTCCAGTAATTCCACTTTAGAATTCTCTCCCAGAAAATAACCAGAGGGAGTATACTCATTATGTGCAAAACTCTTCTTTATAGTATTATGCATAATAATAGCAAAGAAAAAAATGAAAAGGAAACCATCTAAATGACCAAAACAAGGGTTAAACAAATGCTTCAGATATATATGTACACACACAAACATTATGGAAATTAGGCAACCATTAAAAAAAGATTTTTTCAAATCATTTATAAAAACTGAGAAGAAAGTTTACAGTGTAATATTAGGCAAAACAAAAAAACAAAAAAACCAAAAAACATGATACCAACAATTTTCAGGTATGATTCACAAATATACAGGCATAGAAAATACTTTGAAAAAATAAATCAAAGTGTGAACCAGCTACCTTTTTTAATGGAAATGCTTTCATAATTCTTTGTATTTTCCAAAATGTTTTAAAATAAGTTCAGGTTTCTTTTACATGAAATTATATATTTTTAAAATGAATAAAAATGGACTGAACAAACAAAAGGGAAAGGCATGAATGAAAAGCTTTCTAGTCTAAAGGAATATGTACAAAGCCAGAGGAATAAAGGAGTATGGCATGCCCAGGCTTAGTTCCTAGTTCTATCAGGCAGAATTTGGGGAATTATGAGCAAAGGTAGAAAAGAAGTTGAAAAGAGAGGCAGGTTTCACATCATAAAAGGTGTCGGGTGCAGCGGTTGGAGCTCTATGAAGCCTGGATACTCACTGATGACTTCGAAGCCAGGATGCCATCAGAATGGAGTTTGAGGGAGATCATGCTGGTGGCACGGACTGTGGATGGGGCAGATGAGGCCGTCAGGTGAGGTGAGAGTGGGTGTGCTGGGGATCTGCACAGTCATGCAATCAGTGCGCTAGACTAAGGTGCTAGATAAAGAAGTGAGTAGGATTGAAATACAGCCCCAGCCCTGCTTTCCTGACTGTGGGCTTCATCAGCTCAAAGGGAAGGGCTCCTTTTTGTGATTTTTCTAGTTGTAGGGGAACAAAGACATCATATATGCAAGTGTAGGAGTGCCCTGCTGCAAAGGAGGGAAAGAGGTGAGAAGGAACTGAATTCAATCAGCAGGGAGGGAAAGATGAATTGCATAGCTTTTTAGTAGGTAGAGCTGATGGGAAGGATTCCAACTTATGACTCAGTCATGCCTTTTGTTCTTCTTTCAGCTGCATATATTTGATCATTTTCTGCTTCTTAATTTCAAAGTTTTAATATTTTCAGGAACAAGTTAAGAAAGGGAAAAATTCTAAAAAAAAAAGTCTCTCTCAATTTTTTTCCCACATGTCCAGTGTATCTGTACAGAAAGATTGCAGTACTGAACACAGTGAAGTTTCTGGGTTATCCCTGAATTTTGATTATATACTACTCAGCCAAGTTCATACCGGGCCAGCTATTAGGAATGTTCATTTCATTCCAGAAATTCATCAGGCCAGGTGTTCCTGAAACTTTAGAGGAGAGAAGGAATCCTACTAATAACATGCACTTGGATGACCCCAGAAGTCACTAGGCATGCAGGCTTCCTGCTCATTTAACTGAAGATCTCTGTGCTCCAGGCCAGTGCTTCTCCAAGCTCGTGGTCTAAACAAGCAGCAGCAGCATCACCTAATATATACAATCTCTGGCCCCACCCAGATCTACTGGATCAGAATTTCTGGGGGTGGGGCCGGCAAGCTGTAGTTTAACACACCTTCCAAGTGTTCTCATGTATGTTAAAGTTTGAGAACGACTAATGCATGCAAAAAAAAGAAAAAAGACAAGAAACCAAAATATGCAATAGACTTCATTCATGTTTCTTTGAATTCTGGGTCTCAGATCTAATCACTCACACCTGACTCCCAGGAGCATTTTATCTGTAATGTTCTTGAGGCGGTTGTCAGCATTTACATACAGGCAGCCATCACTGATTCTTTCACCTGCTCAAAGCACTGATGGCAGTGACTGATGAGCCTTTGGTCCATGGAGGGAAAGATGCTCCCTGAGATGTGCTGCTTCTTCTGCCTCCTGGAGATGCTTTTTGGGCTTAAACCTGACAGTTGTACCATTGTTAAAGAAAACCAACTGAAGGGCACTTACAAAAATATTATCGGAGATTATATCTAAAGGTGAGCTTTTATGAGGGATTTAATATTTTTAGCTCTCTATAGAATAGAAATTCTCATTAAAATATGTAAAGCTGTTTTTAAACTTTTGTTATTTGACCTTTTTGCATAGTTTTAGAAATATAGGTTTCATCTTCCTTTCCAGGCTTTACAAGATTTGAGGGCCAGATATTCAACTATTTTTCTCTTTTTTTCCCTAATGACTAACATGTGCTATAGAAGGGCTACAAACATATCATAAGTATACATTGAATAAAAGGTTCTCTCTTTCATAAGCTTCCAATAACATAAGTATATTCAATAAGAGGCTACTATAACTTGGTCAGAGATTCCTCTGTACCTGATGAGGAATGTTCTAACTCCAGCATATAAGGATTTTTTTTCTTAGACCATTCAAAAGTGAAAATAATAAATGCAGGAGAAAACATTTTTGTTCCATGTGTTTCCTGCTGTAATAGAAATTATGGAACTTAACATGCATTTCAATTAGGAAATAGCAATTCATAATTAACAAAATTAACATTATAAAAAGTGTATTGATTAGGCAATTTTAACATTTAAAAACCACTTCCTCTTATGGGAACAGAGTGTTTCATGCCATCTCCTGTAATTCCTCTCAGGAGTGAGACTAAAATTGCCAGTCTGGGTATTCCCAGTACAGCATCTAGGTGGAGGAAAGCTGAGCTCACAGGTAAGGGGTGGGACTGTAATTAGGGCTTGCTCTCCCTGCCTTTCCACAATTGCCTAACTCTTGGAAACAAATCAGTAGATCTCACTTGATACCATCGAGAAGAAAATTTCAGTCTTCCAGACAATTTTTAAGAACTGCATATACTCAGGAATCAGTCCAGTTTTAAAAATATTTGCAGTGAAGATGTTTAGAGTCTGTCATGCTCTGGTTACAGAGTTTATGGAGTCAAATATAGAGAAAACAAGAAATGAACTTGATTTTTTTTCTTTTTGCTACCTAAATGCTAAAACCAGTAAGAACAATAAAGCATAGTCAAATCTGATAAGAAAATATATTTTAAGTCAAACTCATAGGGTCTTATAATGATTCCTAATTAATAGAAAGTACTTAATAAATAGAAAGAATCCAGTTGGAAAAGTGACAGATCAGAAGTTAAAAATAATACAATGTAGTGCACGTGTTACCAGGTGCTACAGTATGGGGCATAGATTTTCATACAGCAGAGCTCCAAATCGGAGATAATTGATATTTAAGATTAATCTAATAGTACATTGTATAGACACCTGGGCAAACGATGAAGTTGGTAGCTTGCCAACATCAATTTCTGGTTTAGACCACAAGTTTGAAAAAGCACATCCAAAATAAAATGATCCCCTTCAAAAGCTACAAGGGCACCAAAGATCTATCCTTCAAATGTGAACAAAAATGATCATCTGGCAAAGCAGAATTTAAGGCAATAGGTTTGAAATAAAAAGTCAATCTGTGGCTACAAGATAGAATCAGTAATGAATACCTTACACTGCAGGAGTCCTCAACCTCTGTGCCGTGGACTGGTATTGGTCTGTGGTGTGTTAGGAACAGGGCTGCACAGCAGGAGGTGAGTAGTGGGTGAGGGAAGCTTCAACTCTATTCGCAGCCGCTCCCCAATGCTAGCATCACCTCCTCAGCTCCACCTCAGATCATCAGGCATTAGATTATTACAGGAGCACCGGTCCCTGGTGCAAAAAAGGTTGGGGACCACTGCCTTACCGCATGGACTTATCTTGACCAAATAATATGGCAATTAAAGTACAAAGGAAAAAACACTAGAAACGTGAGAAATGGAAGTAATCCCTATTGTCATGGATGATGTTCATGCCCCAACATCAATCAAAGGTAGATCAAAATAGACAAAGACATTTGTTTAAATATATTTATATTTTTGTTTTCACATCACTGAAAACTCAGATGGATTTTTACTCAGTAGGCAGACTATATTTAGGATGGTCTATTTTTAAGCATAGGCTATGATAACAGAACTAAGATTTACTCTGGAGGCCATTCTAAGAACCTTAAGAGAGACACGCAGTGGTCATCCAGAGCAGCTCAAACCGAGGTTCAACAAGAGGCTTCAGTGTGAAAGATACATGCCACATTTGTAAGGATATTGTAGGCAGAGGAAATGAACAGTGTTTCAAATACAAGACCCAAACTCAAAGTCATAAGGAAAGAATTTCTGGCTGTTACATGTTAGTTTGCGATCCAGCTGCTTTGCGCATGCAAAACTCTGTATACTGTGATCCAAGATAAATATCAGTCAGAATTTTGTTTAATAATCATTAGCGATTCTCCAAAGCAATAGAAGAGAAGCCAGCTGTTGATTTATATCATTGCAGTAGGCAGCTTCTAATGGAGTTGCCAATGCTCCCTGTCTCCTGGTCTTCATGGCCTTCTGTATTCTCTTCCCCTCAAGTGTGAGCTGGACCTAGAGACTTACTGCTAATGAGTGGAATATAGCGAAAAGCATCTGTGGTGTTATACTCCAGATTAGGTTAAAAAGACTCTGGCTTCTGCCTTGCTTGTTCGCGCTAAAGGAAGCCAGCTGCCATGCTGTGAGAGGCTCATATGGCAAAAAACTGAGGGAGTGTGGGGTGGGCGCCAGCCATTAGCCCTCTGTGCAATGACCCACAAGGAACTGAATTCTCCAGCAACCGTGTGAGCGTTCTTGGAAGTGGAGCCTTCCGAGGCCAGCCATTAGGTGGCTGCAACCCCTGCCAGCGCCTTGACTGCAGCTTTGTGAGATACAGACGACCCAGCTAAGCCACGCCCAGATTCCTGACCCACACAAAAGGTGAGAGAAAATACTGGTTTTAAGCTGCTAAATTTCGGGGTAATTTTTTTTGTAGTCATAGATAACTAGTACATTTTTATTAAATTAATGGATAAATTAATTAATAAATTAATGCAACTTATAAACAAATATGATAACACAAAATAGTTACAAACCTTGATTGTATATTAGGCTACAAAAAATCTCAACAAATATAAGGCAAAATTGAACAGTTCGTCTTCTCTGATTAGGAAATACCTTTTTACTTAAGTTGTAACAAAAATAAACTCTAATTACTTGGGAAATTTTCTTCTTTTTGTGTATATCATACATATTAAATAGAGCATAAGATATGCATTTACAGTTTAAATAATAATTCTAAAGTGAACATCCAAGTGAGCACAAGGCATATCAAGAAACAGAACATTACCAGAAGACCCAAGTGCTTTCCCTCATCATAGCTCTCGAGGTGAACACTGTCCTGACTTTGTGATAAATATGTCTTTGCTTTCTTTTATTTTACCACCTATGTGTGCATTGTAATATATGAACTTTTTAGTGTCTCTCTAGCTTAGCAATATGTCTCAGATCTGATTCCTCACATGTGGACGTGAGAACAGGAAGTCAGATGTATATGATTTGTGGAGCTCCTGCTCTCAGGAGAAAGGTGGTAAAGGACACAGGACATGGCAGGGACAGGCAATGAGGATGAGGTCTCAGCTACAGCCTGATCCCCAAGGAAGCTCTGGCACATGGATACCACCACAGTATGTGTTCCAATGAGATACCTGTGACAGCACGTAAGTAAAAGTCTTTGGCGAGGGTGTGCTGGGGGTTCCTTTTAGACCAAGGGCAATTTTTCAAAGCAGGAGCCTGTGGTGAGCTATTTAGCAGTCAGTACTCTGGGAGCGGAGGGGGGGGTGCATTGGCCTGGAAAAGGCATCTGGACAGCACCCATGTTATGTTTGTGATTCAGCCTTGCTCTATGTGTAGCTGCAGTTCCTACATTTTCATTGCCAAGAACTATTCTATTGTATGAATATATCATATGCTGCCAATGAACACTTGAGTTGTTTCCAGATTTGTCTATTACAAAAAAAAAGCTGTTTTGACTATTCATATCATGTTGTTTGTTAGACATCTAAAGCATACACCCGGGAGTGGAATTGCAGGATTGTAGGGTATGTGCATCTTTGATTTTATTATATTATAAAAATTATTTTCCAATTTATACTACCACTAGCATTGTTTGGTAGCTCCCATTGCTACCAAAGATGCTTCACATCTTTGCCAGTTTTTATTTTAACTATTCTGGTCAGTTTGTAACAGTATCTCATTGAGGTGTTAATGCATACATTTATTGGCTGTTTGGAAATTCTATTTTTGTAAAATTTCTGTTCAAGTCTTTTGCCTAGGTTTTTCATATAATGTCGTTTTTTTCTTATTGATTTGCAAATGTGCTGCCTACTGTTATTTTTTTCAGTTACATATGTTGCAAAAATCTTTTCCTATTCTGTAATCTCTCTTTTCAGCATCTTTGACTTCTAATGAATAGAAGTTTTTATTTTATTAGAATCTAATTTATTAATCTTCTCTTTTATGGTTAAGCTTTTTATGTTTTGTTTGAGAAATTTTTTCCTAACCTGGAGTCCTGAAATATTTTTCTATATTATTTTATAAAAGCTTTATAGTTTTGCCTTTCGGACTTGGGTCTTAAACCACTTGCAATTTATTTTGTGTATGTGTGATATAAGTATCCAATTTCTCATTTTTACCACATAATCAGTTGCTTTCAATTGAACTTTTTATTTAAAAGTTCATCCTTTCCTCATTGATAATAAGTTTTACTTCTATCGCATAGCAAGTTTCCAAATTTGAATGTCTATTTCTAGTCTCTCTATACTATAGCATTGGCCTCTTAGCTACTCTAGTTTTACAATAGCTGGCACACTAAATCTTTCCACCTAGTTCTTTTTCAGGTGAGCCCTCCTAATCTTAGTGTTTCGTGTTTCTGTATAAATTTGAAAACAAGCTTGCCAAGTTCAACCAAAAGCAAATAAACCAAAAAACCTGCTGAGATTTTTATTGGGCTTGCAATGGATCTATTGATCAATTTGGTATATCTCCCAATTTACTTAGGTCTTCTTCATGTTTTTTTACAAAGGTTTCAATTATTGTTAAAGTATAATATACATACAAAAAATATGCAAATTATAAGTAGATAGTGGAATAAATTTTTACAAAGTAAACACCTAAGTAACCAGCACCCACATCAAGAAACAGAATACTACCAGAATCCCATGTTCCTCTAAAAACACTCTTTAGCTATTAACCTCACCAACAAAGGGTAACCACTTATTTAACTGCAAATATCATATGTTAATTTTGTCTGCCTTTGAGCTTTATAAAAATGGAATCACAGTATATACTACTTAGCTTTTTTTCACTCAGCATTATGCTTATGAAATTCATTCATAGTTATGTTTTATTTATTCTCATTATTGTAGTGTGTACTATTTCACTGTACGAATTCACTGCAATAGATTAATCTATTCTGTTATAGATAAATATTTGAGTTATTTCTACTTGGGGCTATTATAAATAATAATAAACATTCTTGTACACATCTTTTGGGCACATATGCATACAGTTCTATTCAGGATCTAACTGTGAATGTAATTGCTAGGTCATAAATTTTATCTCTAGTAAATACTGCCAAACAGTCTTCCAAAATAGATTATATTAATTTATACTTCTATGGCAGTGTATGAAAGTTCTAGTCAATCCACTTGTTCATCAGTACTTTATATTGTCTTCCTATTTCAATTTAGCCATTCTAAGACTATAGAGTGGTATCACATTGTAGTTTTAATTTGCATATCCCTAATATGTACCTTTGCATATATTTATTGTCCTTTGGATATCTATGTCTGTGAAGGATCTGTTCAAGTCTTTTTCCATTTATATAAAGTTGTCTGCCTTTTCCTTACTGAGTTTCATCATCTGGCTCTGTTAGATTCTTGAGTTTGGGGCTTTGGGCAGTATTTGGCAAAATATTATACGGTATGGAAATTCTAGTAAATCCAAATCTACTTAAATCCTGGAATTCAATGTGAGAATTTTGATAATGAAGGATACCTGTAGCCATTGTAGGTGTGTTTTTGCTGAATCTGGCTTATGACACCTCATTTCCTGGTGAGCTTGATATGCTAACTGCTCATATTTCTGAGATTCTCTGACACCTAAGATGATGGCGCCTTCCTCTAGAGAGGATTAGCACTCGCCAGTCACCTAGCTCAGTCTAGGACTACTTTAAATGAGTTCAGGCCTTAAGGCTTCTTTTTGGACCATCCAGATGACATGAATTGGGGTTACAAACTTACGGGGACTGCCAGCATGTGGTTATAACTTCCCAGGGACAGGGGTTTTCTTTTTTTTACTCCCTCTTCGCTGTTCAACACCAAAGGACTTTTTCTTACAAACTCCCGGGGGCAGGGGTTAGAGTGAGAGTAGGTTTACTTCTGGTTCATTCTCAACCTGAAGAAGTAACCTTAACCTTACAGGGGAAGATTTCCTATGACACTCTCCATCTTTGGCAGAATTTAGACTTTAATTTCTGAGCTTGTGGGCCCCGCAAAGTCCTAAAAAATAAAAATCAAGTTTCCTTAGCTGGCGGACGTCCTCAGAGGCAAAAACAATGTTAGTGTTCTGTTTTCCCTTTAGATTCCTGTTTTCATTTATATTTGGCCCGATAAATCTTTATTATCTTATGTTTTTCATAGTTTCAGACTTTTGAAATCTTTGCGCATTTTTTACTTGTTTTTAGCAGGAGGATTAATCTGAAGAGTCTAGTCTGCTACATTACCCAAAATATGACTTCTTTTAAGTTTTCAGACTATCAAACCACCACGAAAGAGGAAAGGAATATCTTAAATGAAATAACTAAAATCGTTTAGTGAATAATTAAAACAAGATCAGTTAATGTAAAAAATATATGAGTTAGTCAATACTGTATTGTAGAGGTAAAATCCATAGCAACAAGTACTTTTAATATTAAAAAGAGAAAGGGATTACATTATTTATAATATTGGAAAAAAGATCACAGATCCTAAGCAAAATGGAATTTCAAATGGTTAAATAAATGGAAGGATGAAAAAAATGTAAGTAAACTAAAAGCTGATTTTTTGAGGGAAGAGAACTTGGAAAGACCAAATTAATTATAACTAATTAATTGGGAAAATAACATAAACAAAATTAAAGATAAAAGGGATGACACTGATAAAAATTTGCAGCTGTGAGAAGATATTAGGCACCAAGAATTTTTGAAGTCTACTTCCCAGAGCACCAGGGGAGTAAGGCAGGAAATCAGATCAGGAGGGGGCCAAACCTTTCTCCATCTCAGTCATCTGGAGCAGCTCCATTTATATTGATACCTAGACTTGACAAAAAAATTACCACACAGAAGACATAAGCATTACAAATTGTGTTAGGGGTCCCCCAGACAAGCCCTCGCATACACATACCATTTCGAGGATTCTCTAGAAGAACTCACAAGACTCAGCATATGATTGTACTCATGGCTATGATTTATTACAGTGAAAGGATACAAAGCGAAATCAGCAGTGGGAAAAAGCGTATGGCGTGAAGTCCAGAGAAAACTGGGCACAAGCTTCTTAGAGACCTCTCTCGTGGAGTTGCACAGACATGTATAATTCCTCTGGCAAATAATTGTGACAACATTTATGAAATGTTGTCCTCCGGGGACGTGCATAGGGACTCAGTGCTTAAGGTTTTTATTGGGTATTGGTCACATAGACAGCTTTTGACTGGCACATACCAAAATTTAAGACTCCTAGAAGGAAAGCAGATGTTCAGCGTAAATCATATTGTTTGCACGAACAGTGTAGGCACAGTAAACCACCTTTATCACTTAGGAAATAGTGAGAACCCTCCCAAAATCCAAGTTCCCAGCTGCCAAACACAGCCCAGGCCAACTGTACGAGCAGGCCTTCCTAAGGGGAGCAGTCTCAGGCCTGCTGTATTAACCCCTTTTCTACACATGAAATTTTATATGAAGGAAGAAAAGCAGAGTTCTTAACATATTATTAGTATCTAGAAAATATAATGGAATCATCTGTTAAACTATTAAAGTGAATGAGTTTATAAATGTCTTAATATAAAATATATAAAAAATCAGTAACATTTTTATATACTAATAGCAACCCATACAAGAACAAACAAACAGATGTATAGGTCCTGTTTGCAATAGCAACTAAAACATATATAATGTCTGAGAATAATCTTAACAAGAATATGTAGTGATGGCATAAAGAAAAAATATAAATTGTATTAAAAATACAGAATAAGACTTGGAAAAGTCACTAGAGTTTTATTCCTGGTTAGGAAAACTGAATATGAAAATAATTATGTCTAAATTATTTTACTGGTTTAATGTAACCCCAATCAAAATTTCTACTCCTTTGAGTTCCTTCTTTAAAAGAAAAATAATTTTTTTGCCTACATTGACAAAATGATCATAAAGTTCACCTGGAAAATAAAAAGGGAAGAAATTTCTGAAAAAAAAATTAATTGTGGGAAGATTTAGTCCTATTCTATTTCAATCATCTTACACCGATATAGTAATTTTTTAAAATGTGGTATTTGTGCAAAGAAGAAGGTTAGGTCAATAAAACAGACAGGTCCCAATATAAATCTTACTATATGAATGACAGAGAATACACCACAAATCAGTGAGGAAGAGAAAGATTAGTCAATATATACTATAGGAATAACTGTTTAACAATGTGGAACATGTTGTTAGGTTACTAGGCCCTAATTTGTTTTTAGAGAAAGCCAAGTGTGTCTTATTTTTTTATGACTTCCAATGGTCATTATGTGACACCTAATTAAAACCAAGATATGTGTGACGTTGAAAAGGATTTACAGTTACAATATTATATGCTACTTCTATTTGTCCAAAAAGTAGCTAAAATAAAAGAGTATATAGGCCTGGGGAAAATACTGCAAAGGATTAATATCTTAGTCATAAAAATAAAGATATATCTTCATATGAGGCAGAGATTGTAGTAGCCACATGTCAAAGGCCATGTGGCTTTGGATAATTATTTAGCTTCTCTGAGAACCAGTTTTCTTCCTCCTTGCCAGGCTTGTGGCAAGGATTTAAAATATATGTAAAGTTCTTAGCACGATATTTGACACATTATGGTTGCTCAACGTATGATAGTACTAACTACTAAGCGTTAGTACCACTATTAAGTGGTGGTGGTGGTGGTCATGATAGTAAGAGCTCACTAAGGAGGAGAACGTTAAGTCCCCCCAAAATAAATGCATAAAGAATGTGAACAGAGTTCTCAAAGAGGATATAAAACCCATAAGCTTGGAAAAAATGTTCGCCCTCACCAAAAGTCAAAGAAATGCAAATCGAAATAATGAAATAGCATCTTTTGGTCTACTAAACTATCAAAATGTTTTAAAAACAGTTGAACCCAGTGCTGTGAGAATGTGTTGAAATTGGTATTTTCAGACTTTACTGAGAATATATAAGTTAGCACAACCCTTTTTATCCAGTGGATATGGAAATTACACTGATACTACATAGAAAATATTAACAATGAGAGAAAAAAAAGCGGGATGCAGTATTTTTGTGTACTGTACAGCAGACAAAACTGGAAGGATATATTTCAGAATAGAAACAGTAATCATGTTAGAGTGGTATCATTATGGAGGATCACTACTTTTACAACTTAAAAGTTATAGTTAATTAAAACTATATATTTTTGATTATTTCCAAATGGGTTCTTTCTCTTTTAAATAACACCAAAATTTAACTTCAAAACTCTTAGCAAAAGCAGACTGCCCTGATTTTTTGATATTGCTCCTCTAGAGGGAGCACGAGTGCTTAAAACACATCATAACCATAACTGTTACAGACACAATAGTCAAGAATTTTAGAGCTACGAGGGACTTCAAAGAAAATCTGATGTGTTTTCTTTAGTCTTAGGGATATACAGAAGATAATCTCTAGCTATAAATAATTTGGTTTCTGTTATTAATATTGCTTTTAAGTGACACAGACTTCCCTGTATTGAGCATATAATCTTTTTGAGTTGAGGTTCCCAATGGAGAGAAAAATGGTAAAAGAAAATCAAGACAGTATGGAGGTTCCTCAAAAAATTAAGAATAGAATTACCATATGACCCAGAAATCCTTCTTCTGGGTATCTACCCCAAAAATTTGAAAACATTTATCTGAAAAAGATATATATATATATATACCCCCCAATGTTCACTGCAGCATTATTCATGGTAGCCAAGACATGGAAACAACCCAAGTGTCCTTCGACAGGTGATTGGATAAAGAAGATGTGGTACATATATACAGTGGAATACTACTCAGCCATAAGAAAAGATGAAATACAGCCACTTGTGACAACATGGATGGATCTTGAGATTACCATGCTAAGTGAAATAAATCAGACAGAAAAAGTTGAGAATCATATGATTTCACTCATATGTGAGATGTAAAACTAAAAGCAACAAATGAACAAAACAAACAAAAACTCATAGACACAGACAACAGTTTAGTAGTTTCCAGAAGGGAAGGGAGAAATGGAGAGGAGGTAGGTGAGAGAAAAAGGGGTCAAATATATGGTGACAGAAGGAGATTTGACTTAGGGTGATGAACACACTATGCTGTATACAGATGACATATTATAGAATTGTACACTTGAAATCTATATAATTTATTAACCAAAGTCACCCCAATAAATTTTTTAAAAAAGAAAGAAAGAATCAAAAATGCAAACTATTCTCAAAGCCCTAATATTTCTGCCATGGAATTACAAATAATTATCCCCTGAAATTTCAAAGAAAAGTGCTCTGAGCTCATTTAATGGTTTTGTTCTTTGTTTTTGTTTTTTGGTATCCTGTTAAGATTTGGTTTCACAAAGCATCAAGATAAGGAAAGAATTTGCAGCTTTGATGTGTAGTTAATTTGACTAGGGGTCTATCCAGGTAAAGCAAATCTGATCAAGGGTCCGCCTGAAATGTGTCTGTCTGGCTATGCCAATTGCAAGAGGAGATGGGATTTAGCTTTGGATGGCCCTCAGGTTACATCTGGGCTCAACCACTCTCTAGCTCTGAGTTCACTCTAAAGTGTCTTATCTGTTTGTTAAATTCAAATTTCAAAAACCCTAATTAAGATGCCTAATCTCTTTCTAGTAACCCAGTTTTGCCTTATAGCTACTGAGAAGCAAGAATAAAAAGAAGAGCACAGCTTCTTCAGAAGCATTTATTTCTCTCTTCATGTTTACATACCTAGATAGCAACAAAAGATAGGGATGGTAGGAGCCCAAGAACTTTTTTTCTGATACTAAACCTGAACTATGAAAATCTTCTCAGATAATATTACAAGTCTTAGTAGCTCTCTGGGCTCATATAGACAGAGAAGCAGCCGGTAGCACTATTTCTCTTGGAATCCAGAAGTGGAAATAGACCATAAAATTCTTCTATTTGGAATGGCTTTCTCAAGAATCTTAGTTCTTGTATTGAACGCAGTCTGAAGGATGAATTAAAAGGCCAAGATCCTGGACTTTCATCTCATTTGCAGAACATTTGCCCAAAATAGAGGTACTATGCTTTACTATCTCCCACAGTGGGCCCCTCACCCATCTTTGCACTTTTCAACCACCACCTCCTCCTTGTTATTATTTAAAAGAATGTGTGCCTTGCGGAAAGTTACAAAAAAAAAAAAAAATAGAGAAGCAAAACTGAAATAATACACCATATCCCCTACCACCAGGAAACTACCATTATTAACAACTTGGTGTATATCCTTCCTGATATTTGATTTTTGTGTGTGTGTGTGTATGTGTGTGTGTGTGTGTTACCAAAATGAGACATACTGTGATGTTTTATCTGCTTATTTTACTTAAGATTCTCCAATTTTCCATGTCACTACATTTTCATCTTGTTTAATACCTGATCAGTATTCAAATTCCACAGTTTGTTCCCAAAATGCCCTTTACATTTCATTTGTTCAAACCACAACTCAATCCACAACCATGCTTTGCATCCGATCATAATATGCCTTAATCTCTTGATCTACTACAGTCCCACTTTTTTTTTTTTAACGAATATCACTTGTTGAAGAGACTGAGTCAGATGTCCCACGTTCCGAGTTTGTTTACTGCTTTGTCATGCCATTCAACTTGTTCTTCAATCCCCAGAATTTAAATCTGAAAGTTAAAACTAAAAACTTGATGAATTCAAGTTAATTTTTGTTTTAGCTGGAATATATCATGGATGATGTTGTACTTCATGTTGCATTTTTATCATATCAGAGAAGATACATATTAACTGGTTGCTAAATTTAGGGTAATAGTCTGAGCCTTTCATTGAATAGTTAATACCTCTTGCACCCCTTGCAACAAGATCTCTTTGGTTTTACAAGAATGTTTAGTTCCTATCAATCATTTACTTAAATGTTTTAATAGCATCTGAATACCCTTGTCTAAATCAATGGATTTTAATAGGAATAACAGAATGATGATTTTCTAATTGTCATTCCTTCTACATTCTTGGCTAGCATTCTTCTGTAAAATAGAACTCCCCCTCATTAATTGGGGCTATTTGGTTACTCTAAGATATATTTCTTACAGGAAAGTTTGGATAAATGCTTAATTCTTTCTCCTTGGTTACAAATTGTCAAAGTAAGAGGTCAATTTATAAGCCATCTCAAATAATGATTTATGAGGTCTCATTGGCTTTCTCTCTCTCTTTCTCTCTTTTTTAGTATCTTTATATAGACATGGATTTTTATAATTCAGCAATGATTCGGATCCACTAAATCATTATTCTTTTTGATATTCAAATTATTGCAACTTAGGCTATTGGCTGGGCTCCCTATTTTGACATATTTTTAAATTTAGATTTTACAGATAATATTTCTTCTTCTGGGCCCTATCCCAGCCCTCAATTTATGCTTAATACTTTTTGTTACTATTCTCCTAAGTCATTAATACTCTTTATTATACATGGGGATATATAGTTTTTTCTAATATAAACAACTTTCTACCTTTTAATTTTCAACTTAAAAATTCATGACCATAAAAAGTATTTATCACTGGCCTGCCAAATCAATAATTCATTGTCCATTTTCTTTCCAATTTTCAAAATTTCATTGGTGTTGTCTCTTTCCTCTTGTCTTTGTCTTTGCAGAGATTTAGGCAGGAGCCAGGGCATGACACTTCTTATATACCAAGTTGAAGAATTTAGACTTTAACTGGAAGGCAGTGGGGAGACATCGACCAGTTATAAGCAAGGGGATAACATCATCAGATCTCCATTTTGGAATAATCACTTAGGCCATAATATGGAGACTTGAACAAAGATAAATGGGATTAGAGGCTGGAAAACCAGTTATGAAGCCTCTTACACTGCACTCATTCAGATAATCAGATCCAAGGAAGGGGAAATGGGGATAGAGAGAAGTGGATGGGTCAAAAAAGTGTTCATAAATAATTATCAACAGGACTTGGTGATTTATATCTTATTTAGATATAGAAGCCAAAGAAGAAGGAAGAGTAAAGGATGAGCCAGGTTTCTAGCTTGGGCAATGATGCCATTCACCGAGATTGAGGACAATGGATGAGAAACTCCATTGACAATGGATGAGAAACTCCAATGATGCCATTCACCGAGATTGAGGACAATGGATGCTAAGTTCCACCACAGCTTATCATAATATAGGTGTAAATGACCGCACTTTCCCAGCAAATGCATTTTCCTGCTCCTGGACGTGGTAACACACCATTTCTACTTGAAATCACCAACATTCCTTCTTCCTTCTCTCTTGGACAACCTCCACACCAATTCCACCAACCTACCTGCTTCTGTGCCACATACCCTGACTTTCATCCAGTTTCAGTGAAAAAAATGTGCCTGCTCCTCTTTACGACATACCTCTACTTAGGCCTTAAATCATTCTCGTCTCAAAATTCTCCAGGTGTTCACCCTGGCAGTTACTGATTTTCTCTCCTATATTATCTTTTTCTCCCTCTCTAGAATGATTTCCATCTATATGCTATCACCCATTTTAGAAAGACAACTTCTCTTGACCCCACCACCCCTCCAGCTACCACTGAATTTCTTAGCACCACTCTTAGTTCTCCAAACTTATCCATACTGTTGTCTTCATTCCTTTATTTTCTTTCTAACCTTCAGTTAATCTCCCCATTCTCTCCCCTAGCTCCTTCCTCTCTAATCAGGTTTTTGTCCCTACTATGCCATCCAAAGGTGTTCTTAGCAGGATTACCAGTGGAGTACCTCCTGCAAAAGTTAGTGGTCGGTTCTTGGCACCTATCATATTAGATCTCTCAGCAGCACTGGCCCAGCCCACCACTTGCTCCTTTATTCATTCAAAAAATATTTACACTATGCCAGGCATGTGTCTAATCCTCTGGATATTTCAATAAATTAGAGACAAAGATCCTTCTCCTTGGGGAATTGATATTCTACCAGAGAGAGATAGTGAAGCAAAACACAATAAATAACTAAATTGTGGCATGTTAGAAGGCAATAAGGTCTATGGAAAAGAAGACAGAACTAAGCAATGACCTTGTAGAACTTCCTTTTAGCACACAATTATACTATAACGAAACACGTCCTATGTGGCAACAATATTTAATATCAAATTGAATTAGAGGATATGTGTATATATCCCCACATAATAAAAAATGAATCACATTTTCGTGTGCCATCCTTCTTAAGTCACTACTCTTCTCTCTCCTACTTCTCTTGGACTTGATGTGAGAATATTGGGAAGAAGAAAACATGAAAATTCAGGAGAAGGGATAGTGGGGATGCTCGCAGTGTGCACGCTCCTCCCACCAGGAGAGAGGGTCTGTTCCCCAGCCCCTTGAAGCCAGGCTGGCCTTGGGACTAATGGAATGTGGTGAAATGATGATGCGAAACTTTTAAGCCTCGACCTTACAGCTTCCACTTTCGCCCTGTTGGAACACCATGCCACCACAGAAACCAGCTCAGGCTAGCCTGCTGGAAAATGAGACAAGCCCTGCCAGCTGAGGCCTCCTAAACCAACCACTCTCCAGTCTAGCCACCAAGTGACTTCAGCCACAAGAATAATCCTTTACAGACCAGCACAGAACCACCTAGCTGAGTCTAGACCAACATTACTGACTCGTGAATCAGGAGAATGTAAAATGACTATTTTAAACAATTTAATTTTGGAGTGGTTTGTCACAAAGAAATAGGTAACTGATACAATAGGTATTAAATATTTATTATTTATTAAGATGATAACTCATTGTTTTAAAATTAATCATTGATCTTTTAATAAGTGAAATTTTAATAAATAAGTTTAATATTTAACACTTATTTAAAAAGTTAACAGTGGGGAATACATACTTTTTTATGAAAAGTTCACCAGCTATATATCTCAGTAAGTGGTGTTTTTTTTTTTACAGAAATTAAATCATACATAGTGTTCCATGACTCACTTCATTCACTTAACACTGTAGACATCTACCATGTCAAGAATACACAGCTGTATTTTTAAATAGTTGCAAAATATTCCATTGAACAGATACACATAATGTATTTATAGAACTCCCTTTTACTGGACATTTTGGTTAGTTCCTAAAGCTAGCATATAAAAATGCTGAAAGGAGTTTCTTATACTTACAACTTTGAACATTTATCCTTTGAGCCTCAGTTCGTTCATATGTAAAATGAGGATATCTCTGACCCTTCCTACAGAATTAAAAAAAAATTAATGAGATAATGTGTATGAAGACTTTAACAGTTTAGGAGATATAATAAGCCCTTAATAAATTGTAGCCTTTTTTCTTATTATCATCTGATTATGAGCTTCATTAGGGCAGGGGCCATATTAGCAGAACTCAGGACCTAACTTAATAATAAACTAGCTGACATCTGCTGAGTTTCTATGAGCCAGGCTCTAAGTCAACTACAACCTTTGAGGTAAGTACTGTTATTATCCTATATTGCAGATGAGGAAATTGATGCACATAGAAATGAAGTAACTTGCCTAAGGACAAGAACTAAATTTTAAATTCAGAGCAATCTGACTCCAGAAACCATGCTCTTAAAACTATACCGTGCTCAACTGCAAAAAGAAATCAGGAAGAACTACAAATACGTGGGGGTTAAACAATATGCTACTGAAGAATAACTGGGTCAGGGAAGAAATAAAAAGAGAGATCAAGAGATATATAGAAATGAATGATAATACAACAATATATAGAAATGAATGATAGTACAACGTATCAAAACTTTTGGGACATGGCAAAAGTGGTCATAAGAGGAAAGTTCATATTATTACAAGCCTATCTCCAAAAACAAGAATGAGCCCAAATAAACAACCTAACACTTCATCTTAAAAAACTAGAAAAGGAAGAACAGATGAGGCCTAAAGTCAGTAGAAGGAAAGAAATCATCAAAATTAGAGCAGAAATAAATGAAATTGAAAACAAACAAACAAACAAACAAAAACAATAGAAAAAATAAATAAACAAGGATCTGGTTCTTTGAGAAGGTTAATAAAATTGACAAACCCCTGGCTAGACTCACTAAAGAAAAAGAGAAAGGACAAAATAAACAAAATCAGGGATGAAAGAGGAGAAATATGACTGATATCACAGAAATACAAAGGATCATGCAAGAATACAATGAAAAAGTATATAATAACAAATTTAATAACTTAGAAGAAACGGACCAGTACTTAGAAAAATACAATCTTCCTAGACTGAATCAAGAAGATCTGGAAAATCTAAATAGACCAATCAGCAGAATGGAAATTGAAACGATCATCAAAGACCTACCAAAAAGTAAAAGTCCAGGACCAGATGGCTTCCCCAGTGAATTTTACCAAACATTCAAAGAAGATTTAATATCTATTCTCCTCAAACTTTTCCAAATAATCAAAGAAGAGGCAATACTTCCCAGCTCATTTTATGAGGCAAATATTACTCTTATACCAAAACCTGGTAAAGATAACACAAAAAAGAAAACTACAGACCAATATCTCTCACGAACACAGATGCAAAAATCCTAAATAAGATACTAGCAAACCGAATACAGCAACATATTAAAAAGATTATACACCACGATCAAGTGGGCTTCATCCCAGAGGCACAGGAATGGTTCAACACATGCAAATTGATTAATGTGACACACCACATAAACAAATTAAAAAATAAGAATCATACGATCATATCAATAGATGCAGAAAAAGCCTTCGACAAGATACTGCATTTATGATCAAAACACTTAACAAAATCGATATAGAAGGAAAGTAACTTAACATAATAAAGACCATATATGACAAACCCTCAGCCATTATATTTAACGATGAAAAACTAAAAACTTTTCCTCTAAGATCAGGAACAAGGCAAGGCTGTCCACTATCACCACTGTTATTCAATATAACATTGGAGGTCCTAGCAAGAGCAGTTAGGCAAGAGAAATACATAAAAGGCATCCAAATAGGAAACAAAGAAGTCAAACTGTCACTATTTGTGGATGACATGATTCTCTATATAGAAAATCCTAAAGACTCCACAAGAATACTCCTAGAAACAGTAAGCAAATACAGTAAAGTCTCTGGATACAAAATCAATGTTCAAAAATCCACAGCATTCCTATATTCTAATAATGAAGCATCAAAAAAAGAAGTGGGAAAAAATAATCCCTTTTGCAATTGCAACAAAAAGAATAAAATACCTAGGAATAAATTTAACGAAACAAGTGAAGGACCTATATAATGAAAACTATAAGACTCTATTAAAAGAAATAGAAGAAGATACAAAGAAATGGAAAGATATTCTGTGTTCCTGGATTGGAAGAACCAACATAGGTAAAATGACCACATTACCTAAAGTATTATACAGATTTAATACAATCTCCATCAAAACCCCATAGGCATTTTTAAAGAAATAGAACAAAAAAATCATCAGATTTGTATAGAAGCACAAAACACCCCAAATTGCCAAAGCCATCCTGAGAAAAAGAATGAGGCTGGAGGCTTCACTCTGCCCTACTTCAAATTATACTACAAAGCAACGGTAATCAAAACAGCATGGTATTGGCAGCAAAACAGACACATGGACTGGTGGAACAGAATTGAGAGTCCAGAAGTAAACCCATATTTATATGGGCAAATAATTTTAGACAAAAAAGCCAAAAACATACAGTGGAGAAAGGAAAGCCTCTTCAATAAATGGTGCTGGGAAAATTGGAAGGCCACCTGCAAAAGAATGAAACTAGACTGTTGTCTATTGCCACACACCAAAATTAAGTCAAAATGGATTAAAGACCTGAATATGAGACTGGAATCAATAAAATGCATAGAAGAAAACATAGGAAGTAAACTCAAGGACCTTGGACTTAAAGAGGATTTTATGAATTTGACCTCAAAGGCAAGGGAAGTAAAAGCAAAAATAAATAAATGAAGCTACATCAAACTAAAAAACTTCTGTTCAGCAAAAGAAATCATCAATAAGGTAAAGAGAGAACCATCCAAATGGGAGAATATATTTGCAAGCAACAACTCCTCCGATAAGGGCCTAATATCCAAAATATACAAAGAACTCATATGACTCAATAACAACGAAAAACAAACAATCCAATCAAAAAATGGGCAAGGACCTGAACAGACACTTCTCCCTAGAGGACATACAAATGGCCAACAAATATATGAAAAGATGCTCAACGTCACTAGCTATTAGGGAAATGAAAATCAAAACCACAATGAGATACCACCTCATACCTGTTAGAATAGCTATAATCAACAGGACAAGTAATAACAAATGTTGGAGAGGATGTGGAGAAAAAGGAACCCTCATACGCTGCTGGTGGGACTGCGAATTGGTACAGCCACAGTGGAAAACAGTATGGAGGTTCCTCAAAAAACTAAGAATTGATCTACCATATGATCCAGCAATCCCTCTACTGAGTATTTACCCCAAAGACTTGAAAACCCATATCCAAAAAGATATTTGCACACCAATGTTCATTGCAGCACTATTCACAGTGGCCAGGACATGGAAGCAACCGAAGTGTCCTACGATAGATGATTGGCTAAAGAAGCTGTGGTACATATATACAATGGAATATTACTCAGCCATAAGAAGAGATGAAATACTGCCAATTGCGACAACCTGGATAGACCTCGAGATAATCATGCTAAGCAAAATAAGCCAACTGAAAAAATTGAAAATCACATGATATCATTTATATGTGGGATATAAACCTAAAAGCAACAAATGAACAGGACAAACAGAGACTCAGGGACATGGATAATGGACTAGTGGTTACCAGAGGGTAAGGAGTGGGGGAGGAGGGAAGAGGTAGATAGGGTAAAAGGGGTCAAATATAGGGTGCTTTGGGGAGGGCGAAGTGGGTAAAGGGGATCAAATATATGGTAGCTGAAGGAAAGTGGACTCTGGGAGGTAATCACACAATAAAAGATATAGATGTCAAATTATAATGTACACCCCAAAATTATATAATTGTATTAACCAATGTTACCCCAATAAACTTAAAAAAAAAACTATACTGTGCTGCCTCAGTAAATATATGCTTTAATAAATTGTTACTGAGTACATAAATTAATGGATTCTAGATTTCTAAAAATGCAATTTCTAAGTCTCATAGCACACACATTTTTAAGGCCTTTAACACATATTGCAATGTAAGCTCTTTGAAATTTGAAAATGTTTAAAAAGCAGTACAAAAATATCAATAATGTTATCACACATCGAAATGTTAAGACTGGCAATTTATGATGGCTATATTCATGGATGACTTTTTTTCTTCATTTTTCCAAAATTTCTAAAATGAGTTGTTACTTTATACAAACAAGTTGAATAACCATAGCCTTAGATTTGTGTTATATGCGCTTTTCTGCCTTATAGTTGGTTCTTCCTTTAGAAGTAAACCTAAGAAAAGAGAATTTTCATCATTATATTGGGTTTTTTGCCCTCTATCAATCTTAAAAAAAGGAAATGAGAATCACAGGCACTTGGCCTTCCTAACTCATTTGATCAAACTCCTGGCACGAATAAGCAGTGTTATAGATTTACCCTTCTGATATTTCCTGGCTGAGGACAAGAGAACTGTAGTCTTACATCCATTTGTAAAGCACTTTTTATTGACTCATGATTTTGCAAAGACTTAATCAAGTTGTTTCTCAAACAATCCCATGAGGCCGTTAATAAATCCCACTAAGCCTCGGATACACACACATGCCTATGTGAATGCAAAGATAGACGGACACTAATTTAACCTATGTATTTTTTGCACAGGACTTCTCGATGCTCCTGGCCTTTCCCTGGTTTTAGCAGCAGCTAGGGCAGTCTGTGCTTACTGCCTTGGAGAAAGGACAATTTAACAGAACATAGGCATCAGTTCTTGGCTTACGACTTTTGAAAGCCTAGACCTACAGGAGCCCTAGACTGGAGGAGATGAGGAAGAGCAAAGTTGCACCACTTCTTCCCCAACTAATTCCACAGTCTGTGAAGAAGGGAAGGTGAATTTCAAGAGAACTAGAGAGCTTAGATGATAATGCAGGGGTTTCTTAGATAATGTGGCTCTGTAGCCAAAAATCTCAGAGGTTTGAGGGAGCTGAGGGCATAGAAAACTGATGCTTCACTTCTTGAATAGAAATGGGGTAAGCAAGAGTTCTCTAAGCTTCACAGAATATAGAAAGAATGAGAATATTTCTCATGAGCACAAAAGTACTGATGACATTGAAAGAAAGGCAACCAGATGTGATTAATCTTCAAGTTCACCCTTTCTTCTGCCAACTCTAAGATGCTATAAATCTTAGTTCTAGAATTTCCATTTGGTTCTTTTTTTATAGTTTCTGTATCTCTATTAAGATTTTTTTTTTACCTGCTCAGTCACCATTTCCCTTAATTCTTTGAACTTATCTCAAAGTTAGTTTCTATTGACTGCTTTTTTGTTCTTGTTTTTGACCTTTAGGTTGGTGGGGGTTTTTTCCACCTTTATGAAAGAAGGACTTCCTAGTGATTGCAGTGTCAGAATTAGGTCAAGCAATGACACTAACGGATGATAAGAATCTAATGTCAAAGCAGTCACAAAGTAGGGCAGGGCATCATCTCATTAGAAATGGTGCAAAATGTGTGATTATTTCCGGTCTTCAAATAAGTAAGACAGTTGCAAACCACTGTGAAAAACATAAGGGTAGAATCTCCAATCTTCTTGATCAGTCTCAAACAACTGCAAGACAGTCCCACTCATTAAAGAAAATAACTAGAAGAGAGCTTAAAACATTAGCATCTAATTCCCTGCCTTCAGCCAAGTAGGACAGTCTCTTCCAATGATTAATTTTTTTCTAAGCAAAAAGCAGTTTCCTTGCATTCCTAACATAAAGGTAATACATACTTAAAGGAAAAAAAACAACCAAAACAGACAGGCATAAAGAAGAAAATACTACCCAGAGAAATTACCATTTAATATTTTGCTAAACATCCAACTAGATGCTGTTCAATGAAAATACTTATGCATATAATTTTATATGAATGGAATAGTATGCACGCTTTTAACTCAATGGGTAGTAAAGATCATTATCAATAAATACAGATACCTATCTTTTTTAGTGACTGTGTATTCCATCACATAAGTGTATCAAAATATATTTAACCAGTCCTCTATGGAAGGACATTTCATTCTAGATTCTTGCAATAATGAACATTCCTTCTGCTTTCTCTCCGTGTGTGGTGTGTGTGTGTGCATGTGTGTGTGTGTGTGTGTGTGTGTAACATCTTTGTGTACTTGTCAGATTATGTCTCCTTGGGGCAGTACATTTTATTATTTCTGGGCTGCAGCATATTCAAAATTTTTAATAATAAACTATTCCCACCAGTAAGGTTGAACCCACTCACACTCCTGCCAACAGTGAGCCCATTTCCATCTTTGGTCATACTGGGAGTGTGCAATCTTTTCAAATTTTACCTATGTGTCAGTCAAAAAGTAATATCTAAATTGTGTTGAGTGACTTGCCAGTGAGTTTTAGTGCAGTGTTAAGGATGGATATCTTACCATTCTGGCCTTAAATGGACAATGTAATATAATAGAATTTAAATTAGAAAATCTGGCTTCCACACTGGAAGCTCTGTGTCCTTGAGTAAGCCACTGGACCTTTCTAAGCCTCAGTTTATTCAAATGTAAATGAAAGAATTGGAATGACTATTCTTGAACTTCCTTGCCAGCTACTATAAGGAAGAGATGATGGGAATGCACTGTGCAGATCTGTAGCAGACACTCTTCATTGACAGACCCAATGCCGTTCCCAGACCCTTTTCTTTTACCTGCCTCTACTCTAGAAGAGGCTGAAAATGCTCAATACCCCCTTTCTCACCCTCCTTTGGAGCTAAGGGGTAGCCATTTTCCCAAGTTCTGGCTAATGAGACAAGAAGGAAAGTCTATTGGGTGCTTCTGGAAAACCTTTTGCTTTCTTGATGGCACAAGAGAGAGCAAGCTAAGAGGTGCTGTCTCTCCCTCACCCTCTGCCTTCAGTGCTGATTTGATGCCTGAACCTGCAGGGCAGCGTGGTGACTTTGTACAATGTCAGCTCAGCTAAGCAGGATCTGTTTTCCAGAATCCTGCATGGTTTCAGGTTACTCTTGGCCAGGAGATAAATGTTACATGAAATGTGGAAGGCAGTGGCAAAGCAGCAGTCATGGTTTTCATGCTCTGAAGGACAATGCAGGGTTCTAGGCATGGTGGTAACTCTTGCACATTGTCACTGATCTGCTGGCTCACCTTGCTGACATGAGGCAGCACCTAGAATCCAGCTCCCACCAGATCTCCTCCTTCAGTTTCTCTGGGTCCCAAGTCAAGTGCATGTGCAGCTCCATGAAGAGTGCCAAGTTCTCCTGCAATACATCTGCATTATTAAGGTCGCAGATCCAGTCTGTCTTTGAGCATTCCAGCTCATGAATTCCAGTTTGTCCTTGCAGGTTCCAAGTCTATTCCTGCTCTCATCCAAGTCCAGCTTTCTACCCTGACTTCCTTCTGGCTATGGTAACTTCAGGCTATGGTAACTTCAGGCTCAACACTAGAACCAAAGACAGCAAACAGCCTTGCATAGACTCCTCCATAAGTTCCCATGATCATGTAAGGTCTCATGCAGAATGGTTCAATAAAACTTTTGTGATGATGGAAGTGTTTTATATATGAGCTGCCCAATATGATAACCACTAGTTACATGTGGCTATTGAGCACTTGAAATGTACTTGGTACCACTGAGTAATGAAATTTTTACTCTTGTCTAATTCTAATTCAGATAGCCATCTGTGTGGCTAATGGCTGCTACCATACTGAACAGCATAGGTCTAGTGCCTAATAATAAATCTCTTATTCTTTATTACTCACAGTGGTTCTGTTTCTCTGGTTAAATCTTGACTGATATAGGCAATCCGTAACCAAGGGTAGGGAGGTGAAACATGTAGATAGAAAGCTAGCATGTTGGGTATGACAGGGCTGGAGGAAACAGGGCTGGAGGAAATAGTCCTGGGAGGCCCACTAGTTTGCCACCCCTGAGCTTCTTATATAAGAAAAATAGATCCCCCCTTAGCTTGTCCAGTTGGGAACCCCATCTAGGCCAGAGTTATCAAGATAAGGTAAGATATTCACAATGAGCAGGGAGGCTCTAGTAAGGTGTGCTCTTCAGCAGGCAATCTTTTCTTTACTACAACATGACTTTTTTTCCCTTGCCAGTTCCCTGTGTAGATCCTTCCAGCACCCTTGTCCAAATGAATATGACCTTCTTTATAGAATATAATTGCCCATGCTGTCAAACTGGATTTTTTTTTTTGTTTTAAATATCAGCCCGTTTTCATGACTTTGCAATTATGACAATAGGTGGTAGGTAATCATTTTTGTCAGCTCCAACTCTCTAAACTTATCACTTAACTCATAAACTTTACCAGGAATTGTGCTTGCCAGATGGGCCCTGCACTGTTAACTGAAAGTCAAAAAGTAACAGGGAAACAACATTTTCTTTCAAGGTTGAGCTTGAGTAGAGAACAACGTGTAGTGGTTCAAAGCTGTGTTCACAAACACATTCTACACAATTACAAGAAACATTTCTTTCTTTCTTTCTTTTTTTAATGGTTGCTTAAACAAGTGGTTATCCGTTATGCTGTTGACATAGGAAAAGGCAAAATGCTGGCCACCGAATCAAAGCAACAGTGCAACGGGCAGCTCAGTAGCCTGTGTGGTTTAGTTCCTTGGATGGACAGGCTTGCTTTTCACTTCCTCCCAATTTTGGTCCCGCCCTCTTAGTGTATTTTCCTGAGAGTTAAGAAAGAAAAGAAAAGGAAAAAGAAAAGAAAAGAAAGAAAACAAAACAAAACAGAGAAAGAGAGAGGGAAAGAAAGAAAGAGAGAGAGAGAGAGAGAGAGAGAGAGAGAGAGGAGAGAGAGAGAGAAAGAAAGAAAGAAAGAAAGAAAGAGAAAGAAAGAAAGAAAGAAAAGAAAGAAAGAAAGAAAGAAAGAAAGAAAAGAAGAAAGAAAGAAAGAAAGAAAGAAAGAAAGAAAGAAAGAAAGAAAGAAAAAGAAAAAAGAAAGAAAGAGCAAGCAAATATATTAGTCTTAACCTGCAAACCGTCTTTGGAGTCTGTTGTTCCTTTCTTTTTCACATCTCAAGAGACTGATGGTCTTAACTTCTCTTGTTCAGTGAGTCGCTTCGCTTTCCCCGTTGCTCCCTTTCAGCCCTCTGCCAGGGATAAACGCTTCCTAGAGGAAGTCTGAAGACCGTGCGGCTTCGAGCATCCCACCCAAGAACACCACTCCCGCTGCCCGCGCGCCCCTGCCCAGCTAAGCGCGGGACCAGTGCCTGGACCCCTCTCCCTCCCCCTCTCCGCCGGTGCACCCAAGGGACTCGCAGTGCGGCCTGGCGACCCGAGGGCGCTGGCCTCGGACATTCATAACACTGCGCCCTAGCACGCCCCCGGGCGGCGCCGAGGAGAAGGATGCAGTTTCCTCCACGCGTGGTGGGCGCGGGTCGGAGGAGCCTCGAGCGCCTCCCAGATGCTGCAGCCCAGCCGCCACTCCGGGAGCTGCGGGAGACCTGGGACGAGCCTGCCCTCGGTGCGTGCTGGGGACCAGAAGGGGGCTCTGGATTTCGATCCCTCCTCGTCTTTTCCTTCTGGGTCTCGGGACACTCCCACTCAGATCCTCCTCCTCCCAGGTACAGGCCGGGAGTGGAGGACACATCTCTCCTCCCGGCACCCCACCATGGGCAATAGGTCCAATGGCTCCCGGTGGGAGGACTGCGAGACTCGACAGTGGCTCCCTTCCGGCGAAAGCCCAGCCATCAGCTCCGTGATGTTCTCGGCCGGGGTGCTGGGGAACCTCATCGCGCTGGCACTGCTGGCGCGCCGCTGGCGGGGTGACGCGGGGCGCAGGAATTCCATCTCCTTGTTCCACGTGCTGGTTACTGAGCTGGTGTTCACCGACCTGCTCGGAACCTGCCTCATCAGCCCGGTGGTGCTGGCTTCGTATGCGCGGAACCAGACCCTGGTGGCACTGGCGCCCGACGGCCACGCGTGCACCTACTTCGCCTTTGCCATGACGTTCTTCAGCCTGGCCACGATGCTTATGCTCTTCGCCATGGCCCTGGAGCGCTACTTATCCATCGGGCACCCCTACTTCTACCAGCGCCACATCACGCGCCACCGCGGCCTGGCGGTGCTACCAGCCATCTACACCGTCTCCCTGCTTTTCTGCTCCCTGCCGCTGCTGAACTACGGGCAGTACGTCCAGTACTGTCCCGGGACGTGGTGCTTCATCCAGCACGGGCGGACCTCGTACCTGCAGCTTTATGCCACCCTGCTGCTGCTCCTCATCGTCGCGGTGCTCGCTTGCAACTTCAGCGTCATCCTCAACCTCATCCGTATGTACCGCCGGGGCAGAAGAAGCCGCTGTGGGCCCTCCTTGGGCAGCGGCCAGGGCGGCCCTTCGACCCGCAGGAGAGGGGAAAGGATGTCCATGGCGGAGGAGACAGACCATCTCATTCTCCTGGCTATTATGACTATCACCTTTGCCGTCTGTTCATTGCCTTTCACAGTAAGTTACTCACTTTGCTTTCACAGCCCAGCTCTGCCTCAGCCTCCTCACACCCTCCCCTCTCCTACCCTTTCAACTGCCACATGATCTTTTGCAACTTGTAAAAATATGTCCTAATTTGTAAAGGTCTGTAGACTTCCCCTGTCCCTTTTCACCTTTACCCCACTTCCTTCCTTCCCTAATCCTGGTGTAGGGGTTTCTCTAGGCTAGTGTTTCTCATACAGTAGTACAGTCCCACTGATAAGGAGCCTTGACACTCACTAAGCCACCAAACTCTCCATCCTAGAATGAAAGGCCCCTTACAGTGTCCCCAAACCACCACCACTAGCATGGCTTAGTACCCGAGGAGGAGGCAGCCCCTTCCACCTCTAGATGGTTGCCAGTTCAGTCTGACTTCCCTGAGCTGCAGTTTGCCCCGTGGTACCCCCCACTCACTGCTGCTAGTTCCATACTTTGCCTGCTGTTTCTCAAAGGGCAAAATGTGGTATCCAACCTAGTGGACATTGATAATTGTCCCAAGTGAGAAAGATCCTTGTTGCAGAACTTCAGATCACTATTTGTCCTAAAAGTTCAACAAGTTTCTAGTTTATGGGTTTCCCAGTTTACATTTTAGGAGCATAACTCTGTAGCCATGAAAATTCATAATACATCTGTAATGATAATTATAGGAAAAGATGGTTACTTGGAGAAACCCTTTACTAAGCTTTTGAGATCCCTTTAAAGGAGGCATTTACCCTCTTACAAAATATCTTCCTGATGTCACTGTCAGAAATATATACAGGTGCTCTTCAGCTTACCATTGTGCATGTTATGAGCACAAGGTTATAACAGGAATGGCTGGTCCATCTCAGGGATGGGAGAATTAGGCATGTCCACTTGCCATGACCCAGCAGGCCAGAGCCTGCCTGGAGACCTGGAGGCAGTTTAGGTACTGGGATGGGTGTTGTCCTGGTTTGGGGCAACCTCACCAGTTAGTTTTATGATGCTGTGAGATTGAGCCTGCTGAGGTTTACTGAGCCTGGGATGTATCTGAGCACGGGCTGGCCTCTTACAAAGAAATAGGAATTGAGGATTCTGGCAGCTCCATTTCCTAATCTTCAGAAGAACAAGACTGACCCTGCAGGGAGTGAGAAGTTGGCAGTGATTCCTACCTGCCACAGTCTTGGAGACAAGAAAGAGTTGGACACTGCCTGCCATTAGCAGGACTGACCTGTAGAAACTAAAGAAGTAACTTTATCCTACTTCCCACCATCACTATTTTTTATTATCTTCATACACTATTGGCCCACACTGAAGCTGTGTTCAGAAATGGCCGACACCGAGGTCCCACTTGAGGCAGGAATCATTTCCACATGTCCCATAATAACCAAGGACACTGTCAGGCAAGGCGAAGACTTGTGGTTGCCTTCGGAAATTTTCCTATTATTTTAACAGAGCACATGCAGTCCAATAGAAATACAGCATGGGCCACAAATGTGAAACACATATGGAATTTAGGATTTCCTAGTAGCTACATAACAACAAAAATAAACAGATGCAATTAATTTTAATCAATGTATTTTATTTAACTCAATTTATCCAAAATATTATCAATTTAAAATGTAATCAATGCAAAATAATTAGTGAGCTATTCCAACTAATTTTCTTCCTTATGTCCTAGAAAATACTGGCAATTTACCAGTATTTTCTATCTCTGCCTGTTCCTGCTGGAACCGCTTTCCAGGTCTTTTAAAAGTTGCCCAGCAAGGAGGGAAGTTCACAGCTGTGTACTCAGTGGTCTACCAGCTTATTCTAGCACTTCAGAAGTAGGGGGAAGAGGGTGGTGGGGATTTAGGAAAGTCGGGACTACTAACGCAGGTTAGAATTACTGTTTCCTCCAAGAATCCTAGTCTAGGACTTCCAAAGTTTGGGAAGTGAAACTATTGAAATGTAAAATGCTCAGTGCCCTGTAATGAAGTCAAGTTCAACCTCAAATATCATTATTATCAACATCAACATGGCAAACATTTGGGGATGCTAATTTTTACATACACTATTCCATTATTTTCACAACTGCCTGTAAAATAGATAGTATTATTATTCCCATTTTATAGATGAGGCAAGTAACTTATCCTGGGTCCCACAGCTGATGAGTGTTGGAGCCAGGATTCAAAGCTAAGCCATTTAAACATAGAGGCTATGCTCTTAACCACAGTACTATCAGAGAGAAAGTACTCATTTTTCACATGAGAAAATTAATCCAAGATTTCATAAGAGAAATGTGAAGAGTTATAAGTATCTGGACCACTTTGCCTCTTAATTCCAATTTGTTAGTTTTAAAAATAAAATAGCAAAGACCTTTTTCTCCATGTCAGAAAAAGGGGCCAAGTGTATGTTTTTGTTTTTTTTAATTCCCCACAGACCCGTGAATTAAAAGGCTGAGAATGGGTTTTTAGGAGATTGGCTAATGTAAATGCTGCTCTAAATTAAGAAATAATCGGATTACCCCTCATGTAAAATCTTCCGCTGGTACCGTAAAACATTTCTCAACTGATTGGGAAAAAAAGGCATGTATTGTTTAGGAAATGACATTATTTTGGCTGTCCAATATGAAATCATGCATATGACCAACAACATATTCCAAACTGTTTATGCACTAAAGGGATAGCGTATATATTAATAAATTCCTCCTTATGTTAATCAGCTGTTGTCGTTATTTCACAGAGATAAGTAGAAACTTTCCTCCTGACATGGAATAGAACACAGGAAATATATCAGACCTCCATTCTTGCCTCAGATAGTTAGTGTCTTTATTTCCAATCCACATCAAGCCACTTTCTCACTACTTTACTAGTAATTGTGGATAGCTTCTGGTCATTTTAAATGGTTTTCCACATGCCATTAGGATAAAGTGCTTATGTATTTTATTCAGTTCTAAAATTTCAAAAGTGAACCACTGACTCTCTAAAAATGTCTTCATCTTTAGAAATTCTTTAGGGCTATAATTTCTAAGTAAATCTGATTAGTGGAAATCTGATCTTTGCAATACAGAACAAACTCAAGTAAACAGCCCTGGAGTTTCCTGTTCGTTCCTAGTACTCTTTATGACATGAATGGAGGTTATAAAACTGATATGAAATTGGTCAATTACATTGTGGAAAATATCACAATTCTTGTAGGGATGAGAGATCCAGAAATCTCTATGCATAATCACGATGAACTTTGCTTGGTGATATTTTAATGTCCATGTACTACTTGAAGGTCCTTATGGTTCATGCGTCATTAATGATGTATTTGGGGATTGTTGAAATAGTTTTAATATACATTACTTTTCAAGAGAAAGTTTCTCTATATGAGTGTCATTACTTGACACTTTTTACTTTCCATATTATCATTTGATATTATGAAATGGTGGTTGTGAATTAAGACATGATTACACTGAGTTTATAAAATTTAGACAGCAAGAATCCTAGTTCTTTTCCCAAAAAAGAAGTTGTACATTATGTCTCCACCCTTGGTTGAGTTCATCATCACTGCTATTTCAGATAATTAAGGCCTCAGCTTAAAGAAAAACAGCTTTTAGGGATGATATATTTCTTTTTGGCATGTCAAGAGCCTATCACAATATTAAGTTTAAAAAAGAAAAAGAGTAGAAATAGTAAAATAGATCACTGGAGACATAGTGTTTCAGAAAGACAATCAACAAGTCTTTTTCTACCTAAAGGCGTAAGGCCCAGTTAATCTGCAACTTGGTCTGCTGGGTTTCTGTGGCTTCTCCTGTCCTTTATTTCAAAGTTTCTGACCACCACTCTGCATCTTTATATTGAGTTTACCTCTACTGTGCCTCAATTTATATCACCAAGATGTATCTAGCTTCATTTTTCTTAGGATATTTTGCTGCCTAAAATTTTCCCCCTCTAATAGAAAACTAGATTTTAGACTTCTGCATTAGACTTCTGCATTTAGACATAGGTATGATCAGACAGGCCGAGGATAGGGAAAGTACATTTGGAGAAGGCTGACACTTCCTCTAGACCAGGGTTCCTAACCTGTGCTCCATGGACAGCACATAGATGACTGAAATCATTTGCAAAGTCTTGTGTTTATCTGAGTTCTGGGTGGATGTTTCGTAGTGTCCAACTTTTTTTTTTTTTTTTTTTTGAAGCTACCACCCTGGAATATCCAAGCCCAGAGCTCTAAACCTTAGCATTAATGCTTTTGTGTCCAGCTCTGGGATCACCTGGAGCTCAGGGCAGGAGACGCTCTTTAGTGCTGGAGCCACATCCATGCCCCTATCTTTCCTTCTGAAGGGAAATGGCTTCTGTTCCCTCTACCACAAAGAACTTGTGGTTTAGGGGAAGGGGTTTCTTTACAATATCACATACCTAGAAAATAATCTCCCTATGAAAGTTTTTTTTTTTTTTTAAAGAATGGATTATGCAAAGTCTATAGCCAGGACACTCTAATTTGTTTCACAAGAGAATATAAACATATAACAATCTCTACTTGCAATTTATCCATGGAAAGTGGAGGAAAGAAAGCCCCCCCAAAAGCTAAGTAGCTACTTAGATGTAGCCATGGTCCTTCAATCTATAAACAGGAACAGTGATATTCACAAACTTTAGTGGCACCTTTGTGAAGAGAGATCTCCTTTAAACTTATAAACTGGTCAGTCAGTGGTGAATTTTACATGAGACTTTATATCACAGGCTTTTTATCCAGCTGGCAACAGGTAGTGACTAAAAAGAAAGTATAGGTCCCATGTCTCTAGTGTGACTCCATGGCTTTCCTATTAACCTGAAATGTGATATGAGACAAGGCAACTAATCTTCTAAGCCTTTGTTTCCTCCTTACTAAAATGAGAATAATAATATTGTGCAGGTTCATGTAAGCATTAAACAGAGTGAGACTTATAAATTGCTTAGCATCATGCCTAGCACACATAGATATTCAGTAAATATTAGCTGCTGTCGTCATAGGATTCAATTTCCAAGGGAAAAATCAGATTGTATGTTAATGATTAGGAATTCTGAAAGCTCAAACTCATTGGTTTGATTCACCAGGCCTAAGCAGGTCTTTTGTTTTTATTTCAAGTGTTGG
Source organism: Pteropus medius (assembly GCF_902729225.1). Lineage (NCBI taxonomy): Eukaryota > Metazoa > Chordata > Mammalia > Chiroptera > Pteropodidae > Pteropus > Pteropus medius. The sequence continues at coordinate 8,021,298 of NW_024342473.1, read as the reverse complement.
ATAAGATTCTGTAATAGAGCTAATAGAGCTCTCAACCCATGCTGTACATTAGAATCCCATGGGCAATTCTAATCCCATGTAGCTTTTAAAAACCACAATACCCACATTACAGGCCAGATTTAATTAATCAGAGTCTCTGAGGGAGGGAGCAAACCATCAGAATATTTTTAACGCTCCTCAGGTCATTTCAATGAGCAGCCAGGTAAAATTCTCATTTGCTTTAAAATTTGAACTGACTATGTGGTTGTATTAATGGTAGAAAAAAAGTGGAGAGGTAGGAGAAGACAAAACACATCAAAAATTTCAAGGGTTGCTGAAGTATGTCTCTTTTCCAAGTGTAAAAGAAGAAACTGTCTTCTACAAAATATTGGCCACCTCTCGAAATGCAAATTTTAAGCATTTCTAAAAATTACCCAGCATAGTGGATGAAATGGAAAGGAAACAAATAGTACAGAATTGCTTCATCCTCTAAAACTGTTTTCACTTCTCATTGCTCTGTCACACTCTAAAGAGATCAGGAACTGAAAACCTGACTCATCTTCGTATGTGAAGCTGTGACACTAGAATACTGAGCCTCTCACCATTCGACTAGCCAATTCAGTGTTATCATATTCTTTGGCAAAACTAGATCATAAACTCAGCTACAGACTTTTTCTACAACAGAGTGCTTGTGTATGTGTGTGTGTGTCTGTGTGTGTGTGTGTGTGTGTTGACTAATATATTTTAATCTATAAGATTTATATATACTGTTATCTTAATTTCTAAACTCCAAAACCACTCCTTAAATACACCATATAAGTCGAGTATATTTGTCATCCAAAAGAGTTTAGCTTCCAAGAAAACTATTGCTCCATCACATATGCCCACCTAATTTCCCTCTTCTCTCCATAATCAGAGAAATCCACCATCAATTCTTTTTCCTTACTCATCTGCCAAGTCTTTTCTCCATTCCCTATGCCAAGATTCTCTGGCATAAACACCTGTGGCTGCCAAACCTTTCTGCTATTGTCCTAACATAAGCAAATCGAATATGACTACTCTTCTCCCTCCCTGCAATTTGCTTTGTATATCCAGTTGCCAGATGCCAGCAAAGTACCAGGAAAGAAAGAAATAAAACATTCCTTCTTCTGCTGAAGTAGAATGGTGGAAAGAAGAAATAGCTTTATAACTCACAGGCTACCATTGTTAAGAAAGTCCCTGGAGCATTATAAAGAACTGTTTTCAAATGACTGATGTGATTTACTTCTGTTTACCTCTTTTCTATAAGCTGTGTGGAAGTGTTTGATCTTTATCAAGCATGTACAGTTCCTTTTCTTTTCATCTGACCCAAAAGTTGTGTTTTTCCCTAAACATCTAAGGAATCAGACAAGAGCTGGTATAACAGTTTGAAATCACTGGTCAACATATAAAGACGCATCAGCTTTCCAGTGTTTGGGACATAGTTCTGAAGACCTTTGCTCTAATACAGATAAACGGATGTAGCACATGGGAGTTGGAATCTGTGTCTTGACTCCACCACTAAACAGCCCTGGGAACTTGGGCAAGTCACCTAACTTCTCTGCATCTCCTTGTCCTCGTTGGTAAAATGGAGATAATAACTAATACTGTGGGGCACTTAAGCAAGCACTGTTTTAAGTAACTTACATGTTTTACTTCCTGTCATCCTCCCAATAACCCAAAGAAGTAGATATTGTTGTTATTATCATGCCCATGTTAAAGATGTAGAAACCGAGGCACATAGAGGTTAGTTTTCTTACCTGTGATCCCAGAGCTATATATGGAGGCCAGATTCAAACCCAGACAGTCCAATGGCCAGAATCCGTGCTCTGTTGTATACCTGTCTCACTGAATTGTGATAGTTAAATCAGATTGAGTATTTGGAAGTAAATGTAACATGTTGTTACTAACCTTCCTGAAGTTCACTTCCTCATTTGCCGAAAAGACAATACTTATGTTTCAGAGTTTTTGTTAGGAAAAAACATGTGCAAGAAGAGTGAGATTTTGCTACCTACCTTCTACCACCACTACCACACACAAAACAAAACACGTTTTGCTTTTAAATCTTAAGAAATTGCATATGATCTAAGCCTGTCCACTGCTACAATGTTAAACTAACATCATTTTCCCCTTTTGCTTCTTACAGATTTTTGCATATATGAATGAAACCTCTTCCCGAAAAGAAAAGTGGGACCTCCAAGCTCTTAGATTTTTATCAATTAATTCAATAATTGACCCTTGGGTCTTTGCCATCCTTAGGCCCTCTGTTCTGAGACTAATGCGTTCAGTTCTCTGTTGTCGAGTTTCATTAAGAACACAAGATGCAACACAGACTTCCTGCTCTACACGGTCAAATGCCAGTAAATAGACTGACCTTTGTGGACAATAGCTAAGTGCTTAGTTAGCCAGCATCTGGAAGATCATTTTGAACTGGTTCCTTGGAGAAATGAAAAAAGTTAGTTTATAAACAAAATGAAGCTACCCTAATAAAAGAGAGTAAACAAACATTTTAGCAGTGGTTTAGGCAACAGATGTGTTGACAAGGCACTTCTTGGAAGGTGTCAGAAAGATCTATAAAACCTACCCTCAATGAGCATGTTACATGGCCTTCAGAGAACAACAAACTGCATTTAAGATCCAGTTGCCTTTTGATTTAAACTTTCCTGTTGAATGAGAAAGCATGTGGTTTTGTAATTTGTTTAAAACCCTAAATAGTTACTGTGTATTTTCTATTTTAATCTTCTCTGTTACTACTGTTATAAACACACAGTGTGCAAAGACCCAGATAAAACTTCGTATTCTCCAGGAAGTCGACATGTGGAAGCAACCAAGCCTGGTGTTTTGTGATTGCTTAACGGACTCTTTCTTTGGACAATGACTTTGAAAATCACAGGCACTTTGTACTATAATGTTTGTGTATGTGGAAGTACTCTCTCATCACTACAGTATTACTCGTAAAAGAGTAGGCTCAGTTGGTTAATGTAGGTTTTTTAACTAGTTCTCCAGAAACTGTGTGTCAAAGTGTCAGGTTGTTTATTTTGTAATGTTCATCAAGAAAACTTTAGGAATTTTCCTCTCAAAAAGAAAAAATAGGCTGTTAAGAGAGTTAATTCTGATTACTACTCTTTATTCTGTGGCTTTGTCTGAAGCCACATAATAGGATTAAAAACTGAAAAATCTGGTCAATTCTTCAGATACACTGGAACCTTTTTAATGCTGATGTTGAGGCCATGACTAACATCTACTTTATAAGATGATTGTGTTGTAGCAAAATTCATCTGTCTGTATTTTTCTACAGGAAACATAGTTTGACTCATACTACATTGGAAATCATGTAACAGTGAGTCAAATCTTATTATATTTATAAATCTAAATATTTGGCATGGTGTAAACTCAGCATCAAAATATTTCAGTGAATTTGCACTGTTTAAGCATATCTTATTTACTGTGTAAACTCATCTGAAATGTTATAAAAATAAACTATAAAACAAAAATTTGAAAATGGAATAGTATTTGATGAATTTCCCCAAATAACATTTTATAGTTAGTGCAGACATAATTTTTTTAAATAAGATAAAAGTGGAAAAATTATATATTATTTTGGCAAGTTTTTGAAGTATGGTTGCATTGTCAATTAGAGTTTAAAATATTCAATATAGTACTTGATATTAGAGGATTTTTTCTTTCCAACATGATGTTCAAAATAATAGAACCATCTTAATTTTTAATGAATGTTATTACAGGATAGCTATTATGAAGAAAAACAAAAGAGATGTTAATTTTTTCCAAAGTCTCATTGAGTTGCTTACGTAAAACCATGTCTTATAAGTAGTTATCAAACTAGATGATCACTTAGAGTTTTTCAAACTATTCTAGTCATCAGTGTATTTTGACACAATCTATTTCAAATCAGCTCTTATTTTAAAAAGAATAAATTAATGGTTTGCTTTTTTACTAATTTAAACAAACCAGGCAAAATTTAACTTAACTAAAATCTTGACATGCAAATAAATCTTCCCTGTCCACCGAGTATTCTAAAGTTAAGAAATTGTTCTAAATAGAACTAATTAGGCTCATGGGTAATTCTTAAACATAAAATTCTAAAGTTACTTTGAATCTGGAAGATTGATTTCTTTTATCAGATAACTTTTTTTCTTTAAATGCAAATGTTAACTACCCCACATCACCACCCCCAAAAATTCTAGAATAATGCCTAATAACTTAAAAAAATAATAATAAACTTAGACATAATATCGCTAGTGGGAACAAAATGATTCACTCTGGGGGCTTAAAATACAGCAGTTTATTTAAGAACTGGTAGATTCCTAGAGCTTTGTTTACTATTGTTCTTTGCACTGTTAAATGACTATATCCTATTATTTTGTTTGCACTGATATATACATAGATGAAATTGAAGGTAAAAATCCTATGTAATCGTCAATCGACTATTATTAATGGTAATTTAAAGATAACAGAAAAAATTAGATATGTAAATATTTTCTTTCTAAAAATCCCTTTCATCTGACATACTTGTTGAAGTTTACTGAGTCATTTTGAAGTTAAATAAAAAACACAGAATTTAGTCTGATATATTAGAGAATAGAACCATGATGAAAGAAGACCTAGATTTCATTCTTTGCCCTCGACAGTTAGTGGAATGAAAAGGGAGAAAGCAATTGATTCAGCTCAAAATGCCAGCCCTAACTTTAGGTGTCCAGAAATGGGATGAGCCAAAGCAATCTAATCTGAGCTGAATTATTCCTGGATGGCCCCAGGTCGTCTTTCCCAAGAGAGTACTGGGAAATTCTGGTACTAAACTGTGGCCTTGAATCTCTAAAGATCTGATAGGGACCTGAGTTTGTTTAGATGCTATAGAAAGCCTCCAAAGATCTAAACTCAAAATGGTTTGGACCCATGACAGCCTAAAGCCAGACCAATGCTCTAAAAACAGCACTAACCCAAAACAGCCATGCTGGCAGAGGCCGCAAGACCTGAGCAGCGGGGAGGGCAAAACCAGCCCATGTCATTACATTCTCATTGGAACTCAGTTAAACTTGGTGCATCTGCCTGTTCATATCAGTGCATGGTGAAGGTGTTGTCTTAATGTTTATGCAATGTCAGCTCTGATTTGAATCAAGAAAAAACATATTTAGGCTTAGAATTTAACGTATTTGAAAGGCAGGGGAAGACAATTAACTTGCACTTAAGCAGAACTTTATTTCACTTTGCCAGATCTAATGGCTTGAGCCAAATTTAATGGTTTTCTGAATTTGAGAAGAGCCTCTACTTGAGCCGTTCACAGACTGAGAAGCTGTCTTGTTTGCAAAAGTGATTTATATATGTGGACTTACAATGCCTACTCATGAAAGCAGTGTTGCAACTTGAATATTTGATGACTATCTTCCATCTTCATTAAATGCTTAACTCCATTGGATTTCCTCTCTGAGTGCACATTTATAACATACCTCCAATCACTAAGAGCATTATAATTTCTTTAATTTACAAAGCATTTTGATCACCTGAAATATACTATGGAAATAAATATTATTTTAACAACTTGCAAAAGCTATAGTCTAATTTATACATGGGCCCAAGGCCATGCACTGGGCATTAGTTTTTATTTCAGAAAGTTAACTCTTTGTTTTTCTGGTAGATTTTGTGATTTGTTTTTTATTATAAGTAAATTTTCTTGAGTTATTTTTTTATTTCCTATAAAATGTACATACTATTAAAGCTCAGTTTGGGTGGTTTAATTCTGTGATCCATGTGTTTTATTTTTAAAAATCTGCCAAGAGTCAAATATATCCATGAGGATTCCAGCAGAAAGAGATTGTACACTCAAAAGAGAAACTGAGGACTGTTGAATGAAAGGAATATTTACAGAGCGGTAGACAAGGTTTAGGGAATCAACAAGGATGGTGAAGGATCCCTTAGAAGCTGTCCCCACTCCTAGGCTGCAAAGCACAAGGGCAGAGCAGTCACTGGAAATGAGTGAGGGCTGTGGAGATGCCACCCAGCAGGAGCTATGGCCTTAAGTAGGGAAGCATAGCTGCTGCCAAATCACAGAGAAGGAATGAGGGGTCTACCTTCCTGGTGGACCTCCCCTCCTCCTCTCCACTCTTCTGCCTGTTCCTCCTATTGGCCAAACCCAACTGTAATCCAGAGAGTCAGGGTAACCTGGGCGCTGCAGTCCATGAAGCCTGTAGTACAGGTGAAGAGTAGAGGGGCAGATGGAGAATATCCAGCATAAGTAGATTAAAAATATTCTTTTTTTAATTACACCAACACGAAAATTGAAACCATGAAGTAGTTTCCACTTAAAGCGATATTCTCTAGCAAGTTTGGGTATTAGAAATCAGCCCCATCTGTATGGAAAAGGGTAAAAAATATTATAGATTCCTTTATCAAAATATTTGTCCTTGACTCTACAGCCTGAGGGTCAGTGTTTACATCTGTCCAACTCTGGAGACAATTGATATAATCAGAGAAGAGAAAGGGGATCAGACCGACCATCATTTTTTCCTCTAACCACAGCAGTACAGCATAACAGCTATTTCTAAGCAGAACAAAGGATGATAGTTATGTATACTGGTCTAGAAATGAACTGAAGCTTTATTTTTAAGAAGGACCACTAATGTGAGAAAAAGCTCACTTAAGATGCTGAGGGTGGGCCGTATCCCCAAATTTAACACAAGCTGAGATAGGTCTATACAGCTATTATAAAGAAAGAGTATATGTAGCAACTCAGCAATTCCGTATAGTTTAAAATACTGATTAAAAAAATACCAGGAAAAAAGCAAATTTTAACAAAATAGAAAAAGATTAGCCAAGGCCATCTGTCCATGTTGCCTTTTCAGCTAACACAGGATTCATTTTTACTTCTTTACTCACCCCCTTACAGAGCACCCTTTTCCTAGCATAGCTACCACTAGTCCTGTTGTCTTTGATGCATTAATTCAACCCCGCTACCACTAGTCCTGTTGTCTTTGATGCATCAATTCAACCTTTCCCCTTTCAGTAAATTCTAGATTTATCAGGGGGATATTAAAGACTTGTCAGACTCCTGGAGTTTTCTCAGTCAAGTTATTTAAACTTTCTGATTCTTGATTTCCTCATCTCTAAAACGAGAATAAAAAAATTATCCATCTCCTCAATCGTTTTGAGAATTAAATGAGTGAATGCATGCAGGATGCTCAGCACGATGCCTGGACGTGGTACATGCTAATAAGGTGAGGGATTAGTATTATCTTAGATGTCTGGTTTAGTGGCCCCTCTGACCTCACACACCTCTGACTCAGATTGCTCATTCTTGGCAGGGGTCATGATGCTAAGCGTCGTGGTATCTATTTGGTAACTCTAGATAACTGTCAAGAAAGATGATGACAATAAGCATGTGGGACAAGTTTGTATTTCAGAAAATGAAGTGAAGATTAGCACACATGGGAAAATGTAGAGAAATGTGTGAGCATGGAAGAGAGGAATCCAAGAGAGACGGACAACAGGATGTAAAACATGTTTTCTCAGTGGAGACAGGGAAGCAAGAGGGAACAGCATCTGAAACACTGTTCAAACAGGATGTGTTGTGTGTTGGGAAATGTAACAGTATCACAACACTGAAATTAAGATTTCATTTATACATCATCTTCTGAAGATCCCCAGAATAAATCCAAGCCATGTGCCACAAATGACCTTTCATGTTCCTGAAACCAGTACCCAAGACTTGCTCTCTCCAGGCAAAATATTCCTGATTTCTTCAACTGTCTCTTATGTGATACCTCACCATTTCAGTGCCCTTCTCTAGATCTTAACCAAGTATTAATGCCCATTTTAATATGCTGGGCCAGAAGGATGCACCAAAAAATAATTCTAAACCGGTCTTATCAGTACTAAGTACTGATATGTTAGTTGCTGGCATGATCTGAACATTATATTTCCATTGATGCAACCTGAGAGATTACAAAGCTTTATTAGCAACTGGGTCGTACTTTTATAATCTTTAGTAAATGAAAGAAGCAACAACATTCCACATTATATAGAGGAAAAGTGGATGTGCAGCGGTCAGTGAGTTGGTCTCTAAGGACATCCTTATAAGATACCCTTAGGATTATGGTGCTGATCTTACCTCCTGAAACTACAAAGTCCCTGGGTTTCTTGTTAGTCATTTGCCTACAAATTCTTGGACTGGCTCTGTAGAATAGGATTGTGAGTTTTGAGTTTACCAGCTGCCCCGGCCTTTTGTGTTAATAACATGGCCCTTGAAGTGGTACAGAACGTAGATGCCAGTGCCAGAGTTCAGCAAAAAAATTTTCCCTTGAAAATGGAACTCACTGATTTTAGTTAGCAAATGACATTTTTGCTAGCTGGCTGATACTGACCTCAGTCCTAAAAGTGTGCCTGACATGTCGCGATAAATTAAACATTTAAAAATGGCAACAGCTGCGCAATTAAACCTTTGAAGAGAATTGAGACTATCTTTCAGCCCTTAGAGAGGCTCTCAAAATGTCCACACTGTGAAGAGCTCAGAGGAACAAGCCAAAAAGCTCAACACTTTTGAAAACTCAAGATTAACTTTTTATGTTTTTAAAAATAAATGTCCTCATGTTACTTGTAAAATGAAAGACATAGTAACCAAAACACGGCGAGCTGCATACTGTGGTGTACTACTCTTTGACCTGGAAAAATAAATCTTTCTGGTGTGAGTAGGCATTCCGATAAAAGAAGAGCATGCTTAACTATAAACTAGAGACCTTTATTCTCTTTACTACCTATTATGGTGATTGGGGAAACACTAGCTCACATGGTCACTCCTTTCCATGAAATGCCAGTTTGGAAGACTAAAGAAGTAGGCAAATCATTTTCCTGTCTTCTACAGAGATCTACTGTGTTCTCCATTAGTTATAATTACAGTGGTTCAAAGAAATACTAAGTGAGGAAATAATTATCCCGTATTATCAGTATTAAAAGCTTTTTAAAAATAAGGTCTTGCTTTTAATTTATCTCCTTGAACATGTTAAAATACTACTATTTGGAATGCTTTGTAACAAGAATTTTGGATTGAGACAAATCACATGGGGAAAAAAACTGATAGCTTTATTTTTAAACCAACACACTGAAAGAGGAAGGAAGCCTGGTGAAACTGGGGTTGGAATGCAGACATCTAATCAGTGAAGTTGCCTCTCCACATGTCCTCATTCCCGAGGGCTCCTCTCCCACCTCCCTTCCCTGCTCCTTGACTCCAGCCATCCAGCCCAGTGTGCTGTACCCAGAACATAGCAGCAAGCTTCCATCTCAGGGTCATCGCTATGGCTTTGTCTCTGCCTGGAATAAATGCTCTTCTCCCAGACAGCCATGGCTCACAACTTCAGTTCCTCACTTCATAATTTTACTCCAGCTATGCATCCTTAGTGAGGCCTTCGCCGATCAGCTTTCCTAAAGGTGCACCCCTCTGCACTCCCCATTCCCTTCATTCTACTCTATTGTTTTCCAATATGAACGACAATAAATAAACCTCAAGGTTGATGTTTTTATAACCTTAATGATGTTTCCTTGCACTAGAATGTGAGTTCCAGGATGTAGAGAGATTATTGTCTGTTTTGTTTTGACGGCTAATGTTACTGTGTCTTACAGTTGTCAGATGTCTCATACACTTAGAATTGTATTTTATAGATTTCAGGGCCTTCTTCTACTTTTTTTATTTCTTCAGTATATTATTCTTAGGATATTTTTAAATGATCCCATACTGTGTTTTGAGTGTTTCATGATATCAATCTCATTTAATCCTCAAAACAACACTGTAAGACCAATATTGTCCCCCCTTTACAAAACAGATGTTCCAAGTTAAGCAAACAGCTCAAGATTACACAGCTTTTAAGAAAAAGTTAAAATGAAATTAAATGGTTTTCTGATTTCAAGCCCAAGTTTCATTCTACTGACCCCACAGAAGGGACATCTATATGGTCCTCTATTTCTGACTATTGTCCACTAGAATGAAAACTCCATGGGCATGGACCATACCTATCTTTATCACCATCATATTATACTACCTAGGAGAGTGTCTGGTATATGTAGGTGCTTATAAGCATTCATTGAATGAATGAATGAATGAATGAATGAATGAAAGCCTAATGTCAAGGATATAATCTCTATCCCTGAAAGACTTAAAATTGTTCATCTTCTTTTTCTTCTTTCTCTTCCCCTCCTCTCTGAACAACTTAATCCCAAGCCCATTGGTGAGGCGGAGGAAGATAGGCTTTTCCAAGTGGGGAACATGAGACCCTGACCAGGAGAGGGAGCCATGCAGGGGAGCCTGGTGTGAGGTGTCAGAGCCCAAGCAAGGTGAGGATGTATCCACACAGGGGGTGGTGGCATGTGGCATGTGGAGCCCTAGTGGACTAATGAGGGTATCCCCACAGAAAGGCAGCTTTCAGTGGGCATCAGAGCTCAAAGGGAGTGAGGAGTTTATCTACACAGGAGGAGCGACCCAATGTGGGGAGTCAGAACCCAAAGTGAGTGGGAGAGGGTAACCTGGCATCAGGCTGCCACAGCCTGAACAGAATGAGGCGTAAGGAGGGTGTCCATTCAGAGCTTGGGTTATCAGAGCCCATGGGGGATGAGGAGGCTGTCCACACAGGAAGTGAACTGGTGTAGGGTTGGAACGTGAGTGGAAGAGTAGAGCATCCTTGCAAGCAGATGGTCCAGTGACAGGGTTTAGGAGCCTGAGCAGAATAAGATGGGTGTATAATTGTAGGGGGCGGCTTGGTATGGGATGTCAGAGCCCAAACAGAGTGAGGATGGTGTCCACGTGGGGCACTCAGGGGCTCAGATTAGGGAGTGAGAGCTAGAGCAGGATGATAGAGGTGTGGGGCAGGGGGTGATAGCAGAGGCGGGAGGTTGGTCACATACGGAGGCATTATCAAACAAGCAAATACATTAAGGATAATGGAACCCAGCTTTGTCACTGTTAGAGAACAAATACTGTAGTGTTGGAATTTGGGGAATGAGTATTAATTCATTTTTCAATGTGTAGAGATAAATATAGAAATAAATAGATATGTAAATGTGTGTGTGTGCCATAGTTTTGCCCACTGAGAAAGACTGGGATTAGTAAAACCCTTGACCACCAATAACAATGGGCACACCTAGCACACAGATCTTGATTTCTAAATGCCATTTTCTTCTAAAAGGAAACAGGGCTCCTTGGAGAAATGTCTGAGTCCAGGCCTGGGGCAGAGAAAGTATAAGACAAACTAGGAATATCTTATGGTACGAGAGAACAAGAAAAAGCTCAATGAATGAGAGGGCCAGAAGCAGGATATTTTTATGATTTTCAAGTACTTTCCAACAAAATAATTATTAATTACAAAAAGAAAAGAGTAATTTTGCAGTGAGAAATCCTGGCAGTCCCTAATTTAATCAGGGAATCAAAGTAAGCATCCTCAGTAATGGAAGCAATTTAAATTGTGAGCCAGAAGATAGGATGCAATGAGAACACGGGGGCACTTCTGTGATATTTCTTGCTGTCAAAGCTTCCTAACCTGAATGTAATCATGAGGAAACACCAGAGTAACCCAAATTGAAGGATATTCTACAAAAAGGACCGGCTTGTAATCTTCAAAAGTCAAGGTCATGAAAGTCAAGGTAAGAGTGAGGTATGTTGTACACTTGAAGCTAATATAATGTTGTATATCAACCTTAATTAAATTTTAAAGAAAAGAAGAGTGAGGCACTATTCCAGACTGAAGGAAACTAAAAGGAAGGACAATTTTACTGCAACGTGTGATTCTTAACTAGATCCTGTTCCTATAAAGGATAATATTGAGACAACAGGCAAAATATAAATGGATTTTGAGGAACAGACCATAGTAATGCATTGATGTTAACTTCTTGATCTTAGTTATTATATTGTGATTATGTAGGAGAATGTCTTTGGAAACACTCACTGAAGTACTCGGAGTGATGATGTATCATATCCGAAACCTGATCTCAAATAATTCAAGGAAAGAAGTTATGTATACTGTGCTTCCAATGTTTCTGTGATTGCTTCTGTCAGTTCTGTGTTTACAATTGCTTTAACATTTAAAAGTTAAAAAATAAAACAGCAGGCACACTCCTTGCAAGAGGAAGAAAACAAAAACATTATATTTTTTGTACATAGGGAGAAATTGACAAGGGTAAACTAAAATCAGAATCTAATTTCGATCACTCTGATTTGTTTTTCCTCCTTTATTTTGTTTCTGAGTTGTGAATGAGTGAGCATCTATGAAATGAAAATCAAAACTAAATACTAATGATGAATATTTTACTGGCTGGAGAATGAGGTCCATAAAGCTGCTTTTCATATGAGTTATTACCTTAATATTTCCAGCCTGTTCACCAGGTCAGGCTAAGTGTTAATATGAAACTAATAGTTTGGCTTAGAAAATTTATATACCTATCATCATGTTCCCACTAGGAAAAAGAAACTAAACACATTTATAACTATGAACTGTTATTTAAATTTACATGAGTAATTTAGTGGTGGTGGTGATTGGGTGATTTCAGCATTTACTTAATTATATTAGAAATTATAGGAGAATACAATTGTCCAAAAGAAAACATAGTTTATTCACCAGGGGCCCAGCCCCATACTAAGATTATTTGAATCTGTGGGCTTTTACAGCTTCCTCAGAATCATGAGTTCATTCTTACCTATAGAGTAGCCCTGCTTCAATCTTCTTGTTTTTCAGTTCAACCTGCACAATATAACAAAGTTTTGAATCTCACAAATGGAGATTAATTATTCTTCAAGATGAATTTCCATAAGACCTTTCCTCATAGGAAGTCTATCTGCTTGCTCACCTTTCCTGTAAGTCATAAATCTATGCTCAAAAGCATAGAAGGATTGTGTTTACTCTGGAGATTTATAATAGGATACCCAGGTGAGGGAGCAGGTTGTCAGAAAATTAGTCTTAAGTACTGCCTCATTCTGTTTGGCAATCATATCCTCCCCAGCCCATCCTCCACTCTGCTGTCAGGAGCATCGCCCTTGAAGGCAGAGTAGCACAGTGGTTGGGATAAAGTACGGACTTTGATGTAACACGAACTTCATTTCAAACCCTGCCTTGCCACTCACTGTATAATCTTGAGCAAGTTAGTTGGACTTTCTAAGGCTCTTTCCTCACGAAGGTAGTAGTTGCCCACCTCACAGAATTTCTGAAAAAATCAAATAAAATGTCATAACATACTTAAAACAATGTCTGATGTGTGGTAAGTGCTTTTAAAAATGCTGATTGTTATCATCATTATTGATTTTTTAACTGAAAATCTGATCATGTTATTAGGATCCCATATTTGTAGTGTATTGACTTCCAAACCTCTACTGTTCAAACTTTTCTGATCATCAGAGGCACACGACCACACAGAGACCACCAATACCACCACCAACAACAATACCAACACCTACACCAATACCAACAAAAAACACTGCCACAGCATCATCATATTTGTGTCTATTTATTGACTTTGGCAGATATGTCAGCAATAAGTCTGAGGTTGACTGGGGACCCTGAGGAGCCCAGTGACGTCAGAGGTAATACAGCTGATTGAATCTATATCTGTGTTCACAGAAAGGAATCATCAAAACGGTAGTGACTTGAGCAGTTGTCCCACTCATCTCCATACCATCCAAAGACATTGGAGTCATTCATGCATGTCTTTTCCCCCAGTCTCATTGCTTGTTCTCTCATTTCATTCAGGTCTCTGCTCAAATGTCACCTCCACAGAGAATTCCTCCTTGACTAATATAAAATATAAAATAACTCGATAAAATATTCCCATCACTCTCTTTCCCCTTCTCCTCAGTCTATTTTTCTTTATAACCCTTCTCCCTACCTGGCATTATAGTGTGTGTCTGTCTATGTCTATGTATACATACTTATTGTCTTTCTCTTCAAGTAGAAAAAGTATCTCCATGATAGCATTGTTTTTGTCTTTTTTGTTTACCATTAGAACAATGTCTCATGTAATAGGTGTTCAAGAAATAATTATTAAGTGAATGAATAAATGAATGAATGAATGAATATGATTGTCAGCCAACCATTTAAAAACAAATGACCATAATTTTTAATTGAGGCCAAAGTTTTTTGAAAGAATAAAATATTCCCATGTTTGTTACAAAGAGATTATAAGGAAAAGACGATAACTTGAGTAGAGTTCAAGCAAACAAAACAAAACAAGACAAAACAAAAAAACAAAGTAGCCTTTACTATATAACTCTTAAAATGCATTTATAAAAACGTATTTTTGTATTATTTCTTTTCTATTTATTTTCATGTTTGGGGTTTTTCTTCTTATGAAGTAGGTTTCCAGGAATAGAATCCCACTCTATAACATCGCACCAAAGGACCTAGGAGTCCAACCTGTGACTAACATCCAGAGCCAATTCATTCCTAAGTCATCAGTCTCCATAAATCACTGGCTCTCTATCACCCACAGAGTAAGAGCCAGGCTCCTTAGCAGACAAGCGAAAAGGACTGCTCACTCTCTCTTCTCATCTCATGCAACCCCTGACCTCCTGACCTCTCATGTCAATGCTGAGATACTCCAGTTTCACCTCTCCATGCTTGGCTCATGCTGCCCTGAGCTTAGTCTGCAGCACCTCTATTTCCCTGTCCTCGTACATACCTGTCCATTTTTAAGACTCTAAGGGAGGTATTCTTGATCTCTTTTTCCTATCATGTCATTAGTGAAAATCAAACTAATTCAATATTATAATCAATAACATGTTTATAATCCTGTACTAAAACTAATTCGATCAACTAAAACTAACCCAGCCCCTGCTTTTTCTCCAAAAACTATATGTACTGGTAAAGGCATATCTTTAAAATGTTTTCTTTTAATTTACTAAAAAAACTCCATCCCATTTTATATCAACTGTAGCTTCTGAGATCCTGATTATGATAATATGCATCTCACCAATATCTGTAGTATTGTACAACAATGCAAATCTATAAAAGAAGCTGAATATAGGTAGAAAAATATACCCCAAACAAGTTGCTCTTCCCTCTGCAGATAATCTTACAAAGGGCACCCACTTTTAAGAAAAAAAAACAAAAACAAAAAAAAATTAACACTGATTTGGTCAGATATATCTCTGTGAACTCATTTTATCATCTTTTAACTCAGCAAGAATTTTAAATAAAGAAGCCCAGTTTGGTAAATCTTAAAATTATATTTTCCAGGAAGATTTTCAGAGTATAAATTATATTTCAAAAATAATGATGTTATATGAGAACACATTATTTTAAATGAACTTTTCTCAAGGCACAAAATAAAATAAAACTGATATCTAGTAAACCTTAGCATTTCTTATGCCAAAGAACAATACCCCAGATTAAAGCTAGAAGCTGTAGTTTAAGTTTCCTAAAAATTCAAGGTAAGATCTCAAAATAGTGACATAAATAATAAACTAGGCCAGATACCATATTTAAAAAAAAAAAACCTTTTTTAGTAGGTTTCCACTTTAAACCTTTTCCCAAAAGAATTTTTTTTTTTTTTTTAGGCAAGGCAACTCTTGGTTGACCTCACAGATTGCAAGGAACTTGTCAGCTTACAATCCTTTATTTTTTTATTTTTTACACCTACAGCACCTGGTTTTCCTAGGTGGTCTCCCATCCAAGTACTAACCAGGCGTGACCCTGCTTAGCTTCCGAGATCAGACAGGATCCAGCTTGTTCAGGGTAGCATGGCCGTAGACTGAGCAAAGAATTCTTAACCAAGAATCAAGACCAACATGGGCATGGTTCTGGTTTCAGGTTTGCCACAGGAGAGTTTTTTAACAAATTTGGAAAGCAGAAGTGAAGCAGCAGCCATGTTTAAGCTTAGAGTGTTGGTATTAGGTCAGGCACCATTGCAGCTCATGCAAATTGTTGTGGATTTGCTGGCTCACTTTGTTGGCATGGGAAGGTACTGGCTGGGCCGCCAGTTTCCCACCTCCTCCCAGATGGCCTTGGAACAGCAACTGAGCCCACTTCACCTCTTACAGGGCCCGCTTTCCTCTGGCTTGTTCCAACCCTGGGCCAGGTTTATGTGCTGCTCCAAGAGTGCACTAGATTTTCTGCACTCACAGTCACTCACATCGTTGAGGAGATAGTGGGAGCCTGATAAAATATACTATAGATATCTAGCCTAGATATCCTAGACTGATTAAAGAAATCTTTAAAAAATAGATAATACCGTTTTTAAGATTTATTTGGCTTATCGCTCCCTTTGGGGATATTTTTAGCTTCGTACCATAAGCGGCGTTTCTAAGGGTGAGCCTACTAACTTTCCCAATAAGGCTGTCTTTTGAACAAACTAAAACAAATGGTACAGAGATGGAGGCTCATTTTAGAAAGATCTTTGTAGAACTGACAGTGTAAAAAACGTACCTAGTCTCCGTGGTTTGGATAGGCTATCCCCAGAACAGTACAGGTTGCTTCATCATTCAATGTAGGGAAAAAACACATACAACTACAAAGCCAGTTGATCAGAGCCAGGAGGAAAAACTATCACAACTGTGATTAAATTAAGGATCTTGAGATGGAAAGATAATTTCTTCTGAAAGCTCTAAGAAAGAATCCATCCCTTGCCTTTTCCAGCTTCTTGGCTCATGGTTATATCACTCTGACCTGTGCTTCCTTCATCACATCTCCTTCTCTAATTCTGAATCCCCTGCCTTCCTCTTCTAAGGACCTTTATGATATTTACGCCCACCTGGATAATCCAGGATTATCTTTCCATCTCAAGATCCTTAATTTAATCACAGCTGCGAAGTCCCTTTTGCCATGTAGGGTTCAAGGGTTCTAGGGATTGGGATGTGTACTGACCATCAATACCACTTCTATAAATATACTGTTGAGAATATTATTTTGGTACAGGAGATATATGTACATATGCCAATAATAGTATTGTTTGTTATTGCCAAAAGAGGAAGGAGGAAAGAACTTTAAATAAATGAATAAATTGTGGCACGGTCTCACTTGTGTTAGAATTAATGGATAAACTATAAATGCTTCCTTATGGATAGATCAATGTCGAGTGAAAAAAGACAAGTTTTAGACTAATTTATAGAGTAAAATAACACTTGTGTAAAATTTCAAAACAACAGAAGTGAACCAAATGTTATGAATGCAGACATCTGTAGAAAGGCACAAAAACTTGAAGGAAAGGATACCCCAATGGTGGTGGTTCCTGGGGATGGAAGGAGCGGGGTGGGATGGCACAAAGTGGACATTGTCTCTAATTTTTATTTCTTTAAAAACTCTGAAGCAAATAAAATACATTGTTAACACGTGTTAATTCTGAATAGTGGGCACCCACATCTTTGTATATTATTTTTTATGCTTTCTGTGAGTATGAAATTTTTCAGACTAAAATGACTAATAGTCTATTGACATGGAAAAATAAGAAGCAACTCTGCAAAGACAACACAAATGTGTAAATTTGGCTACAGTGAGAAAATCAACTAAAAAAGTTGTGCGTGCATGCGTGTGTGTGTGTGTATGTGTGTATGTGGTGTGGGTGGGGGGAGAGGGAGAGAGAGACAATGTTTCATGCAATGGAAGCAGCCATGTTGTGTTTCTTTGAAGGAGAGACCTCATAATGACAACTTTGGCGACATTCCTTAGTCAGGATCCCTGGACAGTGAGTGCAGTGCCCAGAGACTTGTACTTTTGCCCAGGACAATGTGTGCTGCAATAGAATAAGGGTACTTCCTGTTGCTCTTCCAGAAAAGGCAGCCAAATGACAAATCCAGAACAAAACTATCACCCATTCCTGGTTCATCCAATATTTTTTGTATACTTCCTGTTCATTTATTTGCTTATTGACTTAAATCTGACACAAGATGTAATGTTATTAGAAATCAAACACAACTTTTTAGATTACCTTTGCTATTATAATTACAACAGGAAAAAAATAAAAGGTGATCTCTAACCTATTTACTTTTGAGGTTGTTTCCTGATATCAGTTCATGTTTTCTGAAGAATAACAAATGGAAAGTTATCACTGATCATCTGGGCTGCATATTCTGAAATAACATCCAAACAGCCACACAGAAATAACAAACTTCTTGACAAAAGGGCTAAGAGGCTTAGTGACACCACAGTTCAGAACTCTTTTTTGGTGGGCTGCATTCTGATTGCTTGCTTGCTCATCACACAGGAATGCTACTTTTTAAAACTAATAAACACTCTTTCCTAAGGCGGGGCTTGCTGGCAGAAGCCCTGACTTAGTCTTCTTGGGGTTTTTGAACCCTACCACAGGAGATAAAGCAGAGAATTCTGTTCCTAAGAATCATCACGAATTTATAAATATTACATGTCAGTGAATGCTACATGAAGATAGGATTTCTGTTTGGTCAGATTGGTGACTGTTATTTGCACAGCAGGCTTTCCGAAATAAGGATAGTACACAATAAAATTCATAATCCTTTTCCTACTTCTCATCACACAAAGTTTTCTAGAACACAGGCTTCCCTATTAGCATATAAACTTCTCAGGAACAGGGACTTGGTCCTACTTATTTAGCACAGGGTCGGCACCTAGTTGGTCCCTGTTGAGAACAGTGCAAACACTAGATGATCATGGAGATCATGGATTGCATTATCTCACCAAGAGGCAAGAAGCATGTTCTATCCTCTGGTCTTCAAAGACTGAATAAAGAAGCCAACAAACAAAAAGGTGAAAATACTAGGATTCTCATCATTCTCAATCAAAAACAAAACAAAACAAAAAAACCTGTCTTTTTACATGTGAAGAAATCATAAGTACAACTACCATGATTGTGATTTTAGAAAAAGATACTCTCACACTAAAATCTATAATAATAAATAGCTCACAAACCCATTAATCTTTAAAGAACAATGTTTTATATTGCAGGAGAGGACCAAGATTTTAATTTTCATGTGTAGACATACAAACACATACAGGACAGCAAACATTTACTTTCATTTATAACTTCAAACTTTTAAACATGAGGTGGATGGGCCTCGGTACCTAAAGGAGACTTTTTCTGCTAAGCAGCTTGATGGGTTTGAGCATGTAAATTTGGGTACAAGCTCAGTGGCAGAACTGATTATTTCTTTGTAGTAGCTGAAAGAGGAATTTGGGATCTGAAAGAGGTCATCGCATAGCAGAAATACATTTGAAAAAGAGAATGACCAGAAACACTGAGTGTGCTGTATGGAAGACAGGGCCAAGGATCAGGGAGGGGCTTTAGGAAATAATTGTCTGATTAATGTTTAAGCTGTTTGCTATGAGATTTAAGACATAAAATGCCTCCCCTGTCTCTCAAGTGAACGCTTCAGTTCACATTGCTCCATAATGATTTTCTGTATGTGTGAATTCTATTTAAGAATCTAAGAGATAGACTGAGCTCTTTTTCTGGACTTACTTGAAGCAAAAGAGAGAGAAGACATAAGGACAAAGGAGATAGTGAATGGTGTTTAACTGACTCCCCGATAGCCCACCTTGGGTGTCTTGTAAGCATCTGAAACTTAACATGGTCAAAACGGAAGTCTATTCTAATCCTTCCTCAGACCTCCTCATGTTATTAAATGGTACTCCAGCCACCACACGGCTCAAGCCAAAAACCTACGTATCTGCTTTAATTCCCTTCTTCTCACTCTCTACTTGCTGTAATCCATCAGCAAGTCCTGCCGAGTCTACCTTGCAAACATTCCCCAAATCCATCCACTCTGCCATTCTTGTCCAAAACTCCCCATCTCTCTCAGAAACTACAATAGGCTCCTAACTGGCACCCTTACCCCTGCTTTTATCAGCCACACCCACCCTGCACTGGCTTATGGTCTCTTCTTCACACAGCATCCGTAGCGATCCTCTTTCTCCCTTGCCGATCCACCTCAGCAGCACTGCGTTACTCCTGTTGCTCAGTCACCTTTGCCACAAGAACATTCCCTTTGCTGGTGTGTCACTTCCTTAAAAAATGGTTCCCCATCCTATTGCAGCCATCCTTCCACTAGAAACTCTATCATATAACCCTGTTTTATCGTCTTCATAGCACTTATCACTATTGAACTTTTTTTTCACCTTCACATTCTTTCTCTCCTCACCAGAATGCATGACTCACAAAGGGAAAAACTGTATTGTTCACTACCATATCCCAGGACAATGCCTGGCACATAGTAGAAATTCAGTGGTTATTTGCTGAGAGGCAGTATAGCATAGTGGTTAAACATCTGAACTCTGGCAACAGGCAGTCTGGATTTGAACTGCAGCACCGCCATTTACTAGCTGTGCAAACTTTGGCTACTTACTTAACCTCTCTGTTTCTACATCTGTAAAACGAGATGATGATAATAGCATTTGCCTCATAGAGTTTCTGTGTGGATTAAATGAGTTAATATATTTTAAATGCTTAAAGAAATGCCTGGCACATAATAAGCATCACATGGACTATTGTTTATTTACTCTGATCTGCCCTTAATTTTTTAGGTAGAAAAAAAAATTCTGTATCCTCAGACTTTTAAATTCATTAACGCCTAGCACCACATATCCAGTGATTTATATACTTTCTACTATTCTTTAAAACAGTATAGAAAAGAGTCAGCAAAGGGTCCTGGATGTTCCCTCCCACTTTGTAGCTGGGAGACTATCCCAAGAGCACATGACCAGAGGCATTTGAGGTCACAGACCTTATAAAGAGTTGACTCTTAGGAGTGGGAAAGGAGGGCCTCAGCATCCTTCCCTTTTAAGCCTTCAGAGAGTGTGTAACTTCTTCTGCAGGTGTAACAATTGGTTACTTTCAAATACACTCTTATTAGGGTGGAATGAGACCTGATGCTCTTACCACATACAGAGCTGTCCTCGCAACAAGAAAGCTTCATGTTGGTAGAGTTGCCAGATAAAATACAGGACACCAATTAATTTGGATTTCAGATAAACAACAAATAATTTTGTTTTATCTGAAATTCAGATTTAACTAAGAGTCCTATTTTTTAGTTACTACAATCTACATGCTGGGCACTGAAAGGTGGCTTTGCAACAGACAGATCTGGGATCAAATGTGAATTCTTGGATGCAGTATAGAAGCAACTTTGAGCGAGTTATTTAACTCTCACTGAGCTTCAATTTCCTGGTCTAAAAACAAATCTACCTCACAGAGTGTTTATGAAGTTCTAATGAGGTAGGCTTTGGGAGAGCACTTAGCATAGAGCCAGAGGGCTGAATAAATAGGAGACTTGCAAAAAAGCATTCATTTGCTTCCCTTCCCTTCTGGTGCTTTAGGTCTGATCTCTGCCTGAGACTCTGAAAGCCATTTTTTTCTAGGATAATTAGAATCAGTCTTGAGGGCAATTGAATTAAGGAAATAAAGTTATGTTTAAACACTATGTTATCCTCTCAGTTATCTATTGCCACAATAATGCTGGGTAACAAGCAACCATGAAAACTCAGAGGCATTCAACAGTAACATCTATTCTTGCTCATGAGTCTAAGCTTGGCTCAGAGTTGTGCTGATCTGAGCCGGGTTAGTGGGGCTCACTTATACACTTGTTGTCAGCTCTCAGGTGGGCTGGCTAGTCTAGGATGGCCTCAGCTGGGATGACTTAGTTCTCTGCTACATGGTCTCTCATCCTGCAGTAGGCTGGTCTGGGCCTGTTCTTCAGACAGGGTTAAAGATCTAAGATAAGAAGCAGAGATATGTAAATGCTTTTACAAGACCATTTGTGCCAAGTTTGCTATTGTCCTCTTGGCCAAAGCAAGGCATGCAGCCAAGGTCAAATTAGGTTAGAAGGGCACTCCCAAAAGGTATGAATTATACTGGCACGAAACAATCTACAGCACTCCCAGTACGTGGATTTGTAATTTGTAGAGCAAAATTTCAAATTTAGGAAGTCAATAAATGAAGGCATGAACAAAGTAGACACCTGTTGAGGGGTCTGCCCTGCCCCACAGCTATAGGAGCTACTCAGCCCACCCACAGGGGTGGGTTCCTGGCAGCCTTGCTTATGCTGTGTGGCCCTACACCCTGGTTTTGGCTGACCAGCCAGAGGCAGAACCACTGACCCAAGCTGACCTGGTCATATTCTCTTTCTGGAATTTGGAAATGGAACCAAGAAAGTTGGGGTGTAACGTTGAGCGCTCTGGGAAGGCCGTGTTTGCCACATTAACTGAGGAGCAGGAAAAAAAACAGCCAGTCTCTCAGCCAGTAGAGAGAGACAAATGAAGAAAATGCTATATTAATTTCCTATTGATGCTGTAACAACTTACCATAGACTTAATGGCTTAAACAGGTAAATTAATTATTTCACAATTCTGGAGGTCAGAAGTCTGAAATGGGTTGGCTTAGCTATGTTCCTTCTGGATGCCCTAGGGGCAATTCCATTTCCTTGCCCGTTCCATCTTCTAGAAGCTGCCTGCATTCCTTGGCTTATGGTTGCATCGCTACAACCTCTGCTTCCACTGTCACATCTACTTCTCTGACTCAGATCCTCCTGCCTCCCTTTTTTAAGGACACTTGTGATCATACTGGATAATCCAGGAAAATATTCCCATCTCAAGATGTTTAACTTAATCAGAGTAGCAGTCCCTTTTGCCATGTAAAGTGGCATTTTAACATATTCCAGGGATTGAGACATGTTTGAGGGCTATTCTTCTGCCTACCACAAATGCTCATGGGAAATGAAAGTTAAAAAAAAAAAAGAGTTCCAACAGCCTTCTGTTTCTTGACCTAGTCAAGACATTCATGAATTCCTGTCCTCAGGTTCCATGACACACTCTTATATCTTTATAATAAGTCTTTTGGGTGATAGCTGTCTGGAACGCTCTGTTGAGAAGAATTCTGAAGGCTTATTGGAATGCATAATCAATGAACGATGGGTATTAACCAAACTGGAGAGTTATATACAGTATGTGTCACAAATTTACCATCCTTGCTCTAGATTAGAAATGGTAAAAGCATTATGGCTGAATGTAAAGAATGTTTTTTTCCTTATTAAAATGGGGCTTAAACTATGAAAATGTAAATCCTTGCTAATGGCAGCAGAACCTGAATTAAGAGCTATCCCTTAGGAGACTGCCTGTAACATGTAACTTGGAGACTGTGGGTAGGCTGCATTTTACCATGTACCGGATACTTAGCACTTAAAAGGAGGAAAACGCCCAACTTCGTGATTTTTCTATTCAATATCTTTCCTTTTGAACGAAAGAGCTGCTTTTCAGGGCCCGATCACGACCCCGCATCAAATGGCCATTGCAGTCTATTGCCTCCTCCCAGTCAGCCAGGAGGCTGCAGCCAGGAGGCAATCCGTACCACCATGCAAAACATTTTTCCATGTCAGAGCACTTTCTCACAGGATAAGGTCATTGATTTCAGGAGTTCTAAGTTTTATTTCTTGTCGTTTTATTTAGGACCATGTGCCAGGAGCTCACTTATGCCTGGATCATTGGCCTGGCTTTTATAGGGAATTCTGCTCTGAAGTGACACTTAATAACCTCACTAATCACTCACTCTAGTGTTCTCGATGATTTCATAGTGCTGAAACTACACTGTCACATTAACACCAGACAGGAACAAAGATAAATGAGCCCATTATGCCCCAAAATTTATGAGGAACCAAAAGGGGTTCTGGGGGGAGGGGAGGTGTTGCTCTATTTTTTTAAGTGGCATCAAGAATTCAAACTGTCTCTCAGAATCAGTTGAAACACTTGAAAGGAGAGGAGACAGACCCAATGCCTTTACAGAAGAGACTCCTTCCTGTTAACTGCCATGAAGTTCTCTTTTCGTCAAGAATTCTTTTCTCTCTGAAGATTTAAGGAGGCGTATGTGCTTTAATCCCCCACTGCAGCTTTTAAACCCCGTAGAATGAGTGTTTACAAAGTGGGATCTTTTACTAGATATTGTAAAAGAGATGTCTGCGCATATGTTTTGCCAAGAAATTAAAATCTGGTCTTTGCCAAGGAGCATAAATATACTTGGCAGAATCCAGAGACCCAGTAGCAAAGATAAAAGTAGTCATTCCCTTCAGCCAATTGCTCACACTTATTACAAAACATTTGCCTTCTCCTGGGGTGAATTTTCTCCCTTTGTGCTGTCTGACTCTGGGGGATATCATCCTCTGGCCCTGCAAGTCCCACCAGAGAGATGTTGAAGTGAGATGCTCAGAGTCCCGTAATTCCGTCTCTACTCTGCTCCAGATGCCCACAGACCCACAGAGGCTCGGTTTTTGTCCAGAGACATTTCATCTCTCAGTAATCTGATGTTTTTCCCACTGGTAATGATCAATTTTTAAGGAAGACATTTATATTTTCACTATGCTATTCTTTTTCCTACTTTAAAGACTAATTCGATTCCCTTCAGCTGACTGGGCTTTATATAAATATCAGTAAGCACTTTGATGATCAGTTAACAGGGAATGTCCTAGTTTTCTAGTCCATGAAGCAGCTGGGGAACTGCTTATGTGAATATGCTGGTAATTTTAAGATTTTTCCCTTCATCTTTCTATATGTATGTCCCCAATTTCACACTGAGAGAAAAACAACCACAATGGCCTGATTCTGACAAACCGTCTTTGTTCTTTCTTTTCCTGTGACATGTGCTCAAAACCAACCAATTATCAGAAAATTAAAATTTTTTATATACTCAAAGTTAAGACTGGTTCTTTTTTCAGCTACTTAAAATATGCTAACCTGATTTAAACGTTAGAAAAAAAAAAGTCTAATTTAGCAAAAACTTGAATTATCATCAGTAACTAAAATTTGATAATACTGCTTGGCAGTTCATTCAATTTACTCGATGTACTTGACAAGACTACAGCTGTATTTTTTAAAAAATAGCCTACATAAAATTACTCAGTTGCTTGTTTGCTTAGAACTATAGTTGTTTGTGTGCTTATCGCACTTTTCTTCTAAACTGTGGGTTCCTGGAGGGGAGGCATCTCAAAGCATGGTACCAGGAAACCAAACAAATCCCTGAACTTCAGGAACCTGGACGAATGCAAGAGATGAGGCCCTACACGAAGAGCTAGTCTCATCTTCTTTTTTTAATTATTATTTGTTTAATTAAATGTATTGGGGTGGCATTGGTTAATAAAATACATAGGTTTCAAGTGTACAATTCTAACAGCTTCTTCTCTTTCTCCTTCCACCCACTGCAAAATAAGCATTTCTCATTATTCATTATTTAGCTTTTGTCAAAATCTTCTACAAAAAAAGCGGTCATCACAGATCCTTTTTGAAAAAGAGTAATATACACTATAAATCACCCCTATAAGTCTAAATAATAAGCAGTAAGTAAGATTACTACTTGGAATTCTTGTGGTTGGGAGGGAGAGTAAAAGGAAGAAAGAAAGAGACCTCTCTTCAGAGAATGACTAAAGTAGTTGGCACTATTGTGACACTGTAGTTTACACTTTAAGTAAAAATTTCACATTGTAGATTTTAGATTATAAGTTAGTTTGAAAAGTCAAACATCTTGGGGAAACATTTTTAGTTTGTTAATAATATTGTAGACATATTTTCCCATAAAAGTATAAATAAAAGGGTATGAAAAGTCATGGTCTTGCCCATTTCATTGTCCAACAAGTAGTTATACAAACTCAAATTGCTTTTAATAAACCAAGCAAGTCAAGTTAATCTCAGGAAAAAGAAAAAGTAAAATACAAACAAATTGAAATCTATCATTAAGATTTTCAGATGATAAACCACTTCGGAATAATTGCCTTCCATCTTTCTTTGGCAAACTTAATACACCAGAGCTTGGATTTATACAATAACCTAGGAAAGAGTTCTTTGATAACATGAAGTAAAATTTCTTTTAGTATCTGATTTTTCTACTTCCATTAAGCAGTTTATAAATATATTTTAGTACTATGTGTGTTAAGTAAAACAAAGTATATTGTAATGGGAAACAGACTCCCTTATGAGTAAAACACAAATCTTTCAAGATTTTAGCAGAAAATAAAAGTCCACAGGAAGTCACTCCAGAACGAGAGTGCCCTTAAGGTCTCCACATGTCAATTTCCACTGAAACTGGCTCGGGAATAGACACACCCTCCTAGTTCTTTAGTTCTCCTTAACCCAGTTGAAACTGATTTCGTATTTTCTTTTATACATGTAAATGCATATATTCACGTTGTTTTTTATTTTGTTATTGTGGTTTATCATTGACCTTAAAAAACTTGACTGAATAAGGGAAAACATAAAAAATAATTATGGAAAATCCAAATTTGAAAAAGAGGCACATTTCCAAAGCACATATTTCTGATCCTAAAATAACCTCCCTCTAGCCCTAAAGGACTAGCAGAACTTTGCAGACACCTTATCCAACTTCCATCTCCTCCAGTTTTCTGCATTTCTCAGTTTCACCAAGCAGTCTTCCAATCTATACCCACAAGAACCAAATGTGACATTGTGACATTTCCTTTTATTTCCTTTCTTTAAATTTCTTTCACCTTCAGATTCTCCACTTAAGCCTAATTTCTCATCTGAGGGACACAAATTATTTATGAGGATATGATGATTCAAATAATAAATTGTTCTACCCCTTTCTAGCCCAGTTTACTAGCTCTGTCCACTTTTGAAGAAGGCTATGATTCAATGACAGCTCACCAAGTATAGACCCAATTCAGTATTATCCCTGATCTGGACAACAGCCATTGCATACATACAATACTATGACTTGGAAGACATGAAATTCAGAGGGACTCAGGTTGCCCGGGTCTTATTCATAAAACTATTCACATCCACTGAGAATGTGGAGAATAAAGCGCCCCAAGATTGCAGGAACGAATGATGTAAAATCCTAAGAAAGGAGACATAGGACTGACCATCTGAGCAGGAAAGGCAGTGAGTCCTTTGGAAATGAAACTTCAGATTAACAGCCCAGGGAGTACTGAGATTTGAGTACATGTTCTTTATGACTCAATGTGGAATGTTACCAAATTCCATTCATGGACTTTTATTCAGATATGAAACATAAGCTGGAGAAAAAAATCCAACAAAACAAAAAATAACAACAAACTCTCACTATTAGGAACAGATTCTATATTTCAACTCTTTGTAGAAAAACTGTAGTTCAAGAGTGGTAGTTTCTTAAAACCTAATTAACTCTTTATATCCCAGAGAATACAGCAGAAGCAAAAGACTGGTGAGTTTCTTTACTCCCTTTTCTTCTCTTAGCTGTTGCACTTATCCTCTTCCTAAGGAGAGATTGTGTTTTGAGAGTAAAGATGTCTTCATGAGGGTGGTCTTTTTTACAAATTGGTGCCCTGGTCTTCACAGACTTACCACAAACATAATCCTTTTCATAAGGTCCAGACAAACTTCTCCTCCTTCCTAAATATCTCTCTCCCTAAGCACCTCACCCACTGCCTTAAATTCTAATGGGCAACTCCAACCTAGAGATTCATACTATCTGACCTTCAGAACTATCTACCATAAAGTATGTATTGATAAAAAGTAAGATTTTTTTCAGTGTTTAAACATAGCATTTCTGAATGAATCAGTTGTTGTTTTTTTTTCTCTAAATGGTCTGTGACATTTAACATTGTAAACTATCTTCCATGAGAAACTATCTATCCAGTTAGTTATTCAAATGTCTCTTTCCAGGAGTTGACAAGAAAAAAAAAACCTGAAGTTGATAAGATTTTTATCATTGCAGCAATGAGCCTTTGATACATTTCAACTAAATTATGATCTTTCTATAACTTCTCTTGGCCCCAAGAATCATTTTACTCAGTAATGAAATGAGAGCGAGAGGCATGCTCTGAACAAAAATTGGCGCAAGAGGAATTGGATCCAAGTGCTGAAGCTTTAATCGAAGTTATTTATTATGAAAGAACAGACATGAAAGCCTTGGACTCTACACCAGCTGTTACTTCCAAGGAGCCCACATTCTTGGTTGGCCTATTTCTTAGATTGCATGATGTTTTAAAGAAAACAGATCCCATTCCTTCTGATTTCTATAATAAGCCAGATACTAATTAACGTCAAGAATTTTATGGCAAAAAATTATAATGGCAAAGAATTCTATTTTTGCAATAATTATGCAGGTAATTTTGTGGGGTTTGTTTATTTTTGTCTTTTTCTTTCGTTTTCTTTTTGAAAGGTGCTAAATATGCCAGGAAGTACTGTGCTTTGATGCTCATAGTACAATCCTTTTATTTTCATTACCGGCATTTTTACATGCAAAGAAAAGAATCCTTCACTAGGTGACAAAGCAATCCTGGCTGTTTATTGCAAGAGTCAAGTATCTCTTCAGCTAGTTTTCATGACATATGCTGTTTCTGGGCCTCTTTGGGTATCTTTGCCTTAGGACGAGTCTCTATTCTTTAAGGACTCACAGCCCTGGAATCTTTTATCCCAAAATGCTGAATTTGTCCACAGGCCTGGAAGAACAATGTGAAATACTGATACCCTGAACCAATGGTTTGTACCTGCTTTCAGTGTGGGCACACTCAGGAAGAAATAAGGCTTGACAAAGCAGCCTCTGTAAGAAGAGCTGTTCCGTGAATTGTATTTATTTGGAGCACAGAACCTTGACTTCCATAATTAAAGCTTCCCAGAATTGTTATTCTAACAAAATACCTAATGTTTAGGGATTACTCATTATATATCAAGCATTTATATAAACTTAGCTCATTTAATCTTCACCACATGCCTACGGGTAGGTTTCTAATCATCCAGATGGGGAAACAGAAGCTCAGAAAAGTTCAGAAAGTTGCTCACAGTCATACTGCTAGCAATTAATAGAGATGGGTTAAAATATAAGCAATTTAACTTCTGAGCCCTTAGCCACATTTTGGGCAGTAGCTTACCTTTTAGAATGAAAGAATGTAAGAAAACAATAATAATAATAATTAAATAAATAATAACAAGAACAATGTCTACAAAAGTTCGTTAGCTCAGGACTTTATATGAAAATCTTAGAATCAGTTGAGAATGACTGAGTTTAACTTAAAATATGTTATAAACTATAAAAAATGTACAGTGAGGTTCTTATGTCAACATCCAATTCCTCCTCTCTAAGGAGTTGATGAAAACCTTCCACCAGGTAGGGTTAAGGAAATTATCTTTCTTTTTGTCCAGTCTAAATACTCCTCTCACTTTTTACTCTCTCATATTCTATTTAGCTCATGGTGTCCTTGCCCCAAGACGATTTGAAATTGCTCAAAGTTGACTTTAAGTACCAAATTATTATCAATAGATTGCAAAGTGACTGCTGTAGATTTTTTTAATTCAGTAAGTGATTTCTCTCTCTCTCTCTCTGTCCTGCTCATTTCTTCCCCTACCCCGTTTGCACAATCCTGAGGCACTTCATTTATATATCTGTTTCAAGAGCTCTATATCTTTCATCTGTTTCTGTGCTTCATTCTACTCTCTGTGAGAATGTAAAAATGATTTTATTTTGCTTCTTTGGGCATGAAATGTGGTTTCCTGATAGAGATCTAGGTTGGTCCCCCATTCGCATCCTCCCAGCATTCACTCACTGAGTGAGAACACCTGCGGCTCTTAGGGCTTTCTTCCTGACCAGGGAGAAAACTTACAGGCTGAGCCAGAAGTGTCAGAGTTGATGATCCTGAGAGCAGAGTTTAATCCATTGATAGATGGGGAATTGAAAGATAAATACTCTAACTTCCTTACTACTCGTTGGTATAACTCTGAGGTATATTCTACGCTGTCATCTAGGGGTGCCCGGGTGCCATGGTCAATCCATGTAATACCATCACACATACCCCTAGGCAGAGCAGTCCCAGTTTTCTTGTTTTATCATTTCACATGAAGCCTTAGTGGGGACTAGAGAAGAGGGGAAGATTGTCTCATGCCAATGTACTTAAAGCATCAGATTATAAAGATTATAAACATTGAGTCTATACAATATTGGTGAGTGTGTGAGAAAACAGCCATTCTCATTTAGGAGTGAAAAAACGATATAATTCTTTGAAGGCAGTTTGGCAATATCTGTCAGAACTTTGAATGTGTGCAATACACTGTGACCCAGAAATACCTCTTTTAGGAATTTTTTTCTGCAGCAGAAATACTTGCATATGTATGTCTAGAATTTTTCATTATAAGATATTTATAATAGCCAAATAACACAATGACCATAAAGGACACAAATAAATTGTGGTACATTCATAAAAGGGAATACTTCATAGCCTTAAAAATGTGAGATGGATATATATACACACACAAAGTTATTGTGACGTTATGTATATATGAGAGAGAGAAAGAATAGCTCCAAGATATACTGTTAAGAAAATAAAAAGGCAAATTACAAAACATGTCCTTTTTTGTTTTTAAAATAATTATACATATAAAGTAAACAAGAACATATGGAAAGATACATTGTGTCTTGGATAGGAAGATTCAACATGACAAAGATATCAGTTTTAAGTTATTTAATAAATGTAATGCAATCTCAATTAGAAAAATAACATTAGATTTCTTTTCTGGAGCTAAATAAATTAATTCTAAACTTCATGCTAAAAAATAAATAAATAAACAAGCAAGAATAACCAGGAGACCACAGAAAAAAATAAGCAATTATGAAGATGGAGGAGGATCATCCTTATCAAATATCCAAATATATAAAAGCTTCTGTAATTCAATTGCTCAGTACTGGTACACGAAAAGACAGACCAGTGGAACAATAGATAGTACAAAAATAGAGCCAAATTGATATGAAAATGTAATAAATTTTATAGATGTCATTTCCAATCAGTGAAGGAAAGAAATTTTATAACATTCTTTGTAATTAAAAAGTTTTCTGACCTAGAAATTTTGGAATGGATAGCCATTTAAACAAAAATTAGATTGGATCCACATTTCATATCATATACCAGCATAAATTTCAAATGGATCAAGGGTCTAAATATATAAAAATAACTCATATTAGTATTAAAAGAAAACATGAGTGAATTCATTTAAAAGTTGAGAGTGAGGAAAACCTTCCAACCTAGGACTCAATATTCAGACACAATAAAATAAAAAAGCTTTTATTCAGCCAAAAGCTTCACAAGCAAAGTCAAAAGATAAAGGACAAATTGGGGGAAATATTTGCAATTTTTATCATAGAGCTAATCTCTGTGATATATAAAGATCTCTTATAGATTGAGAAAAGAAGACTGACATCCTGGGTGGGAGAAATGAAATGTTGGTCAAAGGGTACAAACTTCCCGTTTTAAGATGAATTTAATTCTGGAGAATCTACGTACACCGTTGTGACCTTAGTTAACAATACTGTATTATATAATTGAAAGTTGCTAAGCAATAGATCTTAAATGCTCTCACAACAACAAAAAATGGTAATTATGTGAGGTGATGGAGATATTAACTAATCTTATTGTGGTAGTCATTTTGCAATATATACATGTGTCATATCATCACGTACATCTTAAACTTACACAACATTATGTTAATTATATCTCAGTAAAGCTGGGGGATGAGAAATGACTGACAATCTGATAGAAAATTTGGAAGAGACATGAATAAATGGTTTGTAAAAAAATTAAAGCAAATGAGATTTAAACACAGGAAAAATTCAATCTCAATCATGCTAAGAAAAATAAAAATTAAAATACAATGACATAGTATTTCTCTACCAACAGATTGACAAAAATCCAAACTCCTACAATTTACTCTGTTCACCAGGTTGTAGAGAAACAGGTACTCATACATTGTTGGTGGGAATGCATAATTATGCAACCCCTGTCAAGGGGAATTTAGTAGTAAATAGAAAAATTACATGTATTTACTCCTCGATCTAGTCATCTCACTTTTAAAGATGTATCCCAAAGGAAAAATTATGTATACACAAAGTTACTGTGACATTATTTATAAAAGAAAAGATTAGAATTAACCCAAATGTCCATCAACAGGGCACTGGTTAAAAAAAAAAAAAATAGTGCATCCACACAGTAGAAAAAAATTAAGGCAGTACTTTATATATTGATATAGAATTATCTTCAGGTTACTTATTATTTTTTAAAATTAACATGCAGAATAGTGTAAATGCTATACTTTTTAAAAAGGGGAATACGTATATACATGCTTTTATTTTCACAATATAAACATGAAAAGTTTTTAAAAATCAATAAAAATGGTTATGCATAGAGCAGATAGGAAACAGAGTGGAAGGATCAGGGATGGAGGCAATATTTCTCTCGAGATACCTTGTTATACTTGGACCAGATGTACTTTTTTAAATTAATTCAAAAAATAAAATTAAGTCAAAATGAAAAAAAGAAATCTTTGTAAACTGAAAGCAAACTGAAATAAATGGAACTAATTGTATGGCATAATTATTAAAATATATTTTTCTGCCTCTCATCATTGAAAAGTCACAACCATCTATCTTCTGAATGCATGTTTGAAATTTTTCCAAAAAAAAGTAAAAGGGACAACTTGTAAAAACTAAAATTTTAGTACATTCCATTTTTGTTTTTAGAATATATATGTGTGTAATTTTCTGTGTATAGAGAAAGTTTACTTTCACTCACTCATTCATTAATCAGTATATATCTTCTATGACTGGCGCCGCTTGTCACAATGGGAACAAAGTCCAGGCCCTCATGGACCCTACATGAAAGCAAAGGAAGCAAATATTAATCGAATTACGAAATTTATTATTTAACTGCAGCTGTGATGAGACCTCAAAGGAGAAGTCCAGGCTGTGAGGAGAGCATCTAACACCAGGAGATCTGGCCACCTCTGGGGAAGTGATGGTCAAGCCAATGGAAAACAAATGTATTGTTTCTCAAATGCAATAGAACCTCAGGAACTCACGAAGAGAAGTGGCTGCATAACTGGTTGCAAGAGAGGACTTAAAGGTTAAGGGCTGGAGCTAGCCTTCAAATTAGCTCAGGGGTCAGTCAGATGTGGACAGTGTCCAAGGGCACAGAATCTCTAAGGATCCACACAGAGATCTTGGTGTTAATCTGGCAAGAAAACAGCTTTTTACCAAGCCCAACCAGACAGAGGAGGCAAGGCAGGTAGAGAAGCTGGTTAGGGACTTCCTGCTTGGAATCAGCAGAACTCCATTTGCAGATGGAGAGAGTTGAAGGGCCAGCTGGGAAAAGCTGGGGAAGAGGACCAGGGAAATTGGACAGGGCTCACCCAAGCACACATAAACTTAGACGAAAGGTCAGACTCCAGTTTGTTTACTAACAACAGTGCATTACTTGAATTCCCTAAAGTAATACTTTTAGAGGAGCATTAACTATTAACTAAAAATCCCTCCAGATTGTAAACTTCTCTTGGAGCAATTATAAAGCATCCTGTCCCTTCTGTCTATAAGAAGAGGTTGGATTGTCTCTTGGGTTCGGCTAGGTAAATGCATTCTCCTCGGAAAAGCCAAGGTAGAACATACCTTTCTGTTCCCTTTAAGATGGAACAAATGCGGCGAATCTAAGAGAGACTGAATCTATCACTTGATCCTTTTAAAAAAATAATTATGAAACATTTTAAGTACAAGAGAACTGCAGAGAATAATATACAATGATACCTACTACACGGAATTTCAAAACTTTAACATATGATTAATATATTTATTTAAGAATAAGTTGAAGTCCCTTTTATATCCCTCCCCAAACCTGTTCCTCTTCCCTCCTGGAGGCAACTACTTTCCTGTATTGACATGTCACATTAATACATATATAGTACATATATGTGAAAAGCCTATGTGCATACATATGAAAAGTATACATCTACAAATAACAGATGGAATGGTTTTGTGCATCTTTAACAATTTTTACAATAAATTACGCAAGCTTCATCATACTATAAAATATCTATAACTTGTTTTTGTCTCTTAATATTATCTTTCCAAGATTCATCAATATAGATCTAGTTTATTAGGTTTAACTATTGATTATATTCCATTTTTGGAATACACTACAGTTTGTTCATCTGTTTCACCTACTGGTGGGCATTTTAAAGTTGTAAATTTTCAAATATTACAGACCATGCTGTTGCAGTGAATCTCTTTGAGCATTACTTTAGTTGCACACATGCACGAGTTTCTCTAAGATTTATACCAAGAAGTGGAATTTCTGTGTTTCTGACTTGTCTAAATATGACTCTATTATTCTTAGGTACAAAATCTATCTTCAAACAGCTTTGACCTTGAGGGTAAAAGATATTAGCAGGACCAAGGATTGCTAAAAGGTGATATCATCTTGTGGAATAATTAATAAACGTTGCTTTACTTATTCATTTATTATAATTTTGCTAATCAGTTAATGACTGTAGATATAGGTTTGTGAATTATTATTTACCTGGCATAAATGACTTTGATTATAAGTTTCTATTTTGTTAGTATTTATTCCCTTTATCCTAGGGTATTTAGTAAAACAAACCTTAGTTTCTCTGGAGAAATCTCAGAATTATATCTTCTTCCCATCTTTCAAAACTCAAAGACTATTTTTCTATTATACTACATATAATAGTATACTAAGAAATACTTATACTAAGAAAACTAATATGTTAAGAACTGCTCAATGCAAGTTTTAGATCTTTAGATAATAACTAGTATTGCCATACTGTGTTTATCTACTTTCAGTTTTAAGCCAAAAATCTTAGCATTTTAGCTATCCCATGGTTTCTTCAAAGAAACCTGCTAAAATGACACCTCTGGTCTAGAACCCAGTGAGCTTATCTATAAAATCTAAACTTTTGAATTAATAAACACGATTTTAGATACTAACATATTAAAACATTTCATTTCACCTATTTATATGTGTAAATCATACATTACCTAGAATAATGAGAGAAAAGAATCAAATGTTAAGAGCAAAGTAAATCAATGACTAGTGCAAATTATGTTTCGATGAGTTCTCTAACGACAATTCATAGCTAGATATTTTTTCCTTTTCGTCATTGTCTTGTTTTCCATCCACAAAGGAAATAATCCAATGACTCTTTTATTCACATTTGCTTGAAAGATGTGAGAGCTGATATGTAGCTTTAGTCAAACTCATTAAATTGTCAGATTTATTGAATTAATTTAATTCACTTAGTTAAAATAAATCAGGTTATGTCAGCTTAGACCACAAGACGGTATAATCTGGCCAAAAAAAAAAGCTCGATTTCAGTCAAGTGTAGCAGGAATAGGGAGAGTCTGTTTTCCATTCCTAACTTCATAGATATCCTCTGAACTTTAGATGACCTGATATCATTCCAGAATGGGCCAGAAACCTGGGATTCTCCTCCATTCTCAGTTGTACTGCTGGAGCTGGATCAAAAGGAAGCAACCCACAATTTGTATATCAGCATCAATAACTATTAAATTGAATAAGCAAGTTCTGAGGGCCATAGTGAGATAAAATCAAGAAAACTTACTCAGCTTTATGGATGCTTTTAGTTTCTATACATATGATATGTGCATCTTGAACATTTTAAAAATAAAAAGGTACAGCAGCACAAATCATCATATATGCCAAGTGTTAATATTTCAATCTCATGAGATAAAAACAGAAGTTTACTTTTTCTGAGAAGAAAATGTATGTTTTCAGGCATCCCTTAATGATATTTTTTATGTGTAGTCAGTTTTGAAGGGCAAGATTGCAGGTGGGAGAAAATTTTGTTGTTAATTTGCACTTAGACTAAATCTACCAGTTGAGAGCCACTGACTTGGGCATATAGTGAGGAAAGGATTTCCCTCTCCACCATCATCATTTATGGGACAGCATCAGAGATTTAAGTCCTGACCCAATAACAGCTCATGGTTTTTAGCACTTAACTGTGTTCCAGGCACCGTTCACACGTTTTCGAATATATTTATTCATTGAATCTTCCCTTCACATAACTACATGGCTCAGATGCTATTATTATCCCCATTTTACAAATGAAAAAATTGAGACATAGCTTGAGTACCTTACCTAAGTCACACAGCTCCAGAGCTTCTGCTCGCAAGTGATAGACCACATTGCATATTTTACGTGGCTCCAGTAAGGTCAGTCAGCTACGCATTGGCTGTGGTCTCGAGCCCTCATGGAGCCTGGATCTCTTCTGGAGCCATTCTAGGTTTTGGGACCCCACTGCCAGACCCAAAATACCACAGAAAAGATAAAGGAAACCAAGAACTTGCCCTGCCATTTGCTCTGAGGTGGACATCAAAATGTCCTGGAGGTGCTTCAAATCAAAGCCAGTTTGGAGCAAAATCAGCTTGGGTTTTTCTCCAAGCTATAATTTCACAAACCCACTAATAATTCTTCAAATGCTAATAGCTGAACTACTAAAAGGTGATGAGACACCTCTTGGTCAAATAAATACGTAAAAGGTAACATTCTACTGTAGATTAAGTACGAATCATAATAAATATAAATATATTGAAGGCTCGTAAAAATCCTGCAGTAAAGAAACACATTTAACTTTGTTTAAGCAAGAATTTCCCAGATGTATAACATTTAACATTTCCATGGAACATCATTTGGAACTGGTGCTCGAGAATGAAGCTGGCCAGTGGCACCTTAAGACTGGTATGGAAATATATGGATGCTCTCTGGTCCACCTTGTTTTGAAAACATCCCAGGGGGGTGGTTCTAGCCCCTGCATCGCCCCTCCTCCCAGCATGGCCTCAGGAAGGCCTTCTCCTCTGAGAACTTTGGCAGAGCCTGGGTCCTTTGTTGGCGCTCCACACTCCCAGACCTAGGCTTAGCTTCCTAAATCTGCTTGGACTTTTCTGTCAACGGCTTCATGTGTGGCCCTGACCAACTTGAAAATGAGCCATTCAGTTCTGATTCCAAAACCAGGGAGCAAGACATTTTGTTTGGGTTTTTAGAAGATCTTTGGCAACTTTCCAAATAAGTGGTTCCTCGATCAGCAATGAATCATAAACATCCATTATGGACAGGGGCAACTGGGTAATAATAGAACAAACTCATGCTGTCCTTATGGCCTTTTCTCTAAAAGGGGGCTAAATTGAATTAAGTTCATTCCCACAGTATATTATGCAGTGTTTCTTAGGGGTATGAGAAACCTGGAAATTACAAGGCAAGCCACAAATGAATTGCCATTAACACAGTTAATAGAAAGTTAAATTCCTCTGTGGCCAAGCACAGCATCTAGTTCATATTCTGTTAAAAAAAAACATCAAGCCAAGAAGTGACCACTTTACAGGTATCTACCATTTCATCCAATCAAGGACCTCAGGACATTTTAAAAGTGTAAACTGATTAGAATGCTTATCTTACTGGAGCAGAACCACACATAGGCTAGTGAAGTTGTTTTCTGACATCCTCATCACGTTCTCCTTTTTCAATTGCTAGGGAAAGCGGGAGTTAGGACTGACTTTTTTTCTTAAACCACTTAATTGAGGTATGATTGACATATATACAGCTATACATATTTAATGTATACAACTTGAGTTTAGAAATAAGTATACATCTATGAAACCATCACCACAATCTATCCCATAAACATATTTATCACCTCTTAAAGTTTTCTCCCATTTTTTCTTTACTTTTAAACTTTTTATTATTAGTTTCATGTGTGTGTGTGAGAGAGAGAGAGAGAGAGAGAGAGAGAGATAAGAACATTTAATGTAAGATCTATTTTCCTAGCACATTTTTAAGTGTACACTACAGTATTGTTAACTTTAGGTGCTATGCTGTACAGTAGATCTCCGGGACTTACTCATCTTGCATAATGGAAACTTAGTGCCCTTTGACGAATACCTCCACAGTTTCCCTCTCCTCAGCTCCTGGCAATCCCTGTTCCACTCTCTGCTTCTATGAGTTTGACTATTTTAAATTCCTCTTGTAAGAGATTACATGTATTTTTCCTGTGTCTGGCTTATTTCATTTAGTATAATGTCTTTCAGTTTTATCTATAGTGTCATAAATGACAGGATTATCTTCTCTTTAAAGGCTGAATAATATGTGTGTGTGTGTATGTGTGTATCACATTTTCCCCCATGCATCTGTTGATAGATGTTTAGGTTCATTCCATGCCTTGGCTATTGTGAATAATGCTGCAATGAACATGGGAGTACAGATATTTCTTTGAGGTCCTGATTCCGATTCCTTTGGATATATACCCAGAAGTGGGATTACTGGATCACATTATTGCTATGATGCTATCCATGAAAATCATGAAAATAGTTAATGTTATTTGGTGTTTGTTAAGCTATAATTCTCATGAGAAATACACGAAACTTCTCATTAGATTGCTACAGTAATGACCTAAAGCTGTTATTATAAGTGAAATCTGCGCAATGAAAAGGGGGATAACTATGTGACCTTGGCTAGAGTTCTTTGTTTTTATGATCTATTTGCCTCATATTAAAAGAGAGAATTGAAGAAGAAAATTCATTAAGCTTCTTTTGAACTTGGAAGTATATGAATATACCGTAGTCTATTATAAGTTGGAAATGATCAATTTTGTAGAATCACATAATTCGTATTGAACTTTTCATGTGAGTTCCTCTTAAAATTCCTCAAAGAAATGCTAGGCTCTTCAAGGGCAGGGCTATAACTGCCGTTTTCTATACCTTTTCATCTTGTACCATATCTGTTTGGACCTCCAAGCTTAGTACAGGGGCTAGTACTTAGAAAATTCTTGTTGGCCAACTCATCTAGGAGGCACAATTCTTGCCTTCACTGAGCCACTAAAACTTCTCACCCAGAGTCCACTAACCTCTTAATGTCCAAACAAAATGGCCTCTTCTTGATTCTTATTCTTCTTGATCTCTCTATAACTTGAGACATCATGGGATTCAGTTTTCTGCTTTTCTCTGAGCCTTCTGTACATGTCTCAAAAGTTTTGACCATCAGTTACTCTTTCAAAGGAAAATAGCCTTTTCTGAAGAAGTTGCACCTGACCCCAGTCACAACTTTGACCTTCAGGTGGTCTGCTATGAGCCTGGCTCGGAATTCACTCTCCCAAGTTCTTTGAGCCAGAGCTGCTTGCACTACAGGCAAAGAAAGGTCTAGGCTCTTGCCTTGAAAACGAAGT
The DNA here is from genome assembly GCF_902729225.1 of Pteropus medius. Classification (NCBI taxonomy): domain Eukaryota; kingdom Metazoa; phylum Chordata; class Mammalia; order Chiroptera; family Pteropodidae; genus Pteropus; species Pteropus medius. Next base: position 7,982,371 of record NW_024342473.1, on the reverse strand, counting down.
GATAATAGAGAGGAATCAGCTCAGGAATTCACCAAAAGCATGGACTGGCCAAACATGATAGCAGAGTCAGCAAGGGGACCACACTTGGAGCAAAGTTTGAAAATCAAGAAACTTTAAATGATAGCAGATACCCTCCAGTGCTTAGGCCCACAAAACAAAAGTAACAAGGATGTTAAGGAGCAAGGTGGCTAGGCAGCCTTCTGGGCCTGCTATGTTGGCTTAGTCCATCTGTAAGGCACATCAAGTTCCTTGGACTCTTCATAAACAGAAGACGTTGAACAGGTACACATAGACTAGGGGAAAGAAAGGCTTAATGGGTTCTTTACATTTTATGCTTTCATATGATCAAAGAGTTAAAGTGGTCCCCTTATTTTACAATAACATTTATTAGGCACCAGGTTTTCTACCTGCACTATCACATTTAATTGTCACAATATGAGACAGGCATCATTCTTCCAATTTTTCAGGAAACCAAGCTTTAGCAAGGTTTATTACTTGCTCAAGCTAGCTAGAATTTGGATCCAAGTCCCTAAACGCTCACTTATAGTGCACCTCAACATTCAATAGATATATGCTGGGTACCATATTGTACCTATAGAGGTTAAAAACATGAATTAAACATAGTTCCAGTGCTGAAGTTTATTATAATTTAATAGGATATATAAGATTTAGTCAAATATGTATAATACAAAGCAGAATTAAGTGCCATAAGAAATTTAAACATTTATAGCAATTGAAGACAGAGTGAATAGTTGGAGTACATATATCAGAGAAGAAAAGCACAAGGTGGACACCGGTAATGATGAATAATTCAGGACTGATCAGGAGAAGAAAGCTTGAAAGGAGGAAGGAGGAGATACCCTCAGAATGAAAGTTTGAGACAGATAATGGAAACTGTAAATTTTCAGCCTAGATTTGTATTCATTCCAGAGAATAATGGATGTTTTTAAGCAAGAGAGTGCTTTAAAAAAATTGTCTGGAAATGGTCTGTGGTGAAGATTGAAAGTGAATCTGCCTGCATCAAAAAAGACATTAAGGAGGCTGGAGACTCTGGAGGCTGAGAACTCCAGCCAAGAAGTAGAGAACTGAATTAGGGCAGGAGCAGAGGGAGTAAAGAGAGGGAGATGGATGGGAAGCGAGATTAACAAGGTTAGCAAACAAATGAATGTGGGGAATAAGCGAGAAGAGAAGTGAAAAATACTCCAAGATTTTAACCCTGAATGATTAGAAAAGATGGTGGTGGTATTATTGGAAATGATAATAGAACTCAGAAAGGAACTGGGCTGAAAGAAGATTTAAAGGGAAAGTGATGAGTTCAATTTTGAATATACCAACACATAAGTGTTCACAAAATGTTCAGGGGTAAGCATCTCATAGGAATTGAAAATGTTGGACAGATGATCAGAAGATCAGTCAGTGCTATGTACAGAAATGGGTGTGTCCCATGCATGAAGAATTGAAGCCATGAGAATGCCAAAGGAAAGAAATCATTCATTCATTCAATTAATTTTTATTGAGCCCTTATTCTGTACCAAACACTGTTCTGGGTCCTAGAGATGCATGATAACATAAGCCTTGCTTTCATGGAATTTATTTTCTGGAATGTAAACTAAAAGAGAAGAAAGCAGAATTTTAGAGAACATTTACTCTTACAGGATGGAAAGAAAAGTAAAGCAAGACAGAATAAACAGAATACTATGTCTCAGGTGTCGAAGGAGGAGAAATTTCAAGAAAGAGTGGAAATATTGCAGAGAGAATGAACTCGTTCTAATTATTCCATCAACATTTATTAAGTGACCTGAACTTGCTAAGCATGAAACAGAAGACTAGAACAAAAAGTCTGTCCTGAAGGAGTTTACATTCCAGTAAAATGAAGTAAAAATAAACGAATCAAACAAGGTAATTTTGTACTGTCATAAGTACCATAAAGAAATAAATAGGACGAGGCAACAAGGAGAAGCTAGAGAGAAAGAGAAGTCTTTATAAGGCAGGCAGGTGAGACCTCTTAAGAAAGTAACATTTAAACTGAGACCTGAGGCTGGTTAGCTATTCCAGAACCGAGAAAAGAGTGTTCTAGGAAGAAAAAACAAGTGCAAAAGGTGGAATTGTTAGAAAGCATCATTAGAGGAACTGAGAGAAGGCCAGTGTGGCTGGAGCCCACCAAACAGGCAGAAGACTGGTATGAAATGAAGAAACAACAGCCAGTGGTCCAGTAGAGAGAAGATTTGCTTTAGTCTTGGTTGTTTACACAGAAGATAAGGAAAGGGCCAAATATAGAGTTAGAATCAATGGACTTTGTTAAGAGATTAGCTAAGGGAGATGAAGGAAAGAGAGAATCAAAGATAATTCTTAGCCCCTCCATTGGAGTAATCAGGTGAATACTGGCACCATTTATTTCGATGCGAAAGACAGAGAAACACAGTAGAAGGATAAAGAGCTCCATTTGGAATATATAAAGTGTAAGATACCTAGGTGAATATTATATAGCTTGCCAAATAAAGAGTTTTGGCAATAAGGAGGCCACTGGTTTCCAACTAAAGGTGTATTTCATGGTTCTGGGGTTATATCCTTACAGCCACTTCCCTGCTAGCTCCAACAAAAAGTTTATGTAAAGGATCTGACTGGTATGACTTGGGCCCAGCGCCCAAATGCTAACAGACTCCTAAGATTGGATTTTACCTGTCACATTTCCATTCTTGTGGCTAGTGGGCAGTGGGGGCCAGAGGAAGTATGCAGAGTCTATTACCAGACAAACAGCAAAAACAACCACCAAAGGCAGAAGAGTTTGCCTTTCTGCCCATACAGCAACTTTTTTCTGGTATCTTCTACACTAAAACATTACAGTAATATGCATTTTGTTTTATTAAAAAGTCACACTGAAAAATGATAGCTCTATGTAGACATCTTTGCCAAAATAAGCTGAGTTTGATGATACAGCCAGTTGGCCACCCTTTGGTGATTCCTACTTAGAGACAGGAAGGCTGAATAATAAGTTGGCTACTTGATCTAAGTGTTCATTCGTTTCTTCATTAAACAAGTATATCTTAGGTACTTAATATGTGCCAGGAGACATGGCCTAGATATAGATACATAAGACAAAGAGTTTAATCCTGTGGGGGAGCTTAGACATGAACATAAAGAATAATGCAAAAGAGATGTGTTAAGTGCCATTTGAAACAAATTCTGCTCTAGGAACCTGGCTGTGATAACTTACGGAGGACGTGATACTTATTTGGAGAAAAAGAAAGACATGAGAGGTTTTGCCAAAGTATGGAGACAGGAAGGACCAGGTGGAATTGTAGAACGGTCAAAATATCTGTTGAACTGGGTTTTAAACTTGTATTACAAAGGAGTAGGATATAGGGGTTGAAAGGTAGGTTGGGGCCAGGTGATAGAGAGTCTCATATGCCAGGCTTGGAGGACTGAATCCAGTAGGACATCTCTCAGTGTTTGAGTGGAGGAAGCAGTGCCTTAGGAGGATTGCCTCAGTGGTGAGTTGGGGAAGCGTTGGAGTGTGGAGTCAAGAGGTCACCACACCCTCTGTGCATGAGGAATAGAGCTGAGCTAGAGAAAAAAAGATGGAAGGAAGAGAGGGTATGAAGAAATGTTCAACCAGATTGGAGGAAGGGAGGGAAGAGTTTCAGAGAGGAAGCAAAAAAGATAGTAGTCAAAAGTGACTGAGATTTTGAGCTTAGTGAAAATGTAAAGGGCAGCTTTACTCCAAAAACAGGAAGGTCTAAAGGTTTGAGGAAGATATGGTTAGTCGGTTTTAGACATAGTTTATTGAGTCTGAGGCACCAAGGGGACGGCCTGGAGTAGATTTTCAGCAGTGGGTTGGGCATGTGGAATTGGAACCAGGAAAGCCACTAGATTGGAGACAAACCTTAGGGTGTCATTAGTCAGCAGGTGAGCTCTGGAGATGTGGCCGCAGAAGAGATTACTGGGCAGAAAGTGTTGAGGGAAGGGCTGGAGTCAGGACCGAGGGAAGCACAATTAGAAATCAGGTAGCAGCAGGAGTCAGAGCTGGAGTCTGAGGAGAGGTCAGAGAGTAAAAGAGAAAACGTGGTTGTGAGGGAAGCTGAAGAACCATCAACTAAATCTTTCATGTTGCTTAACCTGGTTTCAGAGAAACAGTTACCTTGTGCCAAACTGACAGTATACATTTTATCCCTACTCAACTCACAGGGGCAGATCCTTAGGCAGAGTAGTAATTTGCATGGAAAACGTGCCACCAGTTTAGCAAGATTTGGCACTTGAGAAGTGCATTTGTCACATGAGTTAGAAAAAAGAATCTCCCTGTCTCGCAAAGGGCCAGGCCCTGACCTCACTGGCAGGGTCTGCACTGCTTTGCGGGACTTCCTTTCCTCAGGAATGGAGTGAGAGCTGGAGGAAAGGGAGCCAAGAAACTTGAGATTCAAAGAAAGGAAGTTCACACAGAGGCAGATTAGAGGGGTAGATTATTTAGGGAAAAAGAGAATCTTCTGGCAGGGCAATTAGAAAACCACATCGAGAGGATAATCTCTATTTTGCTAGGAGAAGGGAAAGAATCGAAAACAAAAATTAAAAGGAGAATTAAGAAATGAAGACAATGATGTCAAATACTCGTTAGTACATTCTAATTGCCTCAGTCAGAAACTTCCATATTACGTTACATGTGAATTGTCCACTTTTAAAAATAACTGAAAGTCACTTACTTCTAAGAAAGTAATGCACGTTGAACCTAGAAAGTGTGGAAACACAAAAAAAGTACAAAGAAAAAAATCAGGTTTCCTCGAATCCCTAATCCGGAGAAACTTCTGTTAAGTGTTGGTATATAAAATTCCACCTGGAATTGGACAATTAGGCTATCTTTAATCTTTTACTCTTATAAACAATATTATGATGAATACCATCATACATTCATTTTTGAATACTTGTTTGAACATTTATTTACCATAAATCCCCGTAAGTAGAGTTGTTAGGCAAAAGGAGAAGCACGTTTTTTAAAGCTTTTGATAAATACTGCCAAATTACTCTTCCAATAATTATATAAATTTGATCCTCTGCCAGAAATCTTAACAGAGTTCCTATTTTCCCCCACATTCTCATCGAATCTCTCTCTCTTTTTTTTTTTTTTTGCTTCTCTTACTTTATTTAAATTTTTTTTTAATGGTGACATTGGTTAACAAAATCTGGTTAAGTTTCAGCCATACATTTTAACAGTAAGGCATGTATATATTTATATTGTATGTTCACCTCCCATAGTTAGATTTCTTGACCCCTTTCACCCCATCTACCTCCCCTTCCTCCCCCCACCCACCTCTGGTATCCACTAGTCTATTGTCCATGACATCAAAGCTTTTATATTAATTTATATTTCACCAAATTCATAGCTGGGTTGAATTTTTTTCCAAATATTGTTGACTATTGCTATTTTTTTCCTTAGCGAATTGCTTGCATATGTCCTTTGCCCATTTTTCTTTAGGGGACATTCATCTTTTTCTTATTTTTTAAGAGTTTTTATATAGTACGAATGTTCATTTTTTATTCGTCACACACATTGCAAATGTTTTATTCATAATTTTCTATCTTCAGGTGTATGTACAGTTTTTTAAATGTATAAAAACATTAAAAATTTTTAAATGTATAAAAACATTAAAAAATTTCAAATGTATATAGTCAGATAAGTCAATGTTTATCATTTATGCTATGCATGTTATGCTTAGAAAAGTCTTCCCCACCACAAGATCAAGAAATGTTTGGCTATGTTTTCTTACAGTTTTTTAGTTGTTATGTATGTGTATATGTATATGTATGTAATATATATAATATATATAAAACGTTGTAATCCATGTGAATTTTATTTTTGTATTTTGTATTGTCGTATATGAATAGTTAATCAGTTATCCCAGCATAACATTTCACAAGCTTCGTTCTGAGGACCCTTTATTCAGGAGTATACAAATTGGTGCTGTGGAAATATGGGTCCTAAAATCAATTAAGTTTGGACCAGCTTCCATACTATAATGTCTCTTTTAGGAATTAATAGTAACCATTAGCAATCTAATAAGGAATCCTGATTAACTTCAACTCGGGGCTTTATAAATGTATTTGAGCATGGAAAACTCTCTTTGCAACTCAACTACTGAATTCAAACAAATGTTTATTGCATGTCTGCTATTTTCAAACATATAGAATTATAGTAATTTAAAGGTGAGCAAGATATAATCCTTAACTTCAACAGTTTAAAACCAAAAGAAAATTATAGTCTAATAAGGGACTGTTTCAGAGGACAGAATATGATGCTCTCTGTTCAAAGTGGACAAAATCTTTAAGGTTCATCGACTGAATGTGCAGAAGAATGAGGGAAAAGGAAAAGTTGAGACAAGGGTCCCAGTGACTGGAAGATAGTGCTATACTGAGTCTAGACTTGTTTCTCTTAGACTGACAGTGGCACATCCAACCAGGGGCAACGAAAGTCGCAGAACTAGAGTTTAGGTGAGAAAATAGAAATATAGATTTAGAAGACATCAGCTTAGAGAAGACACGTAAAGCCCTTAGTATACATTAATACTATGAGAAAAAAGACCGGAGAGCCACAGCATGGGTCCTTGGGTCTGCCTACATTTAGGGAGCAGCAAAAAGAGCAAGGGAAAGGAAAAAATATGACATCAGAAAAGGAAAGTCTTGAATAAATTTAGAAGTCCTTGGAATAGGTTTGTTTCACAGGATCATTCTAAGATATTTTATTAAAAATTAGTTGATAATTACCTGGGTGAAAAGCTTGGGACAGAGGGTTAAGTGACTTGCTCAGGAGACCATGATGAAGCAGCAGCTACACATCAGCCCATCACACATGAAATCAAACTGGAAATGCAGATGCTGAGAAAGGAAAGAAAACTGAAGTGCTACAGATTACATACAAGAACTACATCATTAAAAATTGTAAGGAGTTTTAAATACATAACTGTAATTTCAAAATCATCATGACTATAAATGAAACTGGCCTTTCTGCGTTGAGAAAGAAGTAAACAGACTAACGGCAGAAAGAATGGGTGATAGTGGGTACTTTGTGAACTGCGGCTGAGGTTAGTGGTCAACTCTAACTAGTGTTGAAAGGTGGTGAGTGGGCAGGAGAGCTTACCAGTAATAAGTAAAACCACAAGAGCCTCCTGAAAGAGTTGACATAGTCACAGAATATTAGAGCTTGTGAGAAATATTTGGTAAACCATAGGCAGAGGACTTACAGATTCTCATGTGAGAAATGAATATTCAGTTGGGTCACAAATAAAACTCTCTTCTGCTTGAAACTGTTCTCATGACTTCCATAAGGGAATCTTCTCTGGTTCATTTCCTTTCTCTTTGGTTGCTTGTTCTTGAACTTCTCTTTCTCTTCCCATTTCTTAAATTCCATGTTTATCAATATGGTTCCCTAAGTCCAAGTCTGACTTCTTCTATCTATAAAATCAATTGCTTAAATTATTTTCAGAAGATATTTTCATCTTATCTCCATTCGGTGTTTCTTCTTTGCCTATAATCAAAACCAAGCTCTTCAGTTCTCTACTCCCAATTATCATCATCTGGGAAAGCATTTCCTGATGGTGTGGGAGCTCAGATGGGGCCAATGTCTAGGGATGACACTGGTACTGGCAGTGGCTATAGGGTATGCACCACAGCTAAGTTGCCATGTCCAAAGTCTTACCTTCACTCAGCCTCTCTTGCCCAAACTCTAGATTATAATTAGTGCCTCCAAAGGTAATCTCCCATATGCCACCTGTTTAATTTTTGAAATCAGTCCTCAACACCGATTAAGGAACAGCTAACATTATAGTTAACATTTATCGATTGCTTACTATGTGCAAGTCACTGTTCTAAAAACTTTATATGCATAAATGGATTTGATCATTATTAACTCCTCTTTAAAGAAGGGGGAACTAAAGTACAAAGAAGTTAAATAATTTTCCAGCTGGTAAGGGGAGGAGCCAGGATTCAACTCAAACAGTCTAACTCCTAAGTTGGTATGAAAAAAAAAAAAAAGGTGGATGGAGAGAGAGGAACACAGTACTCAGAACAAGCAAGTGGTTCAGGCAGCACTAAGAGAGGAGTTGGGTGTAAAGCAAAAGAGATGGATACAATATGCAGGTATGGACAGGGAAGCAAAGATGTCCATCTGCTAGAAAGTGACCTTATTACTCTGTCCCAGTCATTCTGCCAGACTAGTCTCCTCCCCCATCCCTACATGCCATCCTCCTTGCTTCCTGCTAGTCCCTTCCTGCAATGCCCTTTCTGTTCAGTTTCCCTCTCCACACCCTGTCTAGCCCAGGGAAACCTCCTCTGGTGTTCACTACGTTTACTTTCCATGATCACCCATCACACTTAGAGGTATTTCACTACTCTAAATTATATAACCTTGTTCTGCTTTATATTATTTCTTAGTAGTTTCATATGTTTCCTGATTGTTCCTCCAAATCAGTGAAAGCTCCTCAAAGTCAGGGACCATGTCTTAGGTATGGTCCTTCATTAGTCCCCTTTCCCATCCCCTCATAAACTTTACCACATAAAAGGCATTCAGCGAAGACTTGTTTACTCAAACAAGTGAGAAAACTTCTGAGTGACTTTTGCATGAGTAAATTCTCAATATTTAACTTTCTATTTGTATGTGGCAGGCTACAGAGATTCATTGTTTTAAATTACATCCAGAACTTCTATTTACTAATGCAGACAAGAAAAAAAAAAAAAAGACTATTGGCTTCCGGAAAACATTTTTTATAACATTATTATTGGCAACTCATGCTGACATAGAACGATTTCTTCATTTTGGCTGAACTTTGAACACAGATTTTCACATTCTCCAAGTTTCTATTGTAGTCAACTTTACTCTCATGCGAACTTCCTAAAATTGCCAGCTAAATCTCAATATGAAACAGAAATGGTCATGTGTGCAGAAAAATGATCTAGATTAAAAGTCCAAAGTCTATTTATATTATTGCTTTTAGTTCAATTGTTCTGCAAGTGGCGAGTCTGCAATGTTCACATGTTCACCATATGCATAAGCCCAAGCAAATCAAACAATTTTCAACTATAATTGGGTAATAATATGGCCTACCTTCTGTCCTACTATTTGAGCCTGCAATGTGAGCAGTAGCAGACAAATATCATTTATCGTTTATCAGGCCAGTATCATTCCGGAAATCATAGCACACAGTTCCCAGAATTCTGCACATGCCAATAATTGCCCCAACTTCCCATGGTCTTTGAAATGCCCACTAAAGAGGTTTTTTCTTAATGATAATACATTGTAATATTCTAATCTCGTAAAGTTATTCAATTTTATTGTGTTTAAATCCTATCTTCCAATTAGATTTCAAACTGTAAGTAAATAAACTATTTTAACATTCCTTGTACTTTGTACAACACCTAATTCCAATAAATTTAATTGACTCATAAGCAAGCCAACAAAAGCTTAAATGGCTTTTTTCCATCAGAGATTGTAGTTATTTCTTTTTTGCTATTTGGTATTCAGAGAATATCATCATCTTTATTTATAAAATTTACTTATATTTATCTTATATTTAGTCAGAGGGTCATCTAGACCAAAAAAAAAAAAAAGTTAATAGAAAGCCAGAAGGAACTTGCTAGTATGTTCGATTTTTCAAATATATATTTTTTTAAATTATTGAAATACTCTTTAACCTTTATCCCAAGTCTAGTCCCATCTCAGTCAGCTTTTCTCTTTAAACCAATGCAAGACCAGCTGGACATTTTATGAAGAGCATCCTCAGTGATAACTTGTAGGGTTTACAAACATGGTAGTACTTCTACCCCATGTCTGATAGCTAAGTCCCTAATGCTTAGCAACACAGACAGTGATCTTAAAGACTATTCACATCAAGAAACTAGGAATCTATTGATTCCCACCCAGATTTTTAATGTACCTCAGCTTCCTCCATCTCCTGAGGGTACTGATAACCAGTAGAATTCCCTTCCACACTGTGTACACCAGTCAGTTGGCTTGGTCCTACGCCCCACCTCTTTTTTTTTCTTCTCTCCTCTTCTCTCCTGCCTTCTCCTCTCTTCTCCTGTCTCCTCCTCTTCCCTCCCCTTTCCTTCTTTTCCTAACCCCCTCTCTCTTTCTCTTCCTTCTTTATTTCATTCATCAAATATTTAACATTTACTCTGTGTGGAGCCCTTTGTCAGGCATTGAGGACACTAGTTAGAATTTATGGTTGAATAGAGAGATGGATATTAATAAAATGATCCAAAATTGTGATGAGTTCTGTGAAGGTAAAAAACAGAGAGAGTTATGATCACACAGGTTCCAGAGATCTGATCTGATCTGGAGCGTTAAAAGTATACTTAGTTTTAAACTTAGATCTGAGTGATAAGTTACATTTACTTACTTATTATCTTTTTCATTTCTGAGAGAGAACTCTCCCCATCTCTCCACCTAGAGCCTAACGTAATGTTTTTATACCTTCTCTCATGCTATGTTAGAATTTGTCCAGGAATCAATAAATAGATATTGAAACTAGAGTTTGGATGCATATTTGATTTTCAACAAGTGTAAAGATGCTATTAGTGTAAAACTGACCTTGCTTCTCTCCCACAGACTGGTGCCTCCGTGGACACACGTCCTCCCCTGCCCCTCTTTCCTCTTTGTTTCTCTCAAATCAAACACCTTCTTGGTCTCTATCTTTTGGTTTGGGGCTGACCTCATCTGCCATACCCCAGGCTGAATTTGATTTCTGCAGGCTTCTCTACCTGTTTCCTCTTCCTGCTAATTTTCACTAAGCATCTCCTTAGCGAGACACATCAAAATTCTTACTCATTAAAGAAAGTTTCTGTTGTTGCCAATGTACTCACTATATTCTCTCCAAGGTAGAAAAGTATATTGTATTCATATTTTTAAGAGCAAGGTATGATTCAAATCAGTTTTATTTGATAAAGCTTAATGTTGGCAAGGATATGAAAAAAATAGAAATTCTAATTCAACGTTACTTACACTGTAAAATTTCGAAGTTATTGGCAGTATCTGCCAAAATCTTAAATGCACGTGCTCCTTGACCCAGCAGATCCTCTTCCAGAACATACGTGTACAGTTGTGCGAAAATATCTATAGAGGAATGTTCATTGCTTCTGTTGTAATAGAAATTTGAAAGAACCCAAAAGTCCATCACTAGGGGGTTTGAGAAATAAACAATGGTTCAATCACACACAGGGATACTTGCTGCCAATAAAAACAATAAAATAAATCAGTATGGGTTAACATGGAAAGGTGTTCACAATATATTGTTAAGTGGAAAAAATCAAGGTATAGACAATATAGTACTATGATCCTATTTCTGAAAAAAATCATAAATAGCAGTTCTGAAAGAATATGTGAATAGTCATCTTCTCTGGTTGGTTGGATAACTGGGAATATTCGTTTCCTGATGCATTACCTCTCTAATGTTTGAACTTCCAGTGAGCATATATTATTTTGTTAAACAAGTAATTGTGGCCGTATGACATTTTATATACTTAGAATGGAGTTTTCCCCCTCCTATTCCCTTCCCTTTATTTGAGCAGATTCTGTCCTTCATTTCCTCAAGGTATGTAATAGAAAATAAAAATAACCTTTGCAGTGTTTCTGGCTTTTCTGTTCCAGAAGCATAAGCCCTTAGGAGAAAGGAATTTATTATGTACATAAACAAAATGTTTTATTCAATGGCAAGGGGAAGACCAAGTCTCTGCCAGACTAGAAAAAGATTCACACCTGACTGAGGTAATGAGGGCGAGTGTGAGAGGCTGTCAGAGGGACAAAAAGATCTTTTGAGTTCCTAGAGCAGAAAAAAAACCAAAAACAAAACACACACCATTCTCCGTAGCTGGCAGGTGGGGCAGAGGACAATGGTAGGAATAGGTATGATTCAAAAAATAAATGTCTATTTACAACTCATATGCCTACAGAGGCTAGACAGGTGACGTAAATGAGGTAGCACAAATGGTTGTAGAAGACCGTGAGGAGTGACGGGCTGTGGCGTCCTAGAGTGAAATGGCCGACCTGGAGGGACAGCTAGCTGTTCCCCAGAACATGCTGACCACTGCCCAGCAGCAGTGGGGCCCCAGTGGTGCCAGACCTTCTGATTTTTCAAATCTAAACTTTAAGTTACAAACTCTTAATTTTTAATTGGCTCTATCGTCTAGATTAAACTAAATGTAACTGTCTTAGACCATGTGGAATGCTATACAAAATGCCATAGACTGGGTAGCTTATAAACAACAGAAATGTATCTCTCACAGTTCTGGAGGCTGGGAAATCCAAGATCAAGGCGCCAGAAGAGTCAGTGTCTGGTGAGGGCCCGCTTGCTGGTTCATAGCTGTCTTCTTGCTACGTCCTCACATGGTGGAAGGGAGGAGGGAGCTCTCTGGGACCTCTTTTATAAGGGCACTTATCTTATTTATGATGGGTCTGCCCTCATGACTTCAACCTCTCCAAAATGCTCCACCTCCAAATACTACCACCTTGGGGGTTAAGATTCCAACAAATGAAACGGGGGAGTCGGGCAAGGGGCAAAAAAATTCAGTCCATCATAGTACCTGTGTGTTAAACCTAACGTACAGTCCACACAGGTGGGAACTAATCCAGGTAGAAGAGGCAGCCTCACAAAACAGTTCCTGTGCTCCAAGCATAAGCCAAGTAGCAATATCTGTGTACATCTCTCCACAGGTGCCAGTGCAGATTTCCCACTTCCAAGGCCTCTCTTCAGACCCAGAGCCATAGATATTGAATTTAAAAAAGAGAGATGAGGGGACAAGATGCCCCAGAGAACTTGACCCTCTGCTTTTTATTTGTCAGTACCAGTGAATAGAGACACAGAGTCAGAAATGAAATTGAGTTAAAAAAATAATAATAATAATAATTAATACTATAGATTATTTTTTTTATAATCCTTATAGGAAAAGCTGAGGCACTCTGCCCCGGCCCCCTGAGAGCCAGGCTTTTCTGAGAACCCAGGCCTGGTGAGTCCCTCCGCACCACTGCCCAGGGCAGGCAGGGGCCTTTGCCTCACTGCTCATTATCTCTTCCCACCAACTCCACAGCTGCTTCCTTCCCCTCCCTCCCTGCCCAAGCCAGGAAGCCCCCCGCCTCACCTTCCACCCCTGCTACCAGGGTACATGTGAAAGGCGGGCCCCTGTAAGTGAAAGGCTGGGAGCAAGAGGCAGGGAGGAGGCCCTTCCATGTCAGGGATTGTGAGAAAAATGAGTTCCTGGAATCCCCAGCTGGAACCTGTAACAAATAGAAACAACATAAGGAGGGATTTGCTTCTCTACTGCTGTGAATATTATAGTTTGGTCATACTAAATCAAGATGTGAGGACTGGCATGAAAAACTAAACCAACTCTTGATTTAAAAAAAAAAAAAAATACTGGAGAGAGGTGTTTTAAACTCTACCAACCTACAATCAAACCCACGGTTCTCTTCACCGCTTTCCTCTCTTTCATCTCTACTTTCTCTCCCTCATTTAGCCCACTGATTCTTACAGCTTTAGTTCACACCTCTACACAGATGAGCCAAATCCTAGACAAGTGCAACTTCTCTAGGCACCAGACACACACTTTCCACAGCCTGGGGCACACCTCAGCCACGTCTGTCCAGAAGTTTTCCTGGAGACCTATGAGAAATTTAATAAGGAACTCCCCAGAGTTGGGAAGGTGGAAGGTGGAGGGGGAAAAGGGGAGGGGGGGACATAAAAAATGCCCTCCCCTTAATCCGGGGGAATAGGGGTGCGGATCCCCAGGCCAGGCCACTCAGCTTGGCTACCCGAACACAAGCCAAATTTCAATCCCTGAGCTGGACAGTCTTCCTCTCATCTTCCCTTTTTCTATCATTATTTTTTCAGTCATCAAGATGTGACATCTCCCAATTAATTTAGATTTCACCCTCCCAGAAACTTTTTCCTGACCCCCGGAGTTAGAAGTAGGTGCCCCTCTGCATCCCATTCGTCCCTCCCTATTACAGGTCACACGCTGTAGTATAATCCCCGGGTTGACTGCATTTCACTCTATACTTAAAGAGAGCTGGGAGGAATGAAGAAACTTAGCCATCTTCTTTACATGCCTTTTATGCAGTGAGCTTATTTCATTTTATATTCATGGTTTAGACAGTTAGGCAAGAAATACTGGGTGTCCTTATTTTCCTCAAACCGATCTTTTTGATCCTGAGCCCCATCCTGCCATGCTGGAGTGTATTTCGATCTCGGGAATCTTGGCCCTCTTGCAGGACCGAGACCCGAGGGAGGTTCCTCTGGACCTCAGTCACCAGGATCCCCCCATGGTCTCTTGGTCATCAGCTGTGCTGATTCTGGGCTATGCCTGCGGGCACTGGAATCCCAGCAAAGTCAGGAGCCATGCAACCCTTTCTCTGAGGTCTCACCACTTCCAGGTGATCAAGAGCTCCCACACCACTCCTCATCCCACCTCCCCTCCCCCAAGGTGAGAGGAAACCCCTCCCTCCATCTCCAGGTTCTCTCTTACCTCTCCCTCCAGGACACCAAGTACAACTTCCTCCATGCACTTAGGCTTTTAAAAATCGCATTTAGGCTTTTAAAAATCGAAAGTCAGAAAGGGAAGTGTTTTGCCAGCAACTTCTGCTTTCTGTCCTCTGTGAGACAATGTCAGATCCTGGCTCCCTGCTTAAGTGAGGAAAGATAAAAAATAAAATACAAGAAGAAAAATATAAATTTGTATATGAGAAAATTTCCCAGCCATTTGTATTTCATCCTTGTCCTCTCCTCTTGGCACCCCTACAGTGACTAACGCCTCCTGATCAAAGTCGTCCACATCCTAATCCATGAATGTGTGAATATGCTACCTTACATCCTAAAAGGGACTTTGCAATTGTGACTAAATTAAGATTCTTGAGATAAGGAGATTATCCTGAACTCTCTAGGTAGGCCAAACGTAACCGCAAGTTTTATTAAGAGGAGGGTCAGAAAGAGACAGAAGACCTAAGGATGGAAGTAGAGGTCAGAGAGGAGACACGCTACACTGCCGGCTTTAAATGTGGAGGAAGAGGCCCTGAGCCAAGGAATGTGGGCAGCCAGCCTCTAGAATCTTGAAAAGGCAAGAAAAATGGATTCTCCCCTAGAGCCTCCAGAAAGAAAACAGGCTTGCCAACACCTTGATTTTAGCCTATTGAAAATGGGTTTGAACTTCTGACCTCCAGAACCATTAAAATAATACAGATCTTATAGGCTAAACCGCTCAGTTAGTGGTAACTTGTTCTAGTAGCAATAGATAACTAATACACGCCTGAGGGCAGGGACTATGTGTATATCCTGTAGGACCTTATAAAATGTCTTGCACAGAGTACTCAAAAATGTTTCTATAATCGAATTCTCTGCCTCACAAATAGAAGCCTAAGAAATTGAAAGACAGTATACTGAACTTAAAATATGGTTTAATCTGCAGGATTTTGGCAGGATTGTGTTTTGATTTAAAAATGTATTGTCCAGATTTTTGCTCTCGCTCTTCTTTATACCGACAAATCACTTTTAGCAGAGCTGAAATAGAAACTTTTGTTGGAGTGAAACCCAACCTTCATTATTTAAAATTTGTTTTTACTCACTACACTTCAAAGAAAATAATTCCATTTTATGGCTTCATACTTAAAGCATTTTTTTCCTTAAAAAAGAAAAAAAGATTTTACAGTAGTCTTACTGGTTTTCTTCTTGAGGCCAAGTAAAATTAGATTTTACAGATAAACTCCACTTTTAATGTGTATATTTTGTCATAGGAGTCTTTCCTCATTTATCAAACATGAGTTGATTATTAAAAACTCCATCTTCCATCCCACATCTTAGAAACATCCTTGAGACAGAGGGAAGATAATCTTGACCCCCTCAGGGAAAGAAAAAAGCCACAATAACTTATTTTTATGACATAACAGCACAATGTAGTGGAAAGGTCACAAGCTCAGGAATCAGGAGACAAGGTCTCTAGGCTCCTACCGTGGGAGTTTAGTCTCCGGGTGAGTTCCATCAGCTTATTCATACCCTGTTTCCTCTTCCAACATTTGTAAAATGAGGAGGCCAAAGAGATGAGCTCAAGTCTAGGCTTCTCACACATGAATGTATGGATTTTGTCAAAGTGGGTAGAGCTAGAAAAGGGCCTGGCACTTTGCATTCTCACCAGCCCCCAGGGGAGGCCGATGATGCACAACCTCAAACCACACTCTGAGAATACACTTTGAGTAACAAGGCTCCAAGGGACAGCTCGTATCTGAAATTTTTTGTCTCATAAACACACGTATGTGTTCAGAGTCATGCCATGGTTCACATTTATAAAAAAACATATTTTGGAAAATTAAAAAGACCCATATTGTCCAAGTTTTAAGTTAATTATGGATTGGGATCACTGTGAAGGATTGCAGATCACTCCAAACAAACATGTAAACACACTTTTTTTTTTCTCTAGCCCACTAGTTCTAGCCCTGGCCACACATTGGTTATCACTTGGTGGAATTTCCAAAACAACCGATTCCTCCCCACCCACCTGACATGCACTCTGGAATACAATTCAAGGTCTGGGAGGGGACCGGTCACCTGGTTTTTCTCAAAAGCTTTGTTTGTGATTCTAATGTGCAGCAGAGGTGGAGAATCAACGCAGACCAGCTTCTCTCACTGCAAAGGCACTGCAGGTATGGCCGCATTGTTTTTAATACTACTCACAGCTGTTATTTATTAACTCAGTGCATTCTTGTAGAAAGCTTAGTTAAATTATACAACTCACATAAACATTTCTCTTATGAACTTGTAATTCCGTAAGGGTTCTCAACAAGGGAGATGATACAGAGAAATCCTTCCAGCTTCATTTGGTCCTTTTTAGAAAAAATAAAGACAATTATTGAATTATAATGCACAATGTGGCTCTAGGGAGCACACTGATTTTAAGGGAGATTTTGTCCATTTTCTCCTTTCCAAGGCCAGCAAAGTCTTATAAAGTTGGCGGAAGCTCATAGAGGCAGTAAAAGTTCCTGGAGGTTCAAATGTCAACAGAACGACCCCCCCTGGGAGCAAGTCTTTTCTAGGCTGCCAGTTGGAACCCTAGCTGCACCATTTTCTAACTACAGGACTTCAGGCAATTTTCTGAACACCTGAGCTCTCTTACTGATAAAATATGATGATTAGGTGATGAAGATTAAAATGGGTTAATGTCTATAAAGTGCTCTTTGTACAATGTTTGGTCTATAGTAATTATTATTAATATCATCTACCCCATGAGATTAGAAGTAGAATATCACTATTCCCCTCTTTGAAATGACATTTTAGCATCGCCTCAGCAAGATCATAGCACATGTGTACTTGTTCAGAGAAGGACAGAAAGAGTAGTGTGGCGGCTGGCTGGGCTGGGCAGTTATAAAGCCAGAAAGATAAATTGAGCCTGCTTTGTGGCAGTCCTTATAAGCTGGGCCAAAAAGTCTCTATTAATCTTGTTGGCAACAGAGAGCCATTTAAAATTTTTGAGCCAACAAATGATATGGTCATTTTTCCGTTTTAAAACAGACCAGTGTCAGGTTCAAATGGGGTGTGCAAGTATCTCCCCTCTTCTCGGGCTGCCAGAATTTCTCTGCTCTGCTTCTGTGATATTGCCACAGGATTTGCATTTGCAGTTTGTGGTTTCCCGAAGCAAAGAAGGACTCTCAAACCACTGATGTTTCCTTTTCTGCCCCAAGAGGATGAGAGTAAACCAAACTTTGAAGACTTATCGTACAGTCTGAGAACTCTCAGCCGGCTACAGCTCTGGAGTAATTTTATGTTTCCCTTAAATCTTAAAACAGGTGTTTGTATTATCTAAGGCAGCGGTCTCCAACCTTTCTGGCACCAGGGTCCGGTGCTCCTATGAAAATCTGATGCCTGACAATCTGAGCTGTAGCTGAGGCGGTGATGCTAGCACTGGGGAGAGGCTGCAAATACAGATGAAGCTTGCTCACTCACTGCTCACCTCCTGCTGTGCGGCCCAGTTCCTAATGGGCTGCGGACCGGTACCGGTCCTCGGCCCAGGGTTGGGGATCCCTGATCTAAGGCATTTTGGAGATTTATATTCCAGTCCCCTGGCAAGTCCAAATCAAAGTAAAAGAGCAAGGTGACTGGGAATAATGTCATGGACCTCCCAGGAGTAGCTGACACCCTCCAGATGCTATAGGAATTTCATGTAATTGGGAGAAATTGGTAGCCTGCTCTCTAGTAGCTCATTGGATTAGGGTCAAGGAGTTTACAACTGAGACTTGGGGCTTGGGCAGATTTGGTACAGAATGTGAAAATTTTTATAGGCTGAGTATTTTACCCCAATCATCTCCCACACGTTAAAACCAGAGTATATAAAATTACATAGCCTGACTCTGGACTTCTACTTAAGACAAAACATTCAAGTAAAAGAAATATATTTCTTCCAACTCAGAAGTGGGAGGTATTTGGGAAGTGGAGTCAAAGTAATGTAACTTCTAAACCTGGTTCTTCTCCGATGTGAGGAAAGTGATTTAACACTTAAATCTTTGTTCTCGCATAATAAATGGTAATAATAAATTCTCAATCATCCAGATGTGCTAAAGTTCAACAAATGCTAATTGGTGCTTACTGTGTGCTAACCCCTGCGTTTTATTGCCTACATCATCATAACGGTATTGACTAGGTAAATCATTAACCTCATTTGCCGACAAAGATACTGAAGCACAGAGAGGTTAAGTAACTTGCTCAAAGCCACAAGCTTGAAAGTTGCAGATCCAGGATTCAAACACAAAATCTGGAATCTGTGTGGGTGCAATAAAATGCAGTCACTGCCCTGAACAAGCTGAGAGCCAAATGGGGAGGAATAGAATGTGTACAGATATGCTTACAGTACAGGTGCACATTCAGGACATTCAAATGACGGTGACGTTGAGGGAGAGGGTCAAAGGGCTTCTGAGAAGAGTGGTGTTGGAGATGGGGCTGAAGAGGTGCGTGCATAGGGTTCTACCTGGCAGAGAGTGAAGACTTTTTAGATGGAGGGAACGAGCGTGAACAAAAGCATGAAGGCAAATATTGGACATATTTGAAGAGGGTCACTACTGTGCTGTAGTAAAGGAGTGTCACAGAGGGCTGCGGATAGACTCCGCAGAAGCCAAGAGAAGTAATAAAGGTTTGAACCAGCCAATAGGTGAAAGAAGAGAAAGTAGAAAGAAATTTAGAAGACATTACTGAAAAAGAAGGCCAAGGATTTCGCTACTCTTTAAGACTATGTCTAATTCAACTTTGTTCAGGGGTGCCCAGCCTTACATCTGGCACATAATAGACTCTTAAGTCATGTTTCTTGAATAGATAAAAAGGAGAAAGTGTCAAAAAACAACCAAGGATGGGAGAGGAAGTAGTCTAAGGATAAACAATTCAAAAAAACATAAAAGAACTTTGAGGTTTTACACATGAGTAAATGGCGGGTCTGTGAACTTAGATAGAGAAGTCAAAAAGGGAACCTCGTTTGGAGGAATACCGGTCTACCTCAAAAGGTTCTGGCAAAGGTTAAATCAAATGAGGTTAGTACAGTGCTTCTGTACTCTATCTGAGATACATGTTTGCCTTTAGTCACTAAACGTTCTTCAACATTCTCTGTGTCATGTATTCACTCAAGAAATATTTTATGAACATCTATAACCTGTGTTTTAAAGATGAATATAACAGAATACTTGTCTGAGAAGCTCCCTGTCTAATGGTTGAGGGAGAAATGAAATAGAGTGATAATGATTATAGTAGCCAATATTTATTGAATATTTACTTTATGACAGGCAAATGTATTTGTGTATTGATTCATAACAATCCTATAAGGTGTATATTATTACTACTGGTGGTAAGTGGAATAACAGCCCTCCCAAATAGGACCAGAACCTATAAATATGTTGTGTTATAAGGCAAAGAGAAATTAAGCTGCAGATAGAATTAAGGTTGCTAATCAACTGACATTGAGAAAGGGAGAGTAGCCTGGATTACCCAGGTGAGCCCACTGTAATAACAGGGCCTTTAAAATTGTGAGGGGGTGGGGAAGCAGAGTCAGAAAGAGATGTTATCATGGGAGTGATGGTGGAGTAATGTCAAGTCTTGGCCCAACATCGTTGTGAGGGAACTATAAATCAAGGAATATAGGCAGTCTCCAGGAGCTAGAAAAGGCAAAGAAACAGAGTTCCCCCTAGAGCCACCAGAATGAACACAGGCTGGCCAACACATTGATATCAGCCTGGTGGAAAAGACCTATTTTGGACTTCTGCCCTCCAGAAATGTAAGATGATACATTTTTGTTATCTTAAGCTACTAAGTTTATGGTACTTTGTTGTAGAAGCAATAGAAAACTAATACACTGTTCTAAATTTGTATTAGTTAATAAAATGTATTAGTTAATAAAAACTTAAAAATTTATTTTGTAAATTTTTATTTTCAGGATGAGGAAATAGGCACAGAAAACTTAAGTTGCTCGTCCAAATCTTGATTACTTAACATCGTTCTTTGTTGGGGACTTCCTGGTTTTTTTTCCTACCTCTCTCTCCACTTTTTCCTCAGTGTTATTGCAAATTCCTCTACTCCTATTCAATCTCTAAATCGGGAATTTATCCTAGATAGTCTTCTCTTTTTCTTTGAATTCTTTTTCCTAGGCAATCTCATACATTTCCAGAGTTTTAAATACTGTTTATAAGCTGATTACTCCCCAGATGATATTTCTAATTGAGACCCTGCCCTGAGCTCGATACTAATAAGCTTGTCACCTGCCAACTTGACATCTTTATTTAGGTAACTTACAAACATTTCAAACTTAATATGTTCAAAACAGCATCAATTCTTACAAAATCACTTTCCTACTCCCACATTCAGTTACATTTGTCTGAAGTCAGAAAGTTGAGTCAACTTTCATTCTTCCTCAGCCTCCACATTCATCCCACCACCAGTCCATCCATTTTTTGTCTGCCTTCACTACCACTAAACTGGTCCAAACCACCACTATGTCCCGCCTCAGAAACCACAGTGGCTTCCCAACACCCCTCTGCTTTTTTCTTGTTCCTCTATAGGTCTGTTTTTCTCACCACAATGAGAGTGTCCTTCTGAGCCAGTAAATTAGTTCTTGCCATGTCCTGCTTAACACTCTTCAATGGTTTTCCAGTGTACTTAGAAAAAAATCCAAACTCCTTTGCAATGGCTCATAAGGTCCCACACAATTCAGCTTCTGCCCACCTCACCAACCTCACCTGCAAGCACTGCTCCTCATTCATTCGCCTTTTTCCAACAACACTGGGCTTCTCTCAGTGCTCCAACTCCCAAAACTCTTTCCTGCCTCAAAATCTTTTTATCTGCAGCTTCCTTTTTGTGGGGTGTGTACACATACACACCTTTCACCTATTGCTTGTTCTTCAGTTTTCAGGTTAATTTTTTTTTCTTAGAAAGGCCAAAACTAACCACATTATCTAAAGTATTTTTACCCCACCACCCATCTCCTCCCCAACCTGATTTTCTATCTCACTCTCCATTTTTTTAAGCACTTATTACAACTTGCATTTTGGTTATGTGCTTTTGTTTTGTTTGTCTTTCTAGAATGTTCATTCCATATGGGCAGGGACTGTGTCTGTAACCCCAGAGCACTATACCTGACACATAGTAGGTGCTCAACAAGTATTTGTTGACTACTGAATAAATGTCATATGTACAAAATTATCAATGTTTAAAATGATACTGATATTCTATCATTATCTAACAATGCTACAACTACTTGAATAGTGAATTTGAATTTAAGTCAACAAATTATCAATAGCCAGTTGAGTTATATTTTATAATAACATGTTATTCCATTGATTATACTTATCTATACATTAAATCAACTATGTATTTAAAAGTAAAATTTCATGTTATGACAAATTAGATTTTTTTTTACCTAAAGACCTTTTGAATTAATTAGCTTCTTTTTACTTTTACTTTACTCTTGTGATAAAACCACACGGTGCAAAGTCAGAGAAAGGAAATACATATTTAGAATAGATCAGATCATCACACATCGTATGTTTTCCTCAAAGATGGAGGTGCTGAAGTTTATGGACCAGATATGGTTTATAGGAAATCCCCAATGAGAAATAAAAATAGAATATAAATAATTCAAATTATACATAGCAAATGACTAATGCTCCTCAATTAGGTATTTGGAGATGAGCAAACAAATGATAAAATATAGTAGCAGGCAAATGAAATAATGTTGATATATTTAACCTCAAATACAGCTATGTTTAAAGTATTCCAGTCAGAAAGGAGCCTACTCCTTTGAAAAATATCTGTGGAATCTCCCTCCATCCTTCATTGAAGCAACACAAACTCGATCCCCCAAAGAGGACAAATGGAGATGTGGGATCTGTAAGTCTGAGGAATAATGTTCAATTAGAACATTTTTATTTTGAGGCTACAGCATGCTAGGTGTTTTTGAAAACAGTGAGATGAAGCAATCATAATATCTGATTTTAGATAGGTTACAATCTGGGAAAACAAGGCAAAATATGCAAACAGTCAAGCAACACATCAGGATCAGAGATTCTATAAGGCAGTACCAACTGACCATATATGCACCCTCAAGAGACAGACATGGTGTCAAGTTATGGCTCTGAATCTTCACCAGCTGGACAACTTTTATCAAGCTATATAACCACAGAGCCTTAGTCTCTCTTTTTAGAAGAGGATTATAGAAGCATACCTATGTGTCAGGGTCATGAGAGGATAAAATGAGATTATCTATGCGAAATGCTTAGCAGTGAGCATGGCACAATGTAAGAGCTCATTAAACATTAGCTATTGTTATTTTAGTCTTTTGTAAATTATATGAATAATTGTTTATACAAATGGAAATGGAGAAAAGCCTTTGTTTGGAAGCATTATTGGAAACAAACTGTTATTTGTTATAAAGAATTTATCATAAACTTACTAATATTATTGGGACAAATCCCACTGTAATTTGTGCCAGAGTTTGTGAGTTTGAGGTAGCATTTTTTGGAGTTAGAAGGTTCTTTTCTTTTGAGATGCCTTTCTTTTAACTAAATACTGCCACATGGCAAGAGGTAGAGAGATCTTTTTTATGATCACATGACCTAATGTACAAATGTAACTAGTCAACAAAAACTTATACCAAAGAATGCAAAACATCACATATAGTCCTTGCCCCTTAAAAATGCGTGCGTGCATGTGTGCGTGTGAGTGTGTATGTGCAGTGTGGTGTGTGTGTGTGTGTGTGTGTGTGTGTGTGTCTGGTGTCTGGTGTCTGGTTAACTTTAAGAAAGTTTCAGTTTCCACATCTAAAAAATAGGTTTGCATATTTTGTCTCTAACACTTTCAACCTTTCCAAACCCTTCCTTCTTCACCTGATTATTTCAAGGACCACCGTATTGGTGAGATACTGCCTACTCTCCTTGAGAGATTTAGAAATCCATGATCCTTGGGATTCAGCATGGACTAAGAACTCATCATAGTTCTTAAAACCAGAAGCTTGACTATTTTTAAAAAGAGCCGTCTGTACCATATTTTAAAACAATTTGGAAATTAATGGAATTTCTTAAACAAACTGTGTCTTGATTTTTTTTACAAAACATTTGACAAAGTTTCTCATGGTATTTTTACAAATAGAATGATGAAAGCTAACGTACTGATTAGGTGGAGGTGCAGTCAACTGAATAAAACATTGAAAGAATATTGATTACTGGTTCTGAAGAAAGTTTACTTAATGGCACACACCTACTCAGTCTTTGTCCTTGGCCCTGTTAGGTACAATATTTTCCACTAATAATGTGAAAGAAAATGACATGTAATTGATTAACACAAGCAGAAATTAAAAATGATCCTGCCCATCTTATAAAATTGTATAAAATTTTTAAAAACCACTTTAAACAAATTTAACCCAAGTTCTACATTTAGCCTTGGGATAGGAAATTCTGGGCTTCAAATCAATTCTTGTTCAATAGATCTGAATATACAGTTAATTACAAGCACAAAATCATTTGCAAAAAAGTTGTGATTGCTTTTTAGCTAACTTAGCTTTAGGTATTAATAGGAATATAACACTCAGAACTCAGAAAGTAAAATACCTTGGCACTGATGAGATAATATCTTGTGTTATGTTCCAGAGAGAGATGTAGGGGGGCAAACAACAACAACAACAACTAGACTATGTCCTGGAAGAAGAGACCAAATGTTGGGGGATCTGGAAAACACTAAGGTCAAAGGCTTTCTGGGGATGTGTAACTTGATGAGGACAAAGACTGGCGGGGCCGGGGGAGGGACATGGTCTTCAGTTTTTCTGGGCCCTCACAGAGCAGAGGCTGTAGAATTGCTCCCTTTACTTCACAACATAGGGCCAGAACCAGGGTCTAGGGAGCTGGTAAAGCAGGTTCCATCTGGCTCAGGATGAGAGAAAACCAACAACCACTGAGCAGACTCTCAAAAAGTGAACTCTCTATCACAGGCTAGTCTTCAATAAAGATTGCATGTTTTCATCAGTGATCTTGAAGGGAGTTTCTGTTTACCTGGTAAAACTGGATAGGTAAACTCTGTTTCCTTCTAACTCTAAGTTTATATAATTTATTTACAAAGTAAGACAAGAAGTTAAATCATATAGACACTAGCCCCTCACAATGTACTTATTTTCACAAACATGAGGTAAGGCAAGAGGAGGAGGCGTCCATGGGCGTCTTATTGTCTCAATTATTTACCTTTTGTAGCGATTGTTTTGCTTTGGTCACTATTGTAGCCAGACTGGAATTTCTGTCTGGTTATACTCCATTCATGGAGCAGTGAAGAGCTCCAGAGTCAGAAGGCCTGTGCTTAAATTCTGGTTTTACACAATAGGTTTGGAGCACCTTATGTAGCCTTAAGGCCTCAGTTTCCCATATGTAAATTAGGAAAAATAATAGGCCTGCTCATAGGGTGCCTCTGAGGATCAAATGAGATAGTGCATGCAAAGCACTTAGCGCAGTGCCTGCAACATAGCAAACCTTCAGTGACTGTTACCTGTGGTTATATTACTGGTACTAATAAATTGTACCCTCCTTTGCAGTATAGCTTCTGGATTTTACCTTCAAATTTGCTCTAGCCTATTTTAGCAGCTAAGTAACTGAGTTTGTTTTGCAAATTGTTTTGCTTCGGGAATAGAATTTGAACATATGGAATGGGGCTTCTTAAACAGATGATAAAGGGCAGTATGGTGCAGTGGTAAGAGCAGGAGCCTGGTCCCAGTCTTCCATTCAAAGTGACTCTGTAATTGGACAATCATTTATGTTCTGCATAAGTAAAATGAGAGTAGACTGAATCATCTTTATGCTCTTTCCTGGCTAAAATGTTTCATCCGAAATGGGGCCGTGAATGGAAAAGAATAATAAACCATGAGGATAGACAGAAGAAATGGGAAAACTGAAAAGCCTAAACACTGACTATTTAAAGTAGTCTGTGACTCAAAATACCCCCTTTACAAGTTTCAGTATGTAATTAATGGTCCTTGTGAGTGATATAAAACAAGGCAATAATAACCATGTCTTCCAATTATAAATTACTAAAATTCCCCTAATTTTTATTAAAGGTGTACTTCATTCAACTGAAGGGATATTAAAGGTGGCATCTGCCAAAGATTGTCACACTAATTCTATATAGTTCCTCATTATAGGCCTGCATGCTATGGAAAGTGGTCACAGCTGAATGGAATAGAAAGTGGCCAGCTATATAACTCTGCTCTGTTTTTTTATTTGATTTGCATTGAAATTCTATAATTGATTATAGGATCAAGAACAGATGAAAAATTTTAAATCCTTTTATTGCCAGATGGCCACCTGAAGCTTTTTACTCTATGTCAGAGCCACATATTCTCTGAATATCACATAGAGAGCCCCAGTAATCAAGGGCACAAGTTTTACTCTCCCCATTCTTTCCTTCTCTCCTCTATTCTCTTCCCTCAATTTATCTAGCACCTTCAGTGTGAATTCACTGTGCATACAAAGAACAAGACTTATTTCCCGATTCAAGGAATTCATCGTCATAGAAGAAATAGACACGTAAATAGGCAATCCTAATACAATGGGCTAAATGTAATGTAGTAAATACGTTCAGAGCTGTATGGGAGCATTAGAGGAGGGCCGTCTAGCCCAGATGAGGAGTTAGAGAGGAGGGAAGGCAATTACATGATAGAGAAGACTCAAGGGATGACGGGAACTGATCCATAAGTTAAGTAGGAACTAGCTGGAAGTGGGTCAGAATTCCAAAAAGAGGGTAGAACATGAACATAGGTATGACAGCACGAAATACCATGGTGACTACCAAGTACACTATAAACAGTTCCACATTGCTGAATCACAGAGTGCAGGGCAAGAGATAGGAAATACAGACTACAGAGGTTGACATAGACTGAACTAAAAAGATTGATTTGTGTGATGCTAAGGAGCCTAGCGTGATCCATGGACCAATAGTATCAGCCTCACCTGGGAATTTATTGGGCATGCAGATTCTCAGGTCCTGTCCTAGACCTACGGAATTAGGAATTGATGTCTCTACTGGAGATTCCAATGTGAACTACAGTTTGAAAAACACAGACCTAGACTTTATCCACTAGTAGGAAGGGAACTTTTTGAAGATTTAAGAAGAGAAACATGGTCAGACTTGCATTTTAAGTCTCTGCTCAGAATCCTACTTGCCTGCTAAATCCCTTTCCCTATCTACTGCAAAGACCTCATGGTGATCTTCTAGATCAGAGCAATCTTAAAACTTTATGGTGTCCTGAGCCAAGCAATATTGATAGTAGGGGCCCAGCTTAGTAGCTATTTCTGGAAGACCATTTCCATGACAAAGTGTGTCTTATATTAATCCCAACCAAACAGTGCTACTAAATGAAGAGGATTCTAACAAAATATCTGCTAAAAGTTCTAGCCGAAAGGTCAAATTCCTTTAAGCATACCACTGAGTTCTGCTACCACAATGTTGTCAGTACTTCGATCCATAATATCACAAGTTTTACTCACCTCACACCAATGCTTTGGAACTTTGTAAACATCAGTTTTTCTTCCTTCCCAAGTTCCTGAATGCAATAGCCAAAAGAGATTCCACCCAATACCTGATCTTGTGTCTACATCTTGGTTTAGTACTTTCACTAATCCTAGAAAAACAATTTGGGAATATAAAATCAAATGCACATTTCCCTGCCTTTGATTTTAGAGATTATTTTTCTAATGAAAGGCCATTCAAAAATATGGACTGTCATTGAGGAAGCAAAGTCAGTTATATTTTCTTACGTATTTAAAAAACTATAGAGCTGGATAGAATCAAGCTACTGAAGAGAAATGTCCTGACAAAACTTGATCAGAGATATCTTTATAGGCTACAAAAATATATTTGATACATTTTGATATATTACCTCTTCGGTCAAAAATTACACTAATTTTTTTATTAAAAATCTTATGTAGATACCATACATATGTAAATTTTGAGAAATTTGTCCATCTTAACCATAACCCTCTAATTTCCAAGCTTTATTTTTAGCAATGGAATTATTTTTTTAAGCACCATTACACCATTTTCTAACATATAAAATAAATAAAAGTCAAGTTGCTCTGGTCGAAGCTCAGAAACAGGAGAACAGGACACCTCCCAGCACTGTAGTTATCCCTTTTGGCGTGCTCTGGGACCTCTCCAGGGGACCATTGTTTTAGAATATTGATCTAATTTATTCCTAGCAGGAGTGGATAATCCCACTTCATTAATAAGGCTGATAGTAACTGTGTCAGAATTCTCCAGAGAAACAACCAATAGGATGTGTACATGTGTGTCCTAACCCACCTAGTCAGGGTGTGTGTGTGCGTGTGTCATATATACCCATACATAGAAGAAGGGAGATTTATTGTAAGGAATTGGCTCATATGATTGTGGGGGCACTGGCAAGTCTGAGATTTGCAGGGCAGCCCAGCAGTCTGGAAATTCCAGCAGGAGTTGATGTTACAGTCCTGAGTCCAAAGCCAGTCTGGCGACAAGACTTTCTCTTTCCCCCAGGGACCTCAGTCTTTTCTCTTAAGGACTTCAACTGATTGTTCAACAGCCTATGAGGTAATCTGGCCCAAAAGCCTTACCTCGCAGAGATGATGGTGACAAAAAGAAACAATTGTCCCTTTGAAGACATTTTGAATTCTAAAAAGAAAGTCAATTAAAAGCTGGCAAGGGGAGTAAAGACTAGAAAACAGACAAGCCAGGAGATAGGAGTACAGAGATGACCAAGGCAGAAGATGATTTCACAATTTGATAGCGCTGTCTAACAAGAAAAAGAGAATTATAATACAATGCGATAAATATTACAATAGCAAGACACACAGAAGACCAAGGGAACACAAAGAAGAGGTACTTAGAAAGTGATTAAGGATGGCTTTCTAGATGAGACCACACCAATAGCTGAGGCATAATAATGGCAGAGCGACACAGAAGGGATCCATGGAAGTGACATGATGATGCCCTAAAACTAGAACTGGATCTTGAGGAAACTTCTAGAAACCATCTAGTTCTCAAATTACATCATGATTGAAATATAGCAGATATGTGTGTCTGTGGTTATCTTTACAGTTGGCTGACTTCTAGTTCTGTTGCTGCTACATTGTTCCCAGGAAGCCCTGGATACCACTTTTCCTTATTCTTTTTCTATATGTATTTACAGTAAGACCCCATTACTTGAGACAATCAAGATAGTCACTGTTACCTGTAATCTGAGAACCAAACGTGCTACTTTTGGTTAACTACTTATATAAAGAAGCTTCACAAGTTGAAGCCAAAACAACCTAAAAGCCAAAGTTTGAACTCGGGATAAATCACAGTGTCCTTAAAATTCAAATTTTCTCAAGTTCAAGGAATAATTTTTATTATAACTGTTAAATGTCTAAATGTCATTTTTCATGTAATTTTTTTTATAACCCTTAAAAGATTTTACTTACATATATTGTGATTGATATGTAATAGACAAACCAAGGGGAATTTATACTCTCTTCTCTTTCAGTTAGAGATGGGAAACCATGAGTCAAGAATCAAAATGAATGGCCCAATTTACTATACCTCAAACCATTTTCAAA
This sequence comes from Pteropus medius, assembly GCF_902729225.1. Classification (NCBI taxonomy): domain Eukaryota; kingdom Metazoa; phylum Chordata; class Mammalia; order Chiroptera; family Pteropodidae; genus Pteropus; species Pteropus medius. The sequence continues at coordinate 7,953,282 of NW_024342473.1, read as the reverse complement.
TGTTAATTAAAAATGTCCACAGAACACTGAATCAAAATGAAAATTAAATACATACATATACACATACTCACACTTTATGAAAACCAAAATTGGATCTCTATATTTTCAAACCTGCTCTTAACTGGTATTTTATTTGGTTCAATATCTCCTTCCACTTGGAGTTCTTCAGCTGTCAGATTACTACATGCTATAAAAGCAACACAACATCGATAACTACTGAAGAATGAAGAGAAATTTATTTCCCTTTATAGATTAGTTAAGCCATTAGTTACAGTAATTGTAGCAAAAAAGCAGTGTTAGTAGCACTATCAATTGTGCAAAATTATTTGTGAATGTTATCTTACAAGAGATAAAATTGAGTTAAAATTTTGAGCATCCTAATAACTAAGATGAATTCTCAATTTACCACACACAATGTAACATACCCAATGCAAATATATGCAAATTTGAATTGTATTAACTTGAAAAGGCTGACTTTAAAATATTAAAGTTTCACTTTCGGCACAAATTTAGAAATAATGTAAATTTATTTTTTAAATCTTGAAGAATTACAATTTTAAGCTGGAGAAGAGGTGAATGAATTACCAACTGTGTTTATGTTATTGGCACATTTTGGGGCCACTGTCAGTAGTAAACATTTCAGTCAGTCCTGTGGGAGCATTTAGACATGAAATATGCAAGTTTTAAATTTTGCCAAGTCTTCAGAAACACATTATTCTCATAAAATTTCACTGTATTATGTTTTCTCTCATTTAGTCATATGTCTATACCATTCATGTCAATAAAGTTTCTTTAATTTATTGACTGGCACCTGGGTCTTAAGGGGCAGAAGAGAAAGTCAGAAAAATTTATGTTTCAGGCTATTAAGTTATGATGTTTAATTCTGTGTCAACTCGACTGGCCTAAGGAATGCCCAGATATCTGGTAGAACGTTATTGTGTGGTGAGGGAAGAGATTAGCATTCGATTTGGTGGGCATCATCCAATCCACTGAGGGCCTGAATAGAACAAAAAGGCAGCAGAAGGGTGCTCTCTCTGCTTGAACTGTGACATCCATCTTCTCCTGCCCTCAGACATGGGTGCTCCTGGTTCGCAGGCTTGCGGACTCAGACTGGGACTTACGCCATCAGCCCCTTCCCCGCCTTCCCGACTCTCAGACCTTCAGGCCTGGACTAAATTATGTCACTGGCTATCCTGGTTCTCCAGCCTGCAGACTGCAGAACAAGGGACTTCTCGGCCTCCATAACCACATGAGCCAATGTCTATAATAAATAAATAAATATGTATATACATATATACATCTCCATATATATATATATCTCCTATTGGTTCTGTTTCTCTGGAGAACCCTAATACATAAGTGATGTTTAGAAAATCTGAAATACTGAGTGCATTGAACACAGTGATCTTGTAACTTTTTAATCTTTTAGTTCTCTGCCTTTTTTGGTTATGAAATCCTTTGACAATCTAAAAGGAACTATGAATCTAACCCCCAGAAAAATGCATATTTGCACATGTATACCCCATTTTGCCTATAAGAAGTCTTATTTATATATACAATTTTTATGGCATGGAGTCCAAATAAGCAAGTACATACAGTCTACTACTACCCCTATTACCCAGCAGTGCAGCAGGCAATCACAGCCTATGATTTACATGTGTAGATAGAATGTGGTCCTGGGTTCAAATTTGTTTCAATTACCCTTCCTACAACACTCTTAAATGTTCTGGGATTTTTTTTTGTATTCCCCCAAACTTTAGACTGTTAAACCAAAGATGAAATATGATTTCTCATGTTACAAATATTTACAAATACTCTTTTTGGTAACCATTAGAGAGCAGTAATGACAAGGAAAACAAGTTAAAACACAAACAGAACAAACCACTCAGTGTGCTAAATTTCATACAATAAAAGTAAAATATGAGCAAGCTAATCAAGGGTATTTTTTTCTCTTAAAATAGTTTCTTAAATAAATTTTTACCAGGAAACCACATCGATACACATACAATACACACACAGGCATACATATATACACATGCACATATATAGGCTTACGGAGCCAAGCTCTGAAATTACATGAACATACACAGAATTTTGAATATTGTTTAAGACTATGCCTTTCTTTAAACAGCAAGATTTGAAAAATCTAAAGTATAAGAACTTTTGGGTGAGTTTTCAGTTAGAAAGCAACTCTTAATTTAAAATAAAAGTACAAAATGGTTTCTTTAACTAGAAGTTTCATCTATTCAACTGCTTGTTATACATATATATGAAAGAGTATTTACTCACAGGATTACTCATTCAGAAAATATAAAATGTGAGTTGGAATATATCACTAAGGGAAAAGAAATCCCTATTTTAAAGACACTTGAGAGCCATAAAAATCATTATTTTCTCTAGTAGATGAAGAGCTAACAGCAATGGGCAGAGCCTGAACTCTCAGATTTCCTGTTACATTAATGGGGATGGAAAACTTCTTAATTTTATGAAGTTAAGATTAGAGCAAGTGTTAACAAAATAAAGCCAGATACACACATTTAAAAAAATTCTGATACCAGTCCATTAAGGGAGCAAGGGAATTACTAGAAATAACTCTCAAATTCTTTCCCACCAATACTTAAATTCTTTTTACAATGCATGTTTGCCAATAATTATGAGAAGAAAGAGGAAAACAAGGAAAACAAAGAAATTACTGTATGATAGGTATTGTTTTGTTTGTGGGTTCCCTTATGAACAAATATATATTTTTTAAATTTTATATTCTCAATGTTAGACTTGATATGCTTATAATTGCATTTGAAGTGATTTCTAGAGGCTTGGAAAACAAGAATCATCTTCATTTTTTTAAATTCTTTTTTGAAAGAAAATTCCTCTAAGATTTATCTTTTTACCATCAGTCCACATCCATCTACATCCCTCCCCCCAATCTCTGTCTCTCATCCACTGCTTCTACCTGACTTGTGATCTATGAAAAACACCTTTGACTTGCATCTCTGGTTTGAGTTCTGGTTCTGTTCCTTAAGAGCTCTGGAAAAATCTCCTTAAATAGGGGTTCTCAACTGGGCTTCACTCTATCAACGTCATCTGGGAAGCTCTTGAACTATTAAAGCAGAGTCTTGGAGGTTGAGCAGGGAGTGAAGCTCATGAATTTATTTTATGAAAAACTCTCCTAGGTGTTGGGAATGAAGGCTTAAGTTTAAGATCTACTTGCTAGAACCTCTGAATTACTTTCCTAGTTGTAAAGTGCCAAGTCAATTTTATAGGGATATCATGAAGGTTAAATAAGGTAATGTATGGGAAAGGGCATTAGAAATAGGAAAAACAAATGCAATACAAGGCATTATGAATTAATATTTTTGTGGGATTTAGAATAGAATAAGATCATTATTAGTCATTTCTGCAGCAGCCGCTACACACAGAGAATTAGAAACAAGCATGTCAGCACTGAAGATCTTCTGAAATGTTTGCAGTCTGAAATCTTAGGGTATACCAGAACACGAGTTTAAAAACACTTTAAAGGGATTTTAAAACCAACAGACAAAATGTTTTTACTGCACTTTAAAATAAAAAAGCCTAAAAATAAATTTCACCCTTTCTGACTTCTTGGATTACATTAAGACTTTATTGTGGGAATTGGCTTCTCAAAAACCCAGTCTTCTAGAAAACCAGAGAAACATTGGAACTCTTTGAAGCCAAACGAAAAGAAAGAAAATTGATGTGCAGATATCGGTCTCTGTCTTTTTGCCTGAGTTGTTTCCTGGAGCTATAATAAATGAGATGCTAAGAGAGATTTACTAACTTGGCCCCCATTTTGTGCATTTTGTATTGCAGGGGGATAAATGGTATTCTAATGGCCTGGAGAAAATACTGCAGGAAATTGCTGAGCCCTAGAGACTTTCTAACTCCTTATAATTTCCGGTATAAAATGTTCACCTACAACTTTGAAGTCCTCAGAGGGATTAATCTACTTAAGCTAATGCAAACAGAGAGGATGGTAGAAAGGAACTATTATTCTAACATGATTGTAATTATCATGGTGGGAACACCATAGGCTTTACACTCAACCCATCATAGACATTTAATTTTCCTCTTTCATTAAAATAGAGACAGTTGAAGTTTATTTCTTCACTCCTGGAGAAAATATCACCTAATAAGCTTGTAACCTAAATTCATGACCTGTGATCCATAATTCAAGCTCATTTGTTCAACAACACTTTGCATTTTCTGGTTCCTGTTCCTCTGTAGCCCCTTAGAATTCATTTCTCCAAACACCCTTCATTCCATATGGAATTCTTGTTTTTTTTTTTGTTTGTTTTTTGGGTTTTTTTTTGCATGCACCAGGTTGTATAGTCACCTGGCACATGCAGAAGTGATCTGGTGCATGCAGAGACGATGTCATGAGCACCCTGTCATCACCCATTCTCTTTCTTCTCCGTGGAAATTCCTTTAGCAACTTTTCATACTTCAAAATTCAGCTCAAGCATCCTCTCTCCCCTGGCCTGATTTAGCTGGTGCCCAGCCTGATTTAGCTGCTTCTCCTCTAGCATTTCCTATCATCCTAGGCATGCCTCTGCCTTCAGAACACAATAGAGACAAAAATGATTTCCCCATCTCTCTCACACACTAGATGCTAAGGTCCTTCAGGACTGTGCCTGATTTGACTTTGTATCCACAGCACTTAGCTCAGGGTCTGAGACTTAGCAGGTGGTACAGATGTTGGTTGGTCAAAGGAATGAATGTAAATGAGTGAATGATATGTTCTAAAGATATGTTACGTAAAATCTCAGAGAATCAGTTATGCCACTTCCAAGCATTGCAATTACTGTATATTTTCTAATTTATTGTATAGCCAGATTTTTTTTTTTTTTTTTTTGAGGTGGAAGAAGGTGAACTCCACCTCTTTGGTAAGCAAGTAGGTAATAAAAGAAGTCACCTTGGATCATTTTCCTTGTTCTTTAAACAGTCATTTGAATCATTCTTACATGTTACGCGAATGTAAATGAAGCTCCACTGCCTATAGAAAAAGCCATATGGAGACTACTCCCCTTTGGCATGCAAAATTTCAAGAAGGAGTGAACTACTTGTATAGGATTCCTGGACTTTGGGAGATAATAAAAAGATACTGTAATTGTTGGTCAAACCAGGACTGAACTCATAGAGAAGAGCAACAGGGATCATGAACTGAGAGATGGCATATGCCAGAACTGCCTCAACACGGCCTCAGGGCACATTTGCTCCCTGGGCAAGTATCTATATATGAACCAAAGGAGTTGGTCATTAAGAGCTGTAATAGAGGAACCCGGGCCTTCTCTTGGCATGAAGCTTCTCAGTGGCGAGCTTGTGAGTCTCCTCACTGCTATGACTGGGGCATGTCTTCAAACAGCACCAATAAGAAAAACTAAATAGAGTAGTCATAACCCACTCCCTCATCTCCTACTGTAGCTCCTGTGCCAGAAGCTATGGATCAATTACACCCTTTTCTGTTGCTGTTTCCCACTGCAGAGCTTAGGAAGTCAAAGATAGGACTTACTCCCCAGCTCTTTTGCAGGTAGGGGTGGCTATGTGGTCTAGCTCTTGCTCAAGCATGATACATAAGCAGAAGTCTCCCAGGGAACTTCTGATTAAGCTTTTGTTTCCTTTATAAAATGGTGAAAGACGTATCTGGGTCTTTCCTCCCTCCTTCCCTCCTGCCTTGAATATATGCTAGTTGCTTGAGCTTCAGCAAGTATCTTGTAATCAAGAGTAAACAAGCTATCACATTATATATGGCAAAGCAAAAAGACAGAACTTAGGATATTGATACTATCATGGAGCTGCTATATCTTCAGACTTTTTGTCACTCAAATAAAATTAAAAAACGACTTTTTTTTGTTTAAGCAGTTAGATTATCTGCTACATGCAATTAAAGCATTCTTAGCTGATACAACATTCACACCTGCATCAGGCATCAGTAACCACAAGTGGTACCTAGACACGTGAGGGAGGCAGCCTGTCCTCAGCAAGACATCCGGTTGAGTGCTACTCAGTGCAGAATGGTGCTCTCACGTGCTACCCTCTGGGACACCAGGGGGATGTTCTTTTCAGCCAAACAAAGGACACTAGGTTTAAGTATGTTAATTTTTAAAATTCAGGTTTGAAGAGCAAAGCCCAGTATAAAAAAGCAACTATGGACCACATTAACAATTAAATGAGACAATTCTTCCACAACCTCTCTCCTTCTTGACCTTAGTGTGAATGTTAAATATGGACTTAACACCAGAAAGTAAAGGCAAATGTTTTAATGTTATATATGGAAAGAAAAGGGAAATTGAATTAAAAAAAAAATCTACTGACATAGTAATCTCAAATCCTAAGAATAAGTAGTAAAATATTTAGGTCAAATACAAACCAAATTGTTAATAGTGATTACCACTTGACTGTAATTAGAGTTGGAAGGAAATGACGCAGCAATTGCTTTTTCTTTTTCTTTTTCTTTTTTTTTGTATATTTCTATATTCTTTGGATTCTTGTTACAAGAATGTATTACTTTGCTAACAGGATAAAATTTCTAATAAATGAACGCACCTCTAAGAATACATTTATCAAAGGCTTACTATAAATTTTCCTGTTTAATCCTCAACACTATGTGGTGAGCAGTATTTTCACCACTGAAGAAACAAAGATGTAAAGATTGTTAGTAACTTTACAATATCACACAGAAAATTTGAAAAATTAAGACTTAAAGCTTCAGTCCAAACCCAAAGCTCATTCTCTAACCGCTCTGCAATACTGCCTCTCCCTGATGTTTCTGGATATGTAACTATTCTTAATTATCTTTACCAAACATGAGAGTTTCTTTGAATTACATTTTCTTTAGACTATTTTTAAGAAAACTCTCTTCCAATAGCTTTCTCCCCGCAACCCTGCCCCAAGTATATCTTTAGAAACAAGAATAATCTTACCTTCTTTTAGAGTCTCATTAGGGATTTATGTACTGTTCACATTGGCTAAGACCCTTTAGGGCTGGTGTGTCCATAGAGTCCAGTGGGGAAGAGATTTAAATGCATTAGTCACTCTCAGTACAATAAAACAGACATTCAGAAGGAGTTTCATGGCACAAAGAACTGGGTAGCTAGTTATGTTGTATCTCTAACAAGGAAATATGTTTAAACGTAAGGAAAATTAATTCTTCAAAAACAGGCTTCCTAACTATATTAAATATCCCATGAGAAACAGAAAACCCAGACTGCATCTAATGTCAACGGAAATGAGTGCTTTATTTGATTAAAAGGCTGACATGAAATTTCACCTACTATAAGTCAGGAGGGCTGTCTGGAATATTTCACAAGACTCCAGATTCTGCATCTTTTTTTTTTTAATAACTCTTGAGGCCTTTATAAGGACTTGACTGAGTTATCCAAAAGGAATCTTGGATAAGCTTCTATTAATGTATCTTATTTAAAAAAAAAAAAATAAGGCTGATTTTAAGGGACTATGAAGTTATAATCTACAACCATAAAGTGTTAGAACATGGATCAGCTCTAAGTGGAAGAGATGTTTTAATTCTCTGCTTATTCAATAATCCAGTAATAAACCATTTTAGTATGATTTTTGCATATTGTATATATTTAATTTCCAATGCAGAAAGAAATATTATGAACAGAAAAGACTTTCTATGCTATCAACCCATGAAGTGGATGTGAAGGAGACTCAAGTTTAATTCCAAGTTTAGCCATTAATATTCTTTATGACTCCAAGATTTTAATCTCAAGCTTAGTGTTGCAAACCCAGTTCCTTAATGCTACATTTCTAGTTATCGTTTTGCTATCGATTTCTGGATTAATGGCACTGGTGATCAGAGAACATGTTCTGTATGATTTTAGTCCTTTAACAGTTATTGAGACTTGCTTTATGGCTCAGTATGTCAATTTTTATAAATGTTCTGTGTGTGCTAGAAAATGTTCTGTGTGTGCTAGAAAAGAATGTGTATTCTGCAGCATGACAAATTTATCAATAGCACTGTTTAAATCTTTGATTAAGTTCCCTTATTTTTTTCTGCTGACTCTATTAATTACTTAGGTACTTAAAAATCTAATATGATGGTAAATTTATGAACTTCTATTATGTTTTTTGCTGAATATAATTTGAAACTGTTATTAGGTAATTACAAATTTATAACTATTATAGTTACTGGTGAATTCAACATTTATCATAATGAAGTGACCTTTCGTCTTTTTGCCTTAAATTCTATCTTATCTGACCAGCTTTCTCTTACTTAGAAATTGAATGATATATCTTTTTTCTATTCTTTTACTTTGAACCTTTCTGTATTTTTAAGTTTAACACATATCTCTTATAAACTTTATATAATTAACATTTTTTTTGATCCTGCGTGAGAATCATTTAATTGGAATATTTGATCCATTTGCACTTATTTACTGGCATTTCAGTTTGAATTGCTGTCTTATTTTGTGCTATTTATTCAACTGTTCTAAGTTTCATTTATTTTCCTTTCTTGCCTTCTTTGGGTTATTTTTTATAGGTACAATTTTTTTCTCTCATAGTTCGAAAGTTTATTCTTTTTGTGGATACCCTAGAAATTACAAAGTACATCCTTATTGCCTTTTATAACCTAAATTAATAACTTTATCCTTGTCCCAGGGATTATAAAATACATTAGCTTTATTGACTCCTTTCCCTACTTATATATTATTGTTGTATATTGTGATTTCATCATGTTTGCTTTTTAAAACCCCACAGTTTTGTTTTATGCATTCAGTGCTCATTCTAATTTACCCACATCCTTACCACTTTGCCCCTCTGGGATCCAATCTTCTGGGATCTCTTTCCTTCTACATGAAGTATGTACCCTGGATCTCCTTATTTTGCTGATGGCAACTCTGCTTCTACTATTCTGAAATGCCTTTACCTTACTCCTTGTTTTGAAAAATACTTTCACTGGATGTAAAATTCTGGGTTAGCAATTATTTTTCTTTCAGTCTATTGATGATACCATTGCCCTGTCTTCTGGTTCAGCTACCGGTTGTCTAACTGCCATGGCTTTGAATGTAATCTGTCTTTCTCTCCAGCATCTTTTACGATTGCCTTTGCCTTTGATGTTTTCTAGTTTCACTGCATATCTAGTGTGGATTTCTTTTTATTTCATCTGCTTACGAATTTATAAGCTTTCTGAATTTGTAAACTGGTATCTTTCACCATCCTGGAAAATTCTCAGTAATTGCCTCCCCGTGTGTCTTCTCTGCCCCATTCTCTCTTCTCCTTCTAAAACTCCTATTACACATGTGTTAATTTTTCTCACTCCATCTCCCAGGACTTTTAATCTCTTTTCTACATTTTTTACCTATTTGTCTCTGTGTTATATTCTGAATAATTTTTATCATAAATCTTTTAGTTGTCTCTCTTTTCGGCTGTATCTAATTTGAAATTTTCATTTTAGTTATTGTAATTTTTCTAAAAGTTTTATTTGCTTCTTTTTCAAATCAGCTCTGGTGACTTTCATAGCTGCCTATTTTCTGCAGATATGTTTAAGCTTGCCTTTTATTTCTTGAAACATAGTAAGCATAATTGTGTCTCATAATTTTAATATCTGAAGTCTTTATTGATTTGTTTTTACTGTTAATTCATGCTAGTTTTCGCTCATAGTGTGCTTGGCTTTTTCTTGTGTGCTTATTTTTGGACCATGTAGGTTATGTCAGTTTGTTTTGCAAATCTTCTCCAGGGCTGAATGTAGTTCCAGGTTCTCAGAGATGGTTTTGCTTTTTGTTTTTCCTTTGCTTTATGTGGCATCAAAATATCTTACCTTGTAATTGAGCATGCAGACATAGAAAAGTGGTGTTGTTTTTTTCTAGTTCACTTGTATCTCACAGGTATAGCCCTTTGGAGTCCCAACTTTCCATCTTGGGTGGGCCCTGGGCTTTGACTTTTGTCCCCATGTCAAAGCTGAAGTTCAAGTTCATACACATAGGCAAATGTGTTTAGGGGAAAGCACCTAATGTGCTTGTTTTACCTCTCTCATTTCCTGCTTTCACTTAGATTTTGGCCTGGTAACTTTTTGGTCTTTTATCAGCCCCTCAATTCTTTTTTAAAAAGTTTTTAAAAAGTATGTAGCATTTAAAATTTTCAATAACAGGATCAATTCAAATGACATAGCTGTCATATTCCTAGAACCACTTGGTAGTAATTATTTTCAATTGCATATGCTTCAGGCATTTGATTTGTGCCTACTTTTGGTGAATTCTGAATGCCTTAGATGACATTCTGGTCCAATGGTATTATGGACATGTCAGTGGGCCCTTCATTTAACCGTTGGCCAAATTGTACCCAAAGTATTATCTCTATTACATTATTACCAGCAAATAGTTTTACATGGAGTCTTACATGAAGCTGGACTGGTCTTCCAACTTAGAAAAGAGAAATTCAAATGGATCAAGGATCTCTTTTGTGCTATTACAGAAATTTTAATTTGGGCACCAAGAAGGACAATGACATTTAGAGGTGATAATCAGATCTGCAGTGGAGGGGGAAAACACACCTTCTAGGAGAAAGGTACTACTCACTATGGCAATTCCTGAAAGTGGCAGGAAGGAATGATTTTGAGCAGAACTCAAAATCATTGCCTACAACATGGATGCCTATTGTCTATACCTCTGGGAATGAGAAACAAAGTTCTGGGATAGAAAAGCTGAGTTATTTTGAAAGAACAAGTTTAATAAAAGATTTGCAAGAGAAGAGATATATTAAAGACATGGAGTCAGAAGACACCTCTGTGCAGGTTTAGTAAACATAATTTTAATATAAATGGGTAGAAGGCCCCTTCTTACTCTCTCCTTTATTTCAGAACAGTGATTAGATCAGATGAACAACTAGAACTACAAAAAAGGAAATGGAATGAGAACCAATATTAAAATATCCCAGATAAACTGTGGTAATGATAGAACAGGAAGAATTTCTGAGTGCTTAGAATTTGCCACTACAAGATGAGGGCAGAAAAGGGTAGGAATGTGCAGAGAACTGGAGTCCTGCCTCAGAAATTGCTATTATTCTGATCCAACCAATCTTAGTGTGACCTTCAGGACTGGCATGTCCTTAAAGCCAGAAACATCAAACTCCACAGAGAATAATATTCTGACAGAAGCAGGTCTTTCCTTTTGGCTTCCTTCAGGGGAACTCCATGAATCACAGAAGAATTGAATCAGGTCTTCAGAAATACGTTAACATTTTAAGACTAAAACTCCCATGCACAACTTCTGGAAATGACACTAGCTCATCAACCATATCATGATCTTCAATCCGTTGATGTAACTACTTTCTCTTTAGACTCTTCTTGTGTTCATTTACCTATTTGTCTGACTTAGATTCCATAGGCCATCATTTAGTCACTAGCTAATATAAGCTCTCAATTAGTCGTTTTCCACAACCACCTACCCCTATTCTCCCACTCTTACCCCATCATGCTTGCTTGACAAAGCTGAAAAAATTCAAGCATCTGCCTTCCGTCATTAAGTACCCTGATAGCTGAACACAGCTGGAGAAAAATCACATCACAAGGCAGAATAAATTCATGTTAAGTTCATGATTCAACTTCAAATAGGCTCTTAATACAGCCCATCAAACCAATTGTTTCTCTAGTTTCCTGCTCTCAAAAGTGACTATGCTTTCTTTTCTCCTCAAATTTCCTACCTCACTGCCCCCATTTTTAGCTTATGACCGACCCTGTATACTTCGTTGACAACATAGAATAAATTGGGCAGACACCATTACTGACTATGCAAATCCACCTGTTCTACACCCATCTTCTCCTTCTTACCTCCTTTTACTACTAAGAAAGTGGCTCTCCTCTACGGAAGAGCAATCCTTCCACCTAAATGATGTAACCCAGCCCCAACCCCTTTATAAAAAACTTCCCTCTTTTGATCATCCCTTTCTACGCTAAAGTATCTCCCACTCTAAAACAATTACCCTGGCTTCATATACCCCTCTAGCCACTGCCCCATATCTCTGCTTATCTTAATAGCAAAATGTCTGGAAAGTTGCCCACTCAGTGTCTTTCTTCCCTTCCAATTCACAACTCAGCCCTCTCTAGCCTGGCTTCTTCCCACAACCTCTACACTGAAACTACTTGTTTTGAGGTCACCAGCGACTCTTGCTGCCAAATCATTGTTTTGCATCTTGCTCTCTTAGCCTTTTCTAAGTGAATACTCAGTCTTCATGAGACACTCCTGTCTCTTGCCTAAAGGCACTAAAGTGATAGCATATTCTCTTGGTTTTCCTCCACCTCTCTGGTAGCTGTTTAAAATGCTTGGGTTCCCAGGATTCAGTCTCTTTTCATTCTACATTCCTACTCTGCGTGATCCTATCCAATCAAATGTGATTTAAACAACATCCACATGCTGAGGACTCCCAAATTGCTCTCTCTGGCTCAAACCAGTCCCCTTTGCTAGTACCTCATCTCTCTGACCTCTAAATGTTGGCATACCCGAGGTTCAGTAATTGAAATATTTTTCTGTTCTACCTGCCTTGATTTCCTTGTGTTCTCACTCAGTCTTATGGCTTTAAATATTACCTGTACCCTGGCACCTCCCAAATTACACCTCCAGATCAGATCTCTCCTTTCAACTCTTGATTTGTTTAGTCTATGACTACTTGATATTGCTGCTTGAATGTCTAATAGGCATCTTAAACCTAGCAGGTTAAACTCCTGATTCCCTGTCCCACCTCCCAACCTGTTCTTTTGTTTATCCTGTCTATTGATAGTAGTTGCATTCTTCCAGTTGCTCAGCCCAAAATTCTTAGATGTCATTCTTGACTTGTCTCTTTCTTTCATACCTCACATTTAATCCAACAGCAAATCTATCAGCTATACTTTCAAAATATATCCAGAATCCTCACTACTTTCATCATCCTAGGCCAAGCCATACTCTCAGCTCTCATCTGGATTCTTGCAGTCTCCTTCTAATTATTCTGCCTTACCTACAGTCTGTTCTCAGCTTACCAGATAAAGTGATCACTCTTGACTGAAAAAATCAGGTCATATCCCTCTCCTGGACACACAAAACCATCTAACGGCTTCCTATCACACTTAGAATGTGAGGTCCTTGCCATGGTTAACAAGGCCTTGAATGATAGGACCTTCGGCTACATATCCAACTTCATTTTCTACTATTTTTTCTCTTACATCCTAGCCAATGACTTCCTTGGTGTTCCTCAAACACCGGCCTTTCGCCCACCTCAGGCCCTTTACATTTGCTAGTCCCTCTGTCTGGAACTTTCCCCCCGCCCCCACAAAGAACCCTAAGGCTTGCTCCTTTCTTTTTAAAATTTTTGCTCAAATATCCTATCAATGAGGGTTTCCTTAACCATTTCCTATTTTAAAAAATCTGCCATACCACATCCTAATTCCCTTTGACTTACTCTTCATAGTGGTTATCATTGTCTGTGTATTTACTTGTTTACTTTCTATCTCACATGCACTAGAATGTAAATTCCATGAAAGAAGGAGCTATGTTTTATTCACATTGCCAAAAACAGTTCTAGACGTTTTTTACCTCACAATTCCTGTGAGTCAGGAGTTCAGTTATAAATATACTATGTCCTCTGCTCAGGGTTTTACAGCTGCATTCTCATCTGGAGGCTTGATGAGGAAGAATCTATTTCCAAACTCATCCAGATTGTTGGCAGAATTGATTTCCTTGTGCTATATGACTGAGGGCCCCAGGTTTTTTGCGGGCTGCTGACCAGAGGTCTCCTTCAGATCCTGGAGGCTGCTTGCAATGCTTAGAAGATTCCTATTTACTTCATTAAGCCAGTAAAGAGAATATGTAAATCTATGCTAGCAAGATGGATATATATATATTATATATACATACTGTAATGTAATTGTGGGAGTGACATTCATTGCCATATTCTATTGTTGGAAACAAGCCACAGGTCCCACTCACTCAAGGGGGGAGGATTATATAGGGTGTGAGCATGTTGGCCACCCTAGGTTCTGTCTACTAAATCAGTGTACAATAGATTAAACTATAATCAATTTATTTTCAAGAGATCTTTAATCCACAGAGTCCCTCTTTGCTCAAAGATAAGCCATCAAATACAAATTATTTTGACATTCTACGTTTCCCACAGTGGTCTACGCAATTTATGTTTTGGGAAAACACAAATGACTTGTCTGTGTTTGTGAAGTCACAACTGCCAAGATAAACGACTTTCCCATATTTCTAAAATGTCAGCAGAACATTTTTGCTGACTTATTAGATTCGACTGTGGAAGAAGTAAGGGCAATTTCTGTCATATGTCCTTAAAATCGTCATGGTTTTTGTTTCCCCTTTCCCCTAATTCAGCAGGTTTAGTAGTCACTCTGACAGTTGCCATATTGAAAAAAAAATCCATTGTCAGTTAAGAATATATTTGATGATGCAGTAAAATTATTAACTTGATTGATTTTACTGAATTTTGAACCTTGGGTACATGTCTTTTTAATGCTAAGTGATAAAATGGGAAGTGCACACAGAGAACCTCTGTGGTATCATACAATATTATGTTTATCTTCAGAAAAAGAATTGTGTGATTGTATTGAGAGCTAAATCAGCTGTTTTTTGTTTTGTTTTGTTTTGTTTTTTCATAGAAAACTATTTTTACTGGAAAGAACAAACTATGCTTATTTAGACTTGGGCATTTGGCAGACCTTTTCTAAAATATTAATGAAGTGAGCCTGACAAGACTGAGCCAACCTTGCATCCTTGATACAAACACTACATAGTCATGATGTGTTATCTTTTTCACATATTGTTGGATTAGATTTAGTATTTGTTTAAAATTTTGTGAGCATGTCTATGAAGGATACTGGTTGTTTCTTCTATTGTAATAAATCTGGGTTTGTCTGTCTGGGTTTGGTTTCAGGGCAATACATGCCAAGTGTATCCTCTTCTTCAATTTTTTTTTTTTTTTTTAAGACTGTGTAGAATTTGTATTATTTTTCCTTAAATGTTTGGTCGAATTTTCCAATAAAACCATCTGGGACTGGAGCTTTCTTGTGGAGTTTTTAATTACAAACTTAATTTTCAATAGATATGGGTAATTAATGTTACCTATTTCTTCTTGAGGTCAAGAAGGAATTTTGAAGGAATTTGATTAACTCATCTAAATCGGAGGTTGTCAAACTTTTTCTTAAAGTGCTAGACAGTAAATATTTTAGACTTGTGAGATAAAACCACATATAATGTATAAATAAATGAGAGCCTGTATTCTAATAAAACTTTATTTATAAAATGGGCAATGGTCCACTCCTAATTTATCAAATGTATTACACTTTACGTTGTCCATGTTATCTTAGCATTCTTTTAACATCTATAGGATCTGTAGCGATGTTCCCTCTCTTGTTCCTACTCTTGGTAATTTGTGTTTCTTTCTTTCTTGTCTACTCTGGCCTAAGGCTTCATTTTTATTGATCATCTCAAAAAGAAAAAAATCAGCTTTTGATTTCATTAATTTTTGTCTATTTTTGTTTTGCTTCGTTGCTTTATGCTTTTACCGTTATCATTTCCTTTCTGATGCTTGTTTTGGGCCTAAATTACTCTTCTTTTCCTAATTTCTTAAGGCTTTAGATTCATGGTTTGTTTTTTTTTTTCCTAATCTAAGTATTTAGTGCTATGTATTTCCCTTTAAGACCTGTTTCAGCTGTTTCACTCATCTCGATATGTTGTGTTTTTACTTTTATTCAATTCAAACATTGCCTGATTCTCTTGTGACTTATTTGAACTATGTTGATTTCCAAAAATTTGGGAAATTTCCAGGTATCTATTATTGATTTCTAGTTTAATTCTGTTGTGACCAGAGAGCTAACTGTATTATTTAAATCTCTTCAATTAGTTTGGATTTATTGTATGGCCCATAATATAATCTAGTGCTATGGGTGGATTTGTTTACCATTTTGCTAAGTGTTTCCTATTTGTGCCATTTTTGTCATTGTCATGTCTTCTGTTGGAATGAGTTTTTATGATTCCATTTTATTTCCACTATTGACTAGTTATAATTTTTTATTTTTAGTGATTGCTAAGGGCTTACATACATCTTTAACTTATCACAATTTACCTCTAGTGTTGCTACCACTTCACATAAAGACCCTTCAGTATACTTCTATTTCTTGCCTCCTGTTCTTTGTGCTGTTATTTGTTACTGCCATAGATTTTACCTTTAAATTTGTATGAAGCTTACAGTATATTGTTCCAGCTTTGGCTTTAGACGAGGGGTTGGCAAGTTATAGCCACCAGGCCAAATCCGGCACATGGCCTGTTTCTGTATGACCCCTGAGATAAGAATGGCATTTATATTTCTTAAAGGGTTGTGAAAAAGAGAGAAAGCAAGCAAGAGAGGAAAATGGGAATGTTTCTTTGTTCTGGCTATCTTCAAGATATTCTTTTCATCTTTGGTTTTTAGTAATTTGACTATATCCTGGTGTTCTTATTTTTAAATTATCCTAGTTGGGCTTCTCTGAGAATCTTAGTGTAATTTATTGTCTTTCATTAATTTTTGAAATTCCTCAACCATTATCTCTTCAGTTCTTCTGTTTTCTCTCTTCTGGAATTCCAACTACATGATATGTTAGACTAAGATTATCCCACAGCTTTTGAATTGTCGTTTTATTCATTCATTTTTTTTTTCTCTCTGTATTTCACTTTGGATAATTTCCATTGACTTATAAAGATCAGATTCTTTCCTCAGCTGTGCCAAGGCTATTGATGAGCCCACCAAAGCCACTGTTCATTGCTGTTGGCATGTTTCTTTTTCTAGCATTTCCATCACAGCTGAAATCCCCCAATTGTTCATGTAGGGTTCCCACCTTTTCCACTAAATCCTTTAACACATTAATCATAGTTATTTTAAAGTTTCTTCTCACAGTCCCAATATCTGGGTCATCTCTGAGTTTCACTGTTATTTGTTTCATCTTTTGACAATGGATTGCTTTCTGTTACCTTTTTTTCTTAGTCTTACAATTTTGGACGGAATGCCACACATCTTATGGAAAATAATAGACAGATACATAATATTTACACCTGGCCATTAGTGTGGGGAACTGAGTAAATCTAGTCAGTCAAAATGGGTTTGGATTTTGTTACTTTTACCTTTGGCATCCAGTCTACATGTTCCTACAGGGTTGGCTGCTATTACCTTGTACTTAAGAGTTGGACCTGGGTGTCAAGAGTTTTCTGGCTCCATCCTCAGCTCTCAGCAAGTCCTGCTTACTTGTGTTGTTCCACATTCTTGTGCCTCTCAAAGTGGTAAACTGCTGTTGCTCATTATTTGATATTGCATTGATCATGGGTGGAGGTAATTCTTGATATTGCATTGATCATGGGTGGAGGTAGTTCTTGGTTCTCCATTTCTATTCTCAGACTTAGATAGGGCCTGTGCACCTGGGCTCTAGGGTGGCGCCTTCTCAGAATTTCTATCTCCAGACCCACAGAGGCTAAACATGGCTATTGTTTAGCCTCACAGCTATTGAACAGGAGAGATGTTCCTGTACTTTTCCTAGTAATACCAACTCTCTGCTTGATATTGGTGCAGGATCCTGGGCTCAAGAGGTTTTCTGCCTCTCCCTTGGGGCAAAAGGGTTTTACATTTACCCCTCATCTTTGCGTGGGCCCTGGAGATAGTGGCTAATGGCTTTTACTCATACAAGAGAAAGATCTGAGGAAGTGGATAGTTTTAATCTGTCACCCAGTGTCATTTTATGAACCACAACCTGTATGCCTGTGTCACTGAGGGATCTCTTCTCACCAGGCAACTACCTAAATCGTTCTCATTAGCATCCAGTGGAGGCTTGTGGAAAGGAACCCCCAAGTGAATGTGAATTACTGTCATGTCATAGCTCCCACTTATTCTAAGCTATTTAGTTCACACTTGGCCTATAAAGAATTCTTTAACAACGTAGCTGATTTATGTTAGGAGACAATTATTCCTGGGTCTCTCATGTTCCTGAATGATTTGTAATAGAGGCACTGCCTGCCTTTGTTCTGGACTATCTCTTCGGCCTGGAAAAAGAGAGACACCATCTCTTTCTAAAAGAAAGCCAGGTTTGATTACTCTCCACTAGAATAAATGTCTCCCTCCAGAGCAAAAGGAAGGCATTCCTAATACCTATTATAAAATAATTAGGTTCCCTGAGCTCAGAGTTCTTTCCCTGGTATGCAACCCACCGCATTTATAGGTGGCACCTGGTCTTTTTCTCGCTGCATTGTTGGGGACTGGGGATCAGGAAACCAGCACAAATACTGACTCTGAGGAATGCTATATTCCTTTGTCTCTGGTTCAGGAAATTGTGGCAAGCCAACATAACTTGCAGGTAGGGTAAAATCTTAAACTCATTCAAGTTCTTGATAATTTCTTCTTACTTGCTTTAGAGGCAGCCTCTTATTCTTTGCCAAATGTGAAACAGTTCATGTATCCTGTCTCTTCTTGAAAGGGCTTGTCACTATGGAATTGTTTCTTTGGTAGCCTTCTTTGATGGGTGTAAGTTATGATTTCTTTTCTTGTCAAGATGAGTAACATTCTCTTGCAGCTTTCTACATATTAAGTGGAAGCACAGATCCCAAGGTATACCTATTTGACTCCTTTCCATTATCAAAAATAGGCACTTACTGATCTGCAAACGCTTACTGTTCAGCATATATACACTTAGTTTTTGAACAAATCATAAATATGAGTAATGAACTCTAGGAATTTTGTAAAAACAGCTCACAGAATATTTCATCACAAGGGCTGAAAGCAATGGACTAAGGATATTTATCGTCCTGCATAGGCGAGGCAGGAGAGGGTAAAAAATCTGATTCATGAGAGATAAATATTACACAAAATGTACATATGCACTGGCCAACAAGTCTTAACAAGGATCAGGGGACATATGGGAAAACTACAACCACATGCGGGTAGAGAAAGGGCTTTTGAAGCTCTCAAAAATGGACAGGGGGATGTGACAAAAAGACCTGAAAAGGATACAAAGGACAGAAGGACAGCAAATGGTGTTGTGAAAACAACCTCCTCATGGTCACACTTTTTCCTCCCCTCCACATTCTCTCACTTTTTCTGGTAAACATAATCTAGATTTCTTTTATGAGGTTGACCTCTTCTACACTGTGGAAGTCTGGTTAGGGCTACCAGTTAAAGTGCTTACTCTTCCATTAACCAACCTTCCCAGGACTCTCTGAATCACAAAAGATAGAAAAACATTTGGAACTAATTCATCACTGAGCTAGTGGTTCCTGCTACATAAAACCAGCATCCTTGGTTCCTCTTTTCAAAGCGTGGCTTAATTTTTCTTCTAACTCTGTGAATTATCCAATACAGTTGGCCCTCCATACCCACAGATTTTGCATCCACAGATTCAACCAACCATGGATCAAAACAAACCCCAGAAAATTTCAAAAAGCAAAACTTGAATTTACCACATGCCAAGCACTAAGCTGAATCCACAAGAATGAAGTGATATGTAAGTACACCCTGATGTAGCCTATATACAAATATATGTTATATGCAAATACTATGCCATTTTATATAAGAGACTTGAGCATCCTCAGACTTTGGTATCTGTAGAGAGGGAGGAGTCCTGAAACCAATCCCCCTCAGATACCAAGGGACAACTGTATTCCCATTTTGCTTAAGTTAACCAGGGTTGAATTTGTGTTGCTTGCAAGCAAAGAAACCCAACTGATACAGAGTAACTGCTTCAATAGAGGGCATGACCAAAGCCAATTACTTTTTTTCAAATTGCTAAAAGAACATATATTAACAACTGTCAAAACTGTTGGCATGGTACAGTGACTAATCAACTTAATGTTTCTATATGCTTATAGATATTAGCATTTTCTAATGGTTAGGCCGACAATGTTTTATTACTACAGACTATATTTAGAGTTCACTCTCATATTTCCCATTATTAGAAATAAAAACAAATAAGAATGAACTGAAATAATACATATTACATGTAAGTTATAGAAGAAAAACTGAAGAAGGGTAGCCAAGAGTAGCAAATGACCTATGTTACAAATTTACTTAAATTTAGCTGTTTATTTTTTTAATTCATTATGAAAGTCATTTATACTAGGCAAACCATATGTAGAGAAAAATTTTAAGACCAAGATATACCAAGTAGATATTACAAAGAGAAATACAGTGGAGCACCAAATAGGATGTTCTCAACAAATGTCTCAAAAAATACAGTACAAACAGATCAACCTGACAAGTTCTGCTGGAATGAAAAATTAATTTTTGGCTAATCTCTCCCTCTCATTACATAGATGAGGCCCAATGTCCCAAGGAGAACAAATGATTTGTCCAAAGCTTACAAGGGTAGATTTCACATATGGTTCTCTTTTTTGTGAGAATGGAAAAATGTTTAACTCCTGTTCAGATTGAAAATTAACAATATACCTTATAGAAATAAGAGTTTTTCTAAGATTCTCATATACATACTTTTTATATATGAGAACTATCATTCTGTTATATACTTCTCTATATACAGAATATGTAACATAAATAACACAATATATCTTTTAATATATAGTGATCTATATAATATATATTACATATATATTTCACTGAGGCCTATTTAGGGTTATTTCATTACTTTTTAAAACTGTTATAAAAATAATTTATAAGAAAAGATAAGGCTGTGTCCAGATAATAATCAGAATAAGTCTACCTAATATTTATCTTTAATATCCAAGATTTTTTCAAACACAGCAACTGAGAAGAACGAGATAATTCAGGGAGCCCGTTCTACCACGGGTTAGTTTAGCATACTGACTGGGTTACTCAACCTTGGCGCTATTAACATTTGGGCAGGATAATTCTTTGTTGTGCAAGATTATCCAATGTATAGCAGGGTGTTTAAGCAGCATTCCTAGCCTCTACCCACTAGATGCCAGTAGCACCCCTAATCGAAAATGTCCCTTGACATTGCCAAAAGTCCCCTGGGGGGCAAAACTGCTCCATGGTTAAGAAACACTGGTCTTATCATGACTACAACAAAACAAATACAACTATCATCTGTATGATTTCATTATGGAGTCAACTGTGGTTAGAGTTCAAATTATACTGGATTAGAAATAAGTTAATTATACCAGTTTTTGTCTACCGATGAGCTGTCCGATAACAGTAGAAGTTATGAGCACGTGAAATGTGGCTACTCCAAAGTGAGATATGCAATAAGGGTACAATATGCACTGGGTTTTGAAGACTTGATATTTAAAAAATGCAAAATACCTCATTTTTTTGTTAACTGAACTATTTTGGGTACACTTAGTGAAATACATTAATTTCACCAGATTGTTTTTACCTTCTTTAATGTGGCTACTAGAATATTCTAAATTACACATATGGCTCACATTATATTTTTATTGAACAGCACTGGTCTAGAAACTTGAAATGATTTAGTATTATTTTTTAATGAAATAAATTCTTAAGTCTATCAAATAAGCCAAAAAGACTTTGGAAAGCTTTCTACAGCCCTATGAAAATGGCTCACTTTTAACCATCATAACTCTTTATTATCATGTTTAAATGATTTTTCTGCTTTAAATACATTACTTCTATTCCAGCGCTTTATTCTCAATGTCTCAATCGGTTCTTTTCTGATTGCTGATTTATCTTCATGTTGTTCTTTATCATTCTCCTGAACATCAGTTTCTTTCATACACTCAGGACTTTTCCTAGTGGGATGGTGAGATGATGCTGCAGCATCCATCATACGTAGAAAATTGTAAGCAGGAAGAGGAGGTTTCCATTCCTGGGCAGGTAAAATTGCTAGAAAAAAGACACGTACAATCAAAAGTTAAAGATGAACAGATTAAAAAATCATATATAAGAAACTTGATACATTTCTCATTACTAGCCATTTTCATTTTTTATATTATATTTGCAATCTACTATATTCTAAATAAAGGCTAGTATTAATAGGAAAATGAAAGGTCCATAATCTCCCTGTCAGTTAACTCTTGTTGAGGTTTTAAAAAACAGCAGAGCAATGTTTATGAGATTACCACACAGATACAAGTTAAAATGAAAAAGTCTTCTGCTTCCCTCCCTACCCTTGTCTTTATCCCAAAGAACTGGAACTGTTTGTTATGAATCATTCCAAAAGAAGTTTTTGGCACATACATATTTCTTATTTTATTATTTAGACAAGTATTTACTTACATTTTGAGAAATAAATATAAGGAAATTTGCAAAGTAAACCTTTAAAAAATAAATTCCAGTGAAAGATGTTACATGAAAAAAAATGAACTTACATGAAAATGAACTTATATGAAAAAAGCTCATAAAATACAAACTTAAGCATCTCTCATAAATCATATAAATATCTTTAAAAGCCTAAGAAATTCATATAAATTCTGATTTCCTAGAGTAAATTAAAATTCAAACAAAAATCTGTATAAACACATATGCAGTATATCTATACTCACTGATACATATATTTCTTCACTTGGACTCAATTATATAAAATTCTAGTACTTGGAACATCAGCAGGGTATTAACTTTAGGCTACCACTGTACCTGATGTTTTAAATTACTATTACCCAGGTTAGCAGATTCAAAAGTGATAAGGAGATAAAATATTTTCTTGAATATAATGAATGGGCAGGAGGTAAGAATAACTAGTTTGCAATATACAGATAACATACCTTTATTAATTTAAAGTATTTTAAAGAAAAGTTTAATTTAAACCATAGGACATATATAGCAGTATTTTTTAAAGTAGACACTATAGCCTACTGTTCTGAGATGATGACAAAATACCTAAAACTGGACATAAATTAGTAATGATAATAATAGCTAACATTTATTGAGCCTTTACTATATACAAGGCATTATTCATTTAATCCTTAAAAACCTCATTTAGGTAAGTACAATTATTATCCCAATTTTAAAAATGAGAAAACCAAGGCCTAAAAAGGTCTTGACCAAAATTAAGTGTAATTCTCAACTAAAAATAGCCAGTGGTCACAACTTTATAGATATTAAGACATGCAGCAATCAAGGTGAGGCAGACTGCTGTGGCACCATGCACAGATTAGGGCTATTCCAAGAGTAGTTGCAAGACCCTCGTCTCATATTCATCTCCCAAAGAGTGGTGAGAGTAGGTCCTGTTCGCACAGAAAACAGGACCCAATGCAGACAAGTGCTGCTTGGTCTGCTTTTTCCCTGGTGCAGAGGCTGCATGAATTACATTAAGACTAGGAGCAGGGAAAACAAGAAATAATGAAAACCCCTCAAGGTGAGTTGGCAATGGCATTCATGAACAAAACTGCAATGGAAGATATACCAGTTTCTCAGGAAACTCAGAACAATAATTCTAATTTTTTCCTCTTGGCAATGGTTTGAGTTGAGGAATCAAAGGCTCTCAAGATGCTCCTTGTAGGAAAGGATCTTTACATGAATCGTGATAATGCTTTAGATTTTACACTTTACAAAGTACTTTTGTATATAAAATTTGATTTTTTAAAATAAATATGTGACGTTAGAGTAGGAACTAGTAATCTCATTTTACAGTTGTAGAGGCGGAAACAAAGAAAGACATGTCTAGGAGCCACACAGTAATCAAGGAGGCTCAGGTTTGTGTGTCTTTGAATATTACTAACTTTTTAAAAGTATTTGTTTGAGAGGTACTCTGGCCCCAGCTTCATATAATCCTATTTGACTTATTCAGTCCATGGGGCCTGAATAACAGCAGCTGCAAAATGACAACACTCATTTGACTCTATAAAATAGCAATGCAGATAGAGAAGTGATCAGACTATCTTTAGAGGTCAAGAGCTACAACTGAAAGACCCCTATACTGGGTGGCTAGAATGAAGAAGTCAGAGATAAGAAATAACTACAGAAAGGCCTCTGTCCAGATTATGAGTTAAAAATTAGCTCAGAAAATTGAGACTTAAAAATATCATCTACAACTACCCAAAAGAGCCAAAATAATCATGGAAATAAAGAATAAACTTGGAGGAATCAAATATCACAATTTAAAATCTACAAAGCTGAAGTACTGAAAACACTGTGGTACTGGCATAAGGCACCTGTGTATTGAAAGAATTAAAACATAAAATAATGCTACATTATTATAATAGCCAAAAGGTGGAGATAATCTAAATGCCCATCAACTAATGAATAGAGAAACAAAATGTGGTATATCCGTACAAATGAGTATTAGTCATCCACAAAAATGAACTACTGACATAGATGATCCTTGAAAACCTATGCTGTGATTCTATTTGCATGAAATGTCCACATTAGGCAAATCCATAAAGACAAAGTAAACTAGTGGTTGCTAAGGGTTTAGAGTAGGGGATAATGGGGATTGACTGCTAATGGGTATGAGATTTCTTTTTGGAATGATGAAAATATGAATTTAATAGTAGTAATGGTTACACAGCCTTGTGAATATTCTAAAAACCACTGAATTATATACTTTGAAAGGGTGAATTTTAAGGCATGTGAATTATATTTCAATATAAAAATGCTATCTATAGGCCAAACATAATGTAGTTAAACTGCCCAACTTAATAGAAATGAAACAGACTACCTGGGAAGAAGAGGTGAGCTACAATGACTGACGCTTAAAATAAATTAAAGTATTTGGTTAAATATATACAAATATACACTACGCATGTTGGCTAAGAAACAGTATAACACTGGAGTTCGTAAACCAGAACTGTGTATGTAAACTTATACATATATATTCACATATACAGATACACCCCTTATTTCAGGATTCTATCATGGGACAGTGTCAAAATTTATAATATAGTTTATCTGGTATCCAATAACAAAATCTTTGGATAGTTCCTTAGAAGACTTGTCATTACATCAAATTTTATACTATTTCCTCAATATGCTAAAGATCTACATTATTACACATTACCTTATTTATAAATTATAGCAACAGGCCTGTTGTTGCCTGTTGTACAGAAATTAACATATGCATGTATACCACAAGTATAGATTCACATATGTTTTAGAAAAATGGAAGTTACGGCATGTGATAAGCGAGCATCATAAATTCTATGCATCAAGATCTATTTTTTGGTGGTTCAAAATTCTGGCTCTGGAATAAAAGACATCCAGGTTGGAATCCAAGTTTCTTTATTTACTGGTTAATTATATGACTTTTAACTAGTTACTTAACTCTTCTTTAGGTAACCATACTTCATATGACTCTTGTGAAAATGAAATGAGATAATGCATCTTGAATCACTTAGCATCGTACTAGATACCTAGTAAGCATTCTATAAGTGTTAGCTATTATTAAGTTTAATACAATGGTACTTATTTTCTATGGGTAATAACACCTACCACGTAAGAGATTGTCCCATAGACGATGTTATCAACATATGAACATTTAGGATACTTAAAAATATTACAATTCAATTCATTAGCTATAATTCAAGTCTAAAAATCTATGAAACAAAATACAGAACTATGTGTATTAACAAAACTTACTGATATGACTTTCTAGTCCCGCTTCTAACTTCTTAAGCCAAAATAAAAGGTTTTGTTCAGTTATAGCCTGGTCCGAAGGAAACGCAAATACTTGACCACCTGAATGCAGATTCACCACAACAAGAAGAGGAAGGGGAGGCAGAACATCAAAATATGCCTGCAAAATTCTTCTCCCCACAGGAGTATTCTTCCTACAAAAGGCAGCAATTGAACATGTTAATTGATATTTCTTTCTGTAACAAAATAATGAAAGCAATAGTTTATAGAACACTAACCTTTAAATATAGTATTATGCTAGTAAGTTTATTTTATGAAAAAATGTCCTAAAAAACCATGAGGTCTATATTAAAAAGTTTCTTTTAACATAAGGCACAGTGTTTCTCCAAGGAGAAAAAAAGGCAACCAGAGTTTTAATGAAAACCAGGCTTGAAAATTAATATAATCAACAGGTTCTTTCCAAAGTTTAGCCAAGTACTTGATCACATGTTAGTTAACAAATTAAATGGTTGCAAACTATAAAATAACAAGATACTTATAATACTTCTTTTACAAATAAAATCATTTTTCTTTGAAACAAAGAATTTCAAACTAAAAATATTTTTAAAATCATGTTCATACAAGGAAACCATAAGTTTAAGAACCTAGCTTTCCTAATACAGCACATTCCACATTATGAAAAATACTATTTTACTCTGAGATACCTATAAGGATAATTACCTGAAAAAATTCTTTCTCAAGCAGTAGGTTAAACTGTTAGTGAACTATTCACAGCAAAAATGTACACTGCCCCATTCTTGTAATTTTTCAAATGAGTTAAAAATAAAATGTCTTTCATCTGATGAATCTGAAGAATGGATAGTGTGTATATAAGCAAACTATGTTCACAGACATTAAATGTAACACAAGCCATATATCTAGAAAATTTATCCAGAAATACTGTTGGTGAATGCACTGAAAACTTTCTGTAATATTTTAGGCTACATTTCAAAAATACAGAGGTATAAAAAGGAGGAAAAATGACAAAATATCACAATGTTTATTTTTCTGTATTTGCCAAAATTTTCTCAATGGACAATCAGAAAAAAAATTTTAATCAGAAAAATTATTATTTTTAAAATTTACTATATGACACCCAAAGCAAAGGCAACAAAAGCAAAAATAAACAAGTGGGACTACAAAACAAAATGAAAAGCCACCCTTCGGAATAGGAGAAAATATGTGCAAATCATATCTGATAAGGGGTTAAAATCCAAAATAACCAAAGAACTCATAAATGACAAAAACCAGACAATCCAATTTAATAACAGGCAGAAGAACTGAATAAACATTTTGGAAAGACATACAAATGGCCAAAGGGTACATGAAAAGATTCTCAACATCACTAATAATCAGGGAAATGAAAATTAAAACCATGATGAGCTATCACTTCTCATCTGTTTGCATGGCAATCGTCAAAACTACAAAAGATAAGTGTTAGTGAGAATGTAGAGAAAAGGAAACTCTTGTGCACTGTTGGTAGGAATGTAAATTGGTGCAGCCACTATGAGAAACAGTATGGAGGTTGCTCAAAAAATTAAAAATAAGGTTACCATATGATCCAGAAAAAAATGAAAATGAGATTATCAAAGAGAACAGATATCTGCACTCCTATGTTCACTGCAACATTATGAATAAAGCAGATATGGGGTGTGTGTGTATGTGCATATACACATACACATACACACACAATGGAGTGTTATTCGGCCACGAAAAAGAAGGAAATCCTGCCATTTGCTACGACCTGGACAGACAGGCATTATGTTAAGTAAGTCAAAGACAAATACTGCACAGTATCTTGTATGTGTGGAGTATAAAAAAAAATCAAACTCATAGAAACAGTAGAAAGTGGTTGCCAGAGACTGGAGGTTGGGGAAAATAGGCAGAGGTTGGGAAAAGGATACAAACTTTCACCTGTAAGATGGTTAAGGTCTGAAGATGTATAATTTGCTGACCGTAGTTGATAACACTATATTATATAATTGAAATTTGCTGAGAATAGAACTTAAATGTTCTCATCCCCCCCAAAAATTTATATGTGTGTACAAACAAGTGATGATGTGATGGATGTGTTAGTTACCTAGATGGAAGAATCTTTTCACAATGTATATATATATCAAGTCATCACAATGTATACTTTAAATATCTTATGATTTTGTCAATTATACCTCAATAAAGCTGAAAAAATACTACAAAGGAAAAAAAATTATTGTAGAACAGAATTAATCTAGAACAAGATCATTTTAGACCATCTGAGGGAGTTTTGTTACTAAAATATCTTGATGACATACACATTGGTCTCAAAATATTAACTCTGAAGGTAGAGAGCTTCATTTCCTAATGAAATAGTGATAATTATACTTTCTTTACCTTTTAAATATTAATAAAAATATACTTACAGATTTAGCCAGCAAGGAGTAACTAAATCCAAGTGTTTCCCTTTTACCAGTGTCAATACTGCTTTTTTATGCTGAGGGTTTATGCTGCCATCGCTGAATAGAATAAGTAATGGTTTCTGAAGCCTTAAATAAGTGGGAAGATTTTCTACAGTGATTTCTGGCTGTGAAAACAACAACATGAAGAGCAATGATACAAAAAATAGAAAATATGTTCAAATCACTCATGCAATTTTAGTTTGTAAATGTAATTCGAACATATTTTCATTTCAAGAGAGATCTGCTATACTGATAATTATATCTCGAGTTTTTATTTAAGCCCACTTTATCTTAATAATGAATTAGTTATTTTCAAAATAAAACTACTAATAGAATTTGAAAGTAAATTAATTTAAAGGAGCTCCCTATTTTACAAGGATGTAACACTTCTAATGATTTCTTATGCTAACTAAGATCTGGACTGGACTAGCCATCATACATACACAAGACAAAACTCTTGTTATGTTTTTATCTAACATAAAATTTTTGAAAAAATATAAGCAAGCTTTAAAGATATCTTTTAACATCTATGATTACTTAAAATAAAAATAAAATCTTATGTTTCAATATCATGGATTTTTAGCATAATTAAAATAACCAAAAATATGTTTATTTGGGGGTTTAAAATAACAAAAAAAATGCTAAAAAATTAATAAAAAATAAGAAATCTACTCCTTTTATTCTTAATTAAAAGTAACCATTTTTATATGGTTATAAAAGACAATGTATTATTGACAAGAATTGGAAAGAGCATCTAACAATGTCAATATATTTAGAATTAAAAATAGCTATGACTTAGAATATTAAAGTCTACCATTTTTCATATTTAGTTCCATATCTATTATTTCATCTTCTAGATAGACTTATGAGCTAGATTAAATCATCCTCTATTAGATAAATAATTCCCAGCTGACAGATGAGGAAAACAACGAAGAGAAGCTGACTTGCTAGAGTCACAAGGCTAATAGGAGAAGAGTTGAAACTAGCACCTAGGCATCCTGTTCATCAGCTTCACTTCTCATTGGATCCCACTAAAATCCCATTAAACAATTTTATTTTTTTCATGGTGCCAACCACCACTGAATACACTACTAGTTCATCATCCTAAAACATTAAAATCTGTTTTCAACGCCACTTCCCTCTGCCAATTCTTATTTTCTTCAAATTCTTTTTCTTCTACACTTAAAATAGTTTCTCACACCTTCCTCTTTCATGACTTAAATCTTAGATCCCTTCTCCAAATTCTTCTATGTTGTCTTCTTGTGTTAACTATCAATCTTTAAATTTCTACGTGAGCTATATGCCCTTCCTAAAAGGGACAGATCTCATCAAGCCAGCAGATCTCCTCACTCAACAGATTCGAAACATTAGGTTAAGATCAAGTTACCACTGCTCAATTCAAACATTTACTAAGAACAACAAAGTTCAAAATGTTATGCTAGGTACTGAACCAAAACGAAATAAAATATTTTCTCTGTCCTCAAAGAATTCATACTTTAGAGGAGACAGGTATACAAACTGTTGTGATCCAATAAAAAATTTAATGTATAAAAATAAGGAAACCTATTGGCTCAAAATTAAGCTAAAAAACAAGGTCGAGGAGCTCATGGATGATTTTAGATAGTGATATTTGATCTGGGCCTTGGATAAGGAATAAGATCTTGACAGACTGAGTTGTGTGCTAGAGCAGGGATTCCAGATATAGGGAGCATGATAAGGATAGGCAGAGAGGTGTTAAGGCATATATAATATCTGGGGAACAATGAAAGTGAAATATGCCAGACTTAGGCAACCAAGAGGCCAATGTGGCTGTCAGATCAGGTGGGAAAATGATTTCACAGGTTTTCTAGTTCCCAGGAATACTGAGATTTTGTATCAAATGAGTGACATGGTTAGGCCTGTTTTAGGATGACTGAATGGAATATAAATTTGTAGAATGACGGAGTAGTGACAGGCTCTGCTCTTTCCAATGTCTGCCAGAAAAGAGACAAAGAGTCTGTGAGTTCAGAAGTTAAAATTAGAAATCAGATTTAGGAATCATCAGCTCGTATAATGATGGTAGAATTTATGGGTAGAGATAAAACTTCCCAAAGGAAGAACATAGCAAAAGAAAAAAAAAAAAGGGTTGAGGATGTAACCCTAGAGTGGCCAGAAAGTTGAAGGAGTATCTAGAGAGGACTGAACTGCAAAAGCCAGAGAAAGAGAGACTTTTAAAAAGGAATGGCATAGTTAATAATTTTGATTGTTACTGAGCAGCTAAGGAGAAACAGAAAAGGTTATTAAATGTGGTAACTGGAGGGTGACCTTTGGCTATTTGAGTATGTAAGAGGCTATAATTATGTGGGTTCTGGTATTCTTATTCATAATAAAAGCATAAAAAAGGAACTCAATGTATCTGAGAAAAATACTAAACGTATTTCCTAACAAATAGTTCAAAGTGTGACAGCCTTGGATATATCATTGCTTATGTAGTTAGTTATCATTTGGGCATTATTTACCTAGGCTAATTAATTTGTCATTAGATTTGTTAAATAAAAATGTGATGCCATGTAACACATGTTTACCATCTGGTCACCTACTCCTCCTCCTTCCTGAGGGAACCAAAGTCTTCCCAGCACCTAAGCGCAGGCCAGGAGATGAGCTTGCTGCTTGCTGGCTGTCGCAGGCACTACAGGCTCTAGACTTAAATCCCCAACACAGAGCAGCTTTAAGAAATTTAATAACCACTTGAGAGTTTTAGAATTTATGGAAAGGCCACACACTAAAAGCAAAATAATTCTTATTATAGCTGTTCATCATTTAGTTGAACACTGTAAACCAAAACATTGTTGAATAAAACACTGACACAATGCAGTGTTTGCCTAAGCAATGAACAGATTTTAATAAGTTTGCCCACAGTTTCTCAGCTTTAAAGAATATAATATTAACGAAAAAAAATCAGACATCAATTTTTATCTGTCATTTAGGCAAAAGGAGTAAAATAATACAAATCTTCTGTCAGGCAAAACAGGAATAAGTATCAGAAGCCTTAAAAATGTGCCTACCCTTTGGAATAGCAATTCAAATTCTATGAATTTACCATAAATACTAAATCATGGAAATACCCAAAGATTACCTACAAGGATGATCTCTGAGTAAAACAAAACTAAAGACAACTTAGATATTCATCAACAGAAAACTGATTAAATTGTTTTTAGTACAACAGAATATTAGGCAGATATTAAAAAAAATGTACCTATCATTACTTCTTAATGAAAATACCCCTTAATATAGAAAGATAAACACGTATACACACAGAATTTTTCTAAAGTTTTGAGAAAATATATCCCCAAATTTAAACTTAGTTAAAGAGGTTATAGTTGATTCTAACTTTCTTCTTTATAGTTTTCTCTATTATCTGGAAAAAACAGTTGAAGGCTTATAATAATTCCAAAAATATCACACTATGTATATGCTAAAAAAGATCCATTTAATAACATATTAAAGACAAAATTGTTACTTTACTAAATAATTTAGAAAACTACATCCTGAAAATATTAATAATTTGATTAATTATAACCTGTAACTTTAATTGGTGGGGGTGGTGAGGGAACAGAACCAAGGTGACAAAAGACTTAATGATTAGAACTATAGTCATTTATTTGAGCCTAAAATATGTCATTTAAATCATCATGACCAAAAAAACATAAAAATAAGAGGATATTCGTTCAGTATTTATAGCTAATAGTGCTCCTTATGTCACTTTATAAATGTAGAAAAGCATAAATTTATAATAATCTAGCTATGTTTAATATAAATACAAACCAACTGAAATCAAGAAATGCAGATTATATCTTTTGTGCCCCTGAATCCACTATTATACAAAGTAAGCATTGAAAAGAGGGACTTTCATTAAGTCAACATTTTGTTCCAAATCTGTGTAAATAATAAGAATAGTAGCTAAACTTTGTTGAATGGTTATCAGGGGCCAAACACTGAACATATGCACTGTACACATACTTCATGTAGTCCTTACAGTAACTCTCGGCAGCAGGTGCTAGTATCTCCTACATTTTACACATGTGGAAACTGAGCCACAGAGAAGTTACACATAAAGCCAGTAAGGAATCAGGCAAGGATTTAAAAGCTGAACAGTCTGACTCTCAGGAATCCATGCACTTTATATCAATTTTCAGCCTAGATTAAGTACTTCAACGGGCCATCAGCCACACTAGTCTCAGCAATAAAAATAATCCAAAGACATGTAAACTTTTGGCAAAATAAAATATACTCACAAATGTTTCCAGCAATGAATTTGTTATTATTTGAACTATGTCTTGCACATGGGTGTTAGCTAATGGAATGCTCTCTACTTTGCCTTCTTTGTGTCTGGCTAGCAGCAGGGCTGGAAGAGTTGCAGTATATTTATTTGACCTACGGAGAAATACAGTATTAAAATTTTTAACCAAAATATAGCAAATCATCAAAAACATGAACAATCAGGCCAAGAGGTCACAGTGGGAGGCAGCAAATGGAAAGCCCTACTACCAAGAAATAAAAAAGAACTAAATTTACAGACAAATTTATCTTCTGAAGCCTTGACAATTTAGCCTAAAAGAAAGCAACAGATAATAATCTAGCCAGATTTTTTTTCTAGATGACTTAGTCAAGAAAATGTCTAAAGAGAATGGAGAACAAACTGAATAGTTCTCAGCCTTTTTGGACTGCTTGCCATATGCTGAGCAGGGAGATTGGCATTTATTAGAAAACTATTTGCAGGGACTACGCCAGGTGCTTTTAGTTAAGGTTTCACTTAACCCTCAGAACAGCCCTTTGAAAGAGCCACTACCACCCCCATTTTACAGATACAGAAACCAGGACTCAGAGAGTGATAAATGGCAGAGAGAGAAGTCAAACTGAGACTCCAGATAAAGAGCCTGTGCTCTCTTCACTGAAAGAGCCCAAATCTGCTCCCTCCTATCACTAGTTTTGCTAGCTAAACCTATAAGAACATCCTTAATTAGGAAAAAAAAAGCTTTGTGTGAAATTACCAGTGAGGTAGTCACGTTTACATCATAAAAATTTAATTCATGCTAGAACAAAGTACAGACATTATAATATAAACATGAACAGAGAGGCCAGTCATCAGACTACCTGCAGGACCCTTTAAGTTAACCAGTCGTTTATAAACAAAACACACCCTGAAAACCACTGGTCTAGTTGCTTGGGCCACAAATAAATGACCAATGACAGCAGAAAAGAAGAGAGTGGGTGACTGTCCATGTGTAGGTGAATAAGTCATATTTCCCAAAGATCTGGAGTTCAGTATTTACTTTTAAAAAATTACTAATTTCATGGGTAGAACAGGAGCTTGATCATCAAAAGCATGTCATTGCCGGTGCTCAGGATGAAAGATTTAAGCGTGGCAATCATAATTAGGAATATTATAATCAGCAAGTAAGAAAGACAAACTACTGGGCTTAACAACTCCACTTGCTTCTGAAAATGAGCCATTAATGCAGATTAATCATAATCTCCAAATTTTCAGTTCAGTCTTTCATTCTGCAGTAACTAAAATATTTGGTAGTTCACAGGAGCCCCCAATTCTACAAATAAGCAATTTAAGTGGCTAAAACCACTAAGTGTATGTTAGCAGTAACTTAAAATTAGAGACTAGGCATAGCTGCAAATCCAAATTCCTGGAAGAATCTGGAAGATGGAAAGATTTTGACAGAGAAGACATGTTACATACATATACACACACACACACACACACAATAACATACATACATTACACACACACACACATACACACTGGTGGTAAATCAAACTCAAACAAATTCTCCACCTGCCCAAAATATGACAACTCTAAAGAATCAAATTTCAGGTAACAGAACACAAAAAGGAAAATTTTTATAGGAAGATGAAGTAATATAAATCCAAGGTTGCCCTGTGGGGGGCTCTAGCCTAAAGTAAAAGAATATCTAAAAATTCTAAATAGTCAGGTGGCACTTCCCAGAGAATGAAATTAAAAATTTAGTTATGCCCTATCTTCTTCATCAACTGTGTAAAGACAAACAATATATTATTTTACAAAGTCCTTCCTCCCTAAAATTAGAAGACCAATAAACTTACAGTATTGAAACATCATCTTCAGAATAAATTCCAGTGACAACATATCCTTTTAGGTACTTTCCTGCTTCAGTGAAATCTTCTTTTGCTATGAATACACAGACAAAAATATGAAAACTTTAAAATTATGTGTGCTGTTCAACTGATGAACAGATTTATAAATGATAGTACTTTGTTATTAATTATAAAGATAAATATTTAAGTGCAGACCTTATATAACTTCGTAGTTCTAAAATAAATCTGTTCTTTTTATGACATTTGATTATTACAGATACGTAGATTGACACAATGAAACTATGGTTCCCTAAACAAATGTACTCTAAATGTAATTGATTTTTAGTACTCTAATCACAGAATTACTGAACAAATATTTGTTGCTTTTTTAATTTACTCCTAAGGCATGATAAATGGAGACAACTAACCTATAAGTAGCCTGGAAAAAAAGCAGGTATGTAAAATGATATACACATTATAATTACAAAATCTAAAAATGCTTATACGCATAAACAAAAATAGAAGACTGAAAATTCCAGTCCTCTAACAGTGTCTGTATTAGGGTTCTGTGATTATGAGGGATTTGAGTCTTCTTTTTATACTCCCTGTATTTCCTGTAATGTGTTTTTGTTACTTATGAACTTTAACTTGTGTATCGGTCTTTTCTCATTTGTTAGGATACTGATATTTGAAATTAAATTATTCTATAAATTTCTAAATACATTTTCATAAATAATAGCATATTCTGGATCATGTTGATGACTATCTTATAACCAATAAGCAAGTGTGAATTAAATAGTTGTAGACTAATGAGAAAAGAGCAGGAGTGGACTGATATAAACGATGTGTTCTTGCCAAGTGAAGGCCAAATGATGGCTCAGCTTGCTGCAAGAAAGGGTCATAGGAGTTCAAATATAAAAACAATGGTAGAAGATTTGAGTTATAAAGCACCTAGCAGTCTGGGCATGCTGAATCCAAAAGATCTGTACCTTAGTGTTTAGCAATATATTCAGGATATGAGCGTCCACAGTGTTAACATCAGATAACCACAAGATTATTTTCTTTAAAAAGGATGAATACTTTCCACAAAATTGAGAAACATTGTTCGTAGGAAAGCAAACTTGCTAGAGTGGCACAGTCAGCCAGTAGGCAGCACTGAGAGCTCATTTATAATCATGAATTTAATGAGAAACTAGTAACCCATGAAAATATTTTCTTTATCCTGTGCTATACCAAAGCAGAAAAGATTCATAAGAAAACTAAGCAACAAGAAAGGACTGAGTTCCTATACTTTCATTTCTAAGAGGAAACAAGACTAAATTCTGGTCAATAATTGATAATCATGATCTAAAGCAATGACATAATAGAATCTGTTTCAGCTTCTTTTTTGAAAAGTAAATGTAAAACTACACTAATATTTCTATATAATTTCCACATATAGAAGCCTCTCTACTCATGAATGTTTCTTGAAATTCTCTTCATGAATCCACTTGTTCATAAATCCTAAGTTACCTGTGGGATAGGAACATTTAACACTATAGACCTCAAATGCATATCCATTTCTACTACATCAGAGTGTAAATTTTCCTTTGAATGTTTAAAACCATGAATATTCTCCTCCTTGATGAAAACTGCATATACGTCAGAATGTATGGCAACCCCAAATATAAGGACATAATCTGTTATCTAAATAAAAAGTTTTAACCACTATTAATATGCTTGGGATGTAATATTAATGGTGACCTATAATATTTAGTTATTTAACTATAAACATATTTTAATTGCATAAAAATACATTAATTTAGTAATACTGCTTTTTTTGTCACATATTATTGAATAGTTATATATATATATATATATATATATATACACACATAGATCTGTTTTTTAACTCTGTCAGCAAGAGTTGAGAAGCAAGAACACTCCAGTAACTAAAAGCACTACTAATCTCTAGATCTTGGTTTCTAAATTCGATGTCTCACTAAAAGGAACTTGGACTCCTTAGAGAAATATCTGATTCCAGGAATGGGGCTGGGAATATATTGGGCCGAAAGGACATATTCAAAGAATGATGGAGACATGGCAAAAAGACTAAGAGTCAGACTGAAGGGGCTCCCACTGACCAAATTTGAGCAAACTAGTGATAGCAACTGACTATAATCCATTGAATAAAATAAGAATTCAGGCATCTACACTAATAAACAAATGATAAGGGAAAGCTCTTACAGCTAATAAGTGTAGAAAGAATAATGGAGTTAGAAATTTTCCACTTGGCAACCCTCATAGTTATAGTTCCTTCAGGCAATGAATTCTAAAACTAAAGTACAAAAGTATAATGAGAAACAGGACATTTACAGTTTTAAATTATATCCCCATAAGGTATTTATTAATTACAAAGGAAAAAATAGTAACTTTCCAGTAGAGGGAACTGGCAAATATACCAGTAGACAAAAGAGAATTTTCAGCCCTCATGAAATTCACATTATATTAGTCTTCAAACCATTAGAATCTATATAAACAACAAATCGATATCTGATGCAAAATCAATGCTCAGTAAATGTCAGTAGTTAGCTTTTATGAATAAAATACAAATGTACATGAAAATGTTAATGAATTCATAATAGCCTTTTAATGTTACACAGTTTTTCATTCAATGTTATGTTGAAAGTCCAGTAACTATCATGTGAATGTCTGCAAAAAGTAAAAACAACAAAAAAGAACTAATACTTGACTGAAATACTTGGGAATAGTCAATCCAGTGAAATAATAAAGAAGCATCATATCCAGATTGTATCATTTTGGCACACCAGAACTGCCTGTATATAATTTAATATTACACTTTTGACTTTTTTTGAGAAATAATTACTTGTAAATTTTATCATTGGTGTAGAAATATAATCATGTACACTGTTCCTTATTTTGATCTCAAATAAAAAACAGTATGAAAAATTCCTCCTCAGCATTTACAATCAGGAGAAAGTTTTCTCTATGGGTGAGTCAGCATCCTAACTTGATAAGACGGAAAAAAATTTCATCTTTATGTTTCTGGTACTACTAGATTGCTTACGGTTAAGTTTTATGATCAACTGTAGTGTTTTCTAGATGTTTTACATAATTACACCCCACTTCTGCATTGCTTAATCTTATCCTTGTTTTAATGATTTTATTGTATTTGTGCTTTTTATTATCTGAAGACTAATTCTTTTTGGAAGGAGGCCCAGTGTAAGTAATAAATGAGAACTTCAGGGCACCAGGCACCTGAGGTAGACAGAAGTCAACAGTGGGAGCGAAAACATTAGAAAGGGAAAAACAAAGGAGTAAAACACAGACTCATTCACTTCACCATTTTTCATAAAGAAAATACAAATTAAAAAGCTATGCTGTCTAGTATTTTACTTTTAAGAGGACAAAGCACACATTAACATTCTTAATATTTCTTTGTAGTAAGCTGTTTTGGCTTTTATTTTTAAAGATTTTGAAGAAAAAGCAGAAGGAAATAATTACTAGACAGAAATGTATAGAAAGCAAAATTTAATAAGTAGTTGACAGTATATACAAATATTATGCTAGACATTGGAATCCTTTTCCTATACAAATATTCTTAAAAGATTTCATTCAGAATTTGAAATTCATCTTAATAAAAGAAAAAATAAGGGGAGAAGTTTGCTAGATAAGTGGCAATTGCGTGTGATAAAGAAAACACTAAAGCTAAGGATTTTATTACCCAAGTCAAGAGGTCATCCGTATGCAAAGGCAAGAGAATAACATTTTAAGCAATACTATTGGTCAGAAAAAATTCCCTATGTACCTTTCCCTTAAAACTTACTGAAAGACACATTCCTATGAAGCAAGAAAGAAATAAAGACCGAGTCTAAAAATAGAGTTGTGATATTACATAGTCTGACGCTATGGTAAAATTGTAAAGTAAAATTAATTGCTATAAAAGTACTGTATCAAAGTTGAATGCAAAAAAAAATTTGAAATGCATCAAAAATAAAATCAATTAATTGACGGAGGGAGGGATGAATAGATGTATAGGTATGTGCTAAAGCAAGTAGGGTTGAAATACTGTTGGTAGGAATGTAAAATGGTGCAGCAACTATATGGAAAACAGTAATGTGGTTCCTCGGAAAATTAAAAATAGAATTACCATATGACCCAGCAATTCCACTTGTGGATATATATCCAAAGAATTGAAAGCGGGGTCTGAAGAGAGTTGCACACCAATATTCACAGCAGCATTATTCATAATAGCCAAGAGGCAGAAACAATGTAAGTGTCCGTCAACATATGACTGGATAAATATGTTATATACATACAATGGAATATTAAGCCTTTAAAAGAAAGGAAATTCTGACACATGCTAAACATCGATGAATCTTGAGGACATTATGCTAAGTGAAATAAGCCAGTCAGAAAAAGACAAATGCTGTATGATTCCACTTATATGAGGTACCTAGAACAGTCAAACTTACAGAGACAGAAAGTAGAATGATGGTTGCCAGGGACTAAGGAAAATGCAGAGTTGTTTAATGGGTATAGTTTCAATTTTGTAAGATAAAAAAGTAACGATGTAAATATACTTAACATTAGTTACCTATAACTTAAAATTGGTTAAAATGGTAAACTTTAGGTTATGTGTATTTTATCACAATTTTCAAAAAAGGAAAAATATTTAAAGCAAAAAAAACAAAGAAAATATAAATAAAGCAAGAAGAAAATACAAGTGAATATTAACTGATAATAAATATAAGGATTTTATATAGCTAAAAGCACTGGAAGAAATCTCAAAATCAATAAATTTGAAAACAATTTTTAAACTGCTATATATAAAATTATTGTTAAAGAAAGTTAAAAAGCAAACAGCGAACTGAGGGAAAACAATTAGAGCAAAATGATAAAAGCTTAATATCCTTAATCTATAAAATCTCAGTTATTTATTGAAGAAGTACTAAAACCGCATTTTAAAAACAGTTTATGGAAGACAAAATTATTCCCCTGTTGGGACCTATACTCATTAAATATCCTAAAATCCATGCAAAGGCTCCTAATAAAAATCTTCTCTACATGCAGCAAAAAGACCAAAAAAACCCAACAAATATTGTTGGCAAACAGTTAAATAAATTATGGTAAAGTCATCCAATCAAATAGTATACAGCCATGTTTCTGAATATTATTCACAGGGAAAAAATGCACCCAGGTAAACAAAAACAGCAAGAAACTAACCTAGATACACAGTACTACCCCAATTACATTAAAACATATATAAATATGCAATACATAGGTATACAGAAAAAGAGGAAAGGAATTACATCAAAATTTAACAACTCTAATTATAGATTTTTTTCTTCAAATTTCTCTGTATTTTCAAAATCCTATATGAGTTCTCTGTAATTTAAAAAAGATAGTAATTCTTTAAAAAAAACAAACAAACTAGTAAATGAATTTTTAACTATGTATTATATAATTTAAAAGTTCAATTCTGTCTACGGCCACGCCACCCTGAATGTGTCTGATCTCGTCAGATCTCAGAAGCTAAGCAGGGTTGGGCCTGGTTAGTACTTGGATGGGAGACTACCTAGGAATACCAAGTGCTGTAGGCGTTAAAAAAAATAAGTTCAATTCTACTTACCTATTGTCATGTTTGGACTAAATAGTCCCAGTATTGACACGCTAGCATAAGAGATCAGGTCTTTATATAATTCCCCACTTAAATATTCTTCTGCTTCTCGGACAGATGTTATATTCACTGGACATGATATCCTGTTCCTAAATGAATATATAGCTATATTCAAAATTAATTTTTAAAGATACTTTTCAGCTTATGAAAAATAAAACATACTGAACTTAGCAAACACTATATTCCTCAGGATAAACATTTGACAAAATAAAGACAAATACCATTCTAAACAAACAAAAAAATCACCCTCATTAAACAAAATTTCTATCTCCCCAATAGTGATGGAATGTGAATGAGCTCTCCTCATCAATACTTATCCTGTGATCTCAATTCTATCATCCTCCTTAACCTATTCAAAGTGTGTCAACAACATATATAATTAGAAGTTTTACAGATCTAAAAGTTTAAAAATCTTAGGGTGAAGGTGAATACTTACAGCTGGATAAATTTTAGGAGATCTTCTGTTCCTAACATACCAGCATAAGATACTGGGTTCTTGCCTTCCTTGTACATCTTTACAACCGGAAATTCAGTAACATTTTGTTTAGTACATACATCAGACCAATCTGCACAGTTTATTCTAGTAAGCAGCATAATTGATGTGCCTAAATAAAAGGAAAATGAACATTTTATAGTTATTAATGTAGAAAATTGGTGCTGAGAATTGTTAATATTTTTATATCCCATTCTTAAACGAACCTCTCAGCAGCATGACACTGCTGCTGAATACTGTTCCCTTGGTTTTTGCAACACTTTCCTCTATTGGCTTTTCTCCCACCTCTCTTGCTGCTCCTTCTTGGTCCCTTTTGCAGTCTCTTCTGCCAGTAGAGATGGGAATTTCTCAAGCCTTAGTTTATGCTGCCTTCTCTATTTGCTCTACACGTTTGACAATCTCCCAAACCGTCAACAATCTAATGAATCCTACATTTATACCTTTGGACCAGGTTCCTTTTGAAAATTCCAGACCCATGTATCTTTACTGCCTTCTCTATATCCCTTTGCAATGGAAACATCCTAAAACTTAGTTATGTCCAAAACCAAATATGGTTTCCTTCCTGGACATACTAGTGAACACAGCCCAATTCCTGTACAACTCAAAAAACAAAGTATCATATTTTGTCTATGGCCATGCCACCCTGAACATGCCAAATCTCGTCTGATCTCAGAAGCTAAGCAGGGTCGGGCCTGGTTGGCACTTGGATGGGAGACCACCTAGGAATACCAGGTGCTGTAGGCGTTTAAAAAAAAAAGTATCATCTTTCATGCCTCCCCATTCCTATGCCCCCCAATGTCTAATCAAATCAATCAGCATATCTTTTTAATTTTACCACTCAAATTTTACCTGTCCATTTCTCTTTACTGCCACTACTCTAGTCAATTTTTTGTCCTGTAGATAACCATGAAAGGCTTCTAATTCATCTCCCTGAATTCCGTTATGACTCTAGCCTGAGGCTAAAGGTATCTTTTCAAAATTCAAATGTTTTGTTACAACCCCACCCCCACCAACCTTTGTGGAGTTCTGTCTTTCTAGTCCCTTGAGATCTCTGCATATGTGCCTATTTCAAGGAAGCCTTTTTGGACACCCTGATCTACATCAGGTTTCTGTGCCCTTACAGAATCAAGCTCCTTTCTTTATCTTGTCATGTAATTATTGTGTGTTTATCTGATTAATGTCTTTTTCTACCAAGAGAGCTCCTAGAGAGTAGGGACTGTGTCTGTTTTACTCATCATTGATTTTCTAGCATTTAGAGCAGTCCTTGCACATTAAACACCTTAAATGTGTGTGTGAACAAATGACACATATGGAACTAATCCAGGTCTAGTGATATCCACCTTGTCTAAATACTAAGATTCCTTTTCAGCCTAAGAAAACATAGTGGAATACCAAAAAGAAATTCCTACTTGTTCTATAACAATTTATGTAAAGTTCTCCCAAACTTGTAAATCATTCATTAGGTTTCTGGAAAGAGGTCAAAAACCAAATAAAACAAGCACAACACAGTTCAGCTATGAAAGGAAAGAATAAAGTCTAATAGGAAACTTTAATATATTACATGAAAGGAGGAATCTTTGTATATCAGTTTAGGACATATTTAATTTAGGATGTAATCTAATCATATGATTAAAATTGTGAAATGCAATATTTTAATATTTTATCGAGTTTTTAGTACTACAAATTCACTTTTATATTTTAAATGACTCCAGATTATACCACATAGATACAATCAATAACATCGCTAGATTAGTGTTAGCAATCTGTCTGATCATACGGTTGGTCTTATTCACCACTATATTCCCACTGCCTAGCATAATGTCAGTTACATAGTATGTATCCAATAAGAATTTGTGGAATGTACCCTAATATTTCTTCATGAACAAATTTTTCTTCAAGAACCTGTATGTACTGTATAAGCATATAAACAAAGATAAATCCTTATTCCTTCTAAAATTAGATCTGCTGACCTCTCTGCAAAGTTCTCCTATCCTTTAATTATTTAGTCAATAAATATCTGGTGATACTTGTTCATACATAGTACCATATTATATACTGCTACCAAAGTATGGAATTTATTGCTATTACAAATGAAGTTCTTTCCCTTCAATAGGCATCCTCGACAGGTCTACCACTGCTAATAATGTCATTATTCCTTTGTCCCTAAATTCCAAATTGAAAACTCTGATGTTATCTTTAATACCAAAAAAAGAATACTGATACATATCATTAAACATTGTAAGAGCGACCTATATTAAAGTCACCAATTTAAAAGTTTTATTTTCTTATAAGATGATTTCAATATTTAATCCTGTTTCAATTGGAACAGTCTAATATTCTAAGATGTCTGTATTATATCCCATACACTTTCTCAAAGCAGTAATTTCAAATAGAGTTCCTAATTTAAAGAAAAAGATTCTTTAGCTACAGATAATACATTAAGTATAAAACTTGACATTTACTGCCACCTTGTGACTGAGTGGAAAATATTTTTCATCGTCTTAGACTAAAAGATGACAAGTGACTTTTCCCAAGAAGT
Organism: Pteropus medius; assembly: GCF_902729225.1. Taxonomy (NCBI): domain Eukaryota; kingdom Metazoa; phylum Chordata; class Mammalia; order Chiroptera; family Pteropodidae; genus Pteropus; species Pteropus medius. Next base: position 7,910,506 of record NW_024342473.1, on the reverse strand, counting down.
CAATGTGAAAGATTATAGGACTAAATGCCCAAAGTATTACAATATTGTCCTATTTTACAAAGTTATAGCTTGTCCTTCAACACAGACACAAAATACTATAGTTACCTGTCTTATGCATTTCTACATTAAGCCCCCTGAACTTCCAAAAATCTGTTTATCTGATATCTAATTACTAAAAAAAACTGTTACTCATAAAGAATGTATTAGGTGAAAAGGGAAATGAAGTCCTGGGTTGGTAATCTGCTTTCTTATGTATTCTACAAACACATACAACTCCGAGTCCTTGCACTGAGGGGTCAGGTAGTCTCTCTATCTGGTCATTAAAAGAGAAGAAAGTAAGGAAATCTTTTTCCATTCTCATTTGGTAACTAACCAAATAGGCTGGGGGGATAATTCTATTAGTCAAGGACATTAGCCAATTACTATTTCATTTTAGTTTATATTCCACTCCCCATTTTTCCTTTCTTCTCTAATAATTTTCCAGTAAGATTGGAGAACCTAAAAGATGAAAATTAAATCTATTCAGAGATTACAAAGGATAGCCTGAAAGAGAACAGAAGTTGCTTTAAAAAAAAAAAAATTAGGAATCCCAGTATCTAAACGTTTAATCACCTCTTCACTTAGGTAATCAAATAATCAAAAGTTGAATTAAATGTTATTGAGAAATTACTACTGGAGAAATGGTTCAAAAATGATTGTCAAAATTTCTGCTGTTTTTATTACTATAGAACATGTTAAATTCAGCGATGACTTTCTGGAATCAATTTCTTGAGTTCACCAAAGTCTCCAATATATAAGTAAGTTGTACACCAGTACATATTTTCTATTAAATATGATAAAATTTATGAACCTCTACTATATTAGCTTATTCATTTATTCAACAATTATTAAAAACCAATAATTCAACAATTATTAAAAGTATGGCAACACGTCAAGTCTAGTGAGCTATGTATGTATAAGGCACAAGACCTGCCCATTAGGAACTTACTAAATAATGAGTGAGCCTGTAAACCAGTGCCCCCAAAACTAAACAGTGGATACATTCCTAGAGTATCCAAGAACAAGCCTATGTGACTATAATTGCTTCTATTTACCAAAAAAAAAAAAAGAAAAAAAGTAGGTAGAAATTTTATTTCAGATACAAAGCATGATACATTGTCTTACTCAAATGATTATAAAACGTTATCCTAATCCATCATTATCTCTCTCTTACTAATAGGCCTCCTTACTTCTTCCTATGTCTTTGCTAGGATGGTGGCATAGACATTTTGAGTTAAAGTCCATTCCTTGGGTTCTTATTTGCCTATCACTGGAATAGTTAAAATAAAAAGATCCTAGCTATTTAGAAATATCCTCGTCCATGAGAAACTAACTATATAGCTTTCAAGAACACTGAGATCCTGGCCCTTTGATTAGACTGTAAGAATGAATCTTGTCTGCCAAATGTTTATTCGTACTTAGTGTTTATTTAATAATATTTAATAGTAACTGGCACAGAGTAGGCACTCGATAAATATTTGTTGAATTTAGCCATAAAGGTTATAGATTAATTGTGTGGCCACAAATACTCAATACATGGCTTTCAATGTTCTACTAAAGACAGTTCCATGAAGACGATTGAAATGAATACTTCTGAGCATTTTTGAAACTCATGGTTCATTAACTTAACCTTGGAGAGAAAAACATAATAATCTGAAATTTTATGCAGTTTTCTTCATTTTCAGCATGACCTAGTTTTACAAATAGCTACAGCTCAGAATCAGAAAAATAACCATGCACACCACAGTACAATACCTTTCAATTTAATTGCCAAATCGATATAGGACTGCAGAAATGCCATGGATACTGCTTGCCCTACATTAAAATTAAAAATTCAACAGATATTACAACATGTATATCTCCAAAGCACCCATACTTATACATAACAAACGTATAGATTTATGGGGTTTCCCAAAATTGTTATTTCTTAATCAGTAATATTCTAGAATACAGTACTCAATATTGTCCCAAACATTTAAGAGGGTTCCAAATGCAACTAATTTTCTACATTCATACTACAAGGAATACAGTTGAAGGGCTATTATTTGAAGATAAAAGCAATATACTTCCTATACTGTTCCTAAATCTATAAGAACTGTTAATATATTAAAATCATTATCTTGAACCACAATAATTTTTCTAAATTAATAAAGTGAATATCTTGTTTAATTATTAACTTTCAATTTGTAGGTCAGATCTATATAATCAGTTTTACAACCCCAGAATCAGCTAGAAGTGATTCATTATGTGCAATCTACCTGGGACATATGAAAGTTATGTCATTTTACAACGTGCAATATTCAGAATGCAAAAATAAAATTTGCCTACTTTAAATGTCCTAATATTTAAGTGTTTTCACTAAAGGCTCATACTCACAACCAGCATAGAAAAGCACTATGCTGTCAGAAGCCGTTACTGTCGCATTAAATGTCTCTTCTGTTAGTTCCACTGCGAGCTCCAAAGGTAACTGTCTCTTCCTGTCTCTATAAACAGTTTCTGCTACTTCATCATCTTGAATTTCTAAAACGTTTGAAAAGAAACTATATAAATATATAATTAAAATATTTAAGCTCTTTTCCCAGGTGAAAATTTGGTATTTTATAAAAACTTTAAATTCACACTATTTTATTAGTTAAAATGCATGATACTTAGAAACTTTCTGGTTGGCCTGGCTTCCTGTCCTAAATGACTCTGGGATGGTTCCTGACTCAGAAACTGTGATGTTTTAGTCAAGTCCAGAAGCATTTAACTTGTCTAGAAATAATATGTCTATTTTGTTTCTAATAAAATGTTAATTTACAATCCAAAAAGGTTCTACCATACATATGACAGTGTTTATTTAGCTTCCACTATATGACAAGCACTGTGATAGACACTAAGGAACAGTAGTAAACAAAACAGACATAGTCCCTGACTACATGGCACTCCTATCTACAAAAAGGTCAGACAATAACCTGGCCACTGAATAAATATATAATTATAAATTATGATCAATTTAAGAAAGGAAAAGGATACAGTGACAGATTATAACAGAGAGAATTAGATGGGGAGATCCAAAGTCTTCCAGGTAGAGAGAATCAAGAAAAGAATGTCTTGGGCAAAAACAATAACATATGCAGATTCAGAAAAAAGAGACATAAAAGAGCTTAATTTAGATAGACTGAATGACCAACCAACTCATCCACTCATCCATTCATTCATCCATCCATCCATCCATCCATCCATCCCTCCCTCCCTCCATCCATCCATCCAAGTATGTGGTAAAAAACACATTTGAATTTGGAAGTATTTTGCTGGAATTTTGTACAGATTATATGGTAACGATGAAGGGGCATCTAACTTGATTAGAGAGACAAAGCTTCCTAGAAGAGTTGACACTAGCTGAATATTAAAAGAAACTAAAACTTAGGAAGTAAAGGCTGGCAATGGAGGCATACAGAACAAAAGGAACAGCATGTGCAAAGGCACAGTGTCATGAAAGAGCATGACAACTGCAAGTGCAAATACTGACTGGATATCTTATGGTATTAAAGATTATTGGTAAATTTCTTAGATGTAGTAATAGCAATAATTATGTTCATTTTAAAAGAATTCTTATATCTAAAACACACGGAAATATTAATGGATGAAATTATATATTTTGTATTTGCTACAAAATAATAAGGGGTGGCAGTGATTGGAACAGGATAGCCATGGAATGACGGTTGTTGGGTGGGGCCAGGTAATGGATACCAGATTTGTTCTATCCCATTTATGTAAGTTCATAATTGCCTGTAATAACATAGTAAAAAGAAAGGAAGGGAGGAAGACAGTACAGTATGACAACTAAAGTATTATTTTGCATATGATTTCTAATATTATAAAAGAAAATACTAGATCTGAATGTCAGTACATCTCAGCAATTCTCGACTGTGTAATGCTAATCAATCTCATAACTCTCTGGGCCTCAGTGTTCAAATCTGTAAAACATAAGAATTGCACTACATTAAATTTGACGTACTTTTAAATACCATATTCCATGATACTAAAGTGCCTTCAATACCCAAATTAATAAAGGCTTATTTTCTTAGTTACTGTATTTTTTTCTTCATTTTCTTGCCAGTCCTTTATTTCCCAGTCCATCGTTTCTTTTCTTATCTTGTTCCAATACCTTCTTTCCTTTTTTATTCTTTCTTAATAAGCTACGCTCACTTGTAAATTTACTCACTCCTAAGTATACCTTTCACCTATCCATCAATATATACACATTCTTGTTTAAGCCATACATGTTTATTTTTTCATATTGTCCTTTTGTAGAACTTGGTCAACTTTATTCTAATTCATCTTGTGCCCATTTCCTTTGAAGGACATTTTTCTTTGTGTTCCACTCTTAACATGGTAACAAACTCTTTTCTAACCCTTCTCTGTTTTTCCTACATAAATTGGAATGAAATGGGGGAGGGAGTAATTATGCAAATGAGCATGACATCACAAAATACTATGAGCCAATATGAATTACAGACATAGGAAATTAAGACAAAAAAAAAATCACAACAAAACAAAAAACAAAAGATAGCACTGTAAAAGAAATACTAGAATTAGGCTGGTAGAATCAGAAAAGGCAGAGTGAAAGGGCAAACTAAGGCCAGAGAATTGGGAAGCAAGAGCCGGTGTAAAAACAGGAAATCTTGAAATAGGTAACTCCCACTGAGGACAGAAATCTTACTAAACTGACACTCGGCAGTTCCCCTGACTCTAAAGGTTGGAACCTATGAGACACGATAGGAATAAAGCACGGAGCAAGCGACCAAGAACACAGAACAAAGGTCTATCTCTGTAATGATGACACTTATGGCTTAAACCACGAGCAATTCTAACCTTTGCATATCAGAAAAGAACTACAACATACCTCAAACCATGAAACTGGTCACTGGTAACAGCTAAAGCTCACAGCCCTTACTACATTTATAATATAGATTTTGATCGTAATGATGATGAACCTCATAAAAAATAGGCAAATTCCTTCCTTCTTGGTATTCACGATAATAGTACTATATAAAATATTTAAGTATTTACTAAATGGGATACAAGAACAGAGAAGACCTAATCCCTTAGAGGTATTACAGACTAGTGGAGAAGAGAAAAAAGTAAATGAGCAATTACAGAATAGGATTGATGTTATGAAAGAAATATTAGGAATGATCATGATCATAGATAAGATTTCAAGTCCGAATGCTTCATTTCTAATACAGGATCTGGAACATGCCACTTGTGTAACTTTGGGCAGATCATTTAACTGCTAAAACAAAGATTCTTCATCTACAAAATCAAGATGGCATCAGCTAACTCAGAGGATAACAAAGTAAATAATGTGTGGAGAAATAGCCTTGAAAACTATAGAATACTTCAAAAATGTAAGCCATGACAACAATAAAAAGAAAAACATGTTAAAAAGCATTCAAATGTTATTGAAATTTACTCCCCATAATGTTAACAATCAGATTTATTTACAACTACAAATACAACAGTATTTGTTAGAATTTCACTTCCTAATAATAATAATAAAAGTAAAATATGTAAATATGTTATGGTTCCTGGGTCGTTCTTAAACATGGAGTAGACCAAGAGGGCTGAAAGAATTAATTTGGAAGATAAAGACGCAGATGTGGAAAGCTAGAAGCCTGACATGTAACAACGAAAGGTATCACACTAAACAAAATACGGCATCTTTACATCTTTTCACCTAATCGGCTTGATAAAATGTGATTCAAAATAAACTTTTTCAGGTTTCTTCATAATTTTGAATGTGAATACATTCTGTGAAAAAGTTAATTCATTGAAATTTCACTGACCTTACGTGTGCTGGACAGGTATAAGGGGAGGTTATCATCACAAAACATATTACCCATATCTGGACCTTCCATGTCATCATCTTCATCTTCTTGTACTTCCTCAATGTACACATTATTTTCCACATGGGATATTACTAAATCAATGTCATGAAACACCAAAAATTCCACTGGCATTCCCTAGAAATACATTAAAAAAGTAACTAAAATATAACAAAGCATTTTTATATAAAAATGTTTTATTTGTTTGACACTAAAATGAAACTAAACATTTTTTTAAATAAATTTATTTATTTAAATTAGTTTCAAGTATACAGTACATTGGTTAGATATCTATAATGTTCATAAAAACGATCCTCCCAATTTTTCCCTCCCTCCCCTGGCCCTCCACTTCCTTTTGACTTCGATTTTAAAATTAAATAAAACAAAAAGAGGAAATTAACTCCACAGTTACTATGAAAAGTATCCAAAGCATACTTTATATAAAAAGATGCCAAAAAGGAGGAATTGAAAGTCTCACTTGCTTCTTGTCACCATTACACTATACTGAAGTCTGAAGTATCTCATGTATAGCAGTTAAGTCCTACCTCAATATAAAACGAAAGTATACAATTTTATTGCAAACAGAGCCAATCAAAATTGTTTTGAATATTCCATAAAAATATTCGAAATAATACTTCATCTAAAATAATCCCACTAAAAAAGTTCAACTGCCTGTTTAGCTATGAACATAAAAACACTATCTACCCCCAGATATTTTAAGAACACCAAATTCTATTCCAACTGAGATTATTCCATTAAAATAATCTTTCTTTCACTAATACCTGGCTATCGCATTTTTTAAAACATGAAATTTTAGGCCAATAGATTATTTTAGCAAATTATCCCTGACTGTAACTATAAATTACAATATATCTATAAAAGAGCTTTAAGTGTCTCTTCTTTGATAGCATGTATCTTCATATTTTTATTATATTCTACGCAAGCAATCTTTTACTCTTATAGAGACTAATGGAGCTAAAAGAAGAATCAAAACCAATCAAACTAAATTTATTCCAAATATACATAAAAATTATTGTGGTAAAATTTTTATTGAAGTCTAACATTCAAACAGTAAAGAACACAAAGTTTAAGTACATAGATAAATTTTTACAAAGTAGATACATTTATGTCACTACCACACAGATTATGAAATACAACATTACCCAGAGGCCATCTTCTTTCTTGTCCATCATTAGTCATTACCCTCCCCCAAAGGTAATCATTACTTTGATTTTTATCACCACCTATAAATTTTGCCAGTTTTTAAATGTATATAATAGAACTATACTCTTTGTACTCCTTTTTGTGACTGCTTCATTTCTCAACATTATTTGTGAAGTCGATCCATGTTGTTACATATACAAGCAGTTTATTCTTTTTCAATCCTGTAGGTGTGTTCATTATACGAATATACTAGTGCTTACATATTTGTTTATCCATTCAATTGCTCATGGACATAAGTTATGAATATGATTGTGGCTGTCTTTTGATGCACATGTATACATACTTCTGTTGGGCAATATTTAGGAATAAAATTGCTGGTTCATATGACATACATAGTTTCAACTTTAATAAGCACTGCCAAATACTTTTCCAATTTTCATTGTACCAATTTTCACTCTTAACAGCAGAATCTGAAAGTTCTTATAACTCTACATCCTTGTTAACACTTGGTACTGTTATTTTTTAAAATTTTAGCCATTTTGGTGGGTATCTCATAATTTTAATTGCAATTCTACCTCCAGTTTATTTGCTAATTGGAAAGAGAGAAATGCATCTTATGATGGAGAGAATTAGCTGTCTCTACTTTAACTCAGTGATCAAATGTAACATCATTAAGTGAGAAAAACAGACATTATGCACTTTAAGGTAAGATGGAACATAAAGAAGCCAGCGCATGCATTATTCTTACCCAAAATGTTTAAGGAAGCTAAGCAATAATAAATCTAACTTCCAATTTTTAGAAAATATAAGAGAACAAAGGAACAAAGCAGATAATGACAAAAAGAAATAGGCAAATCTAGAATATAGAAAAAGTGGCCACATTCATCCAAAAAGTCACTGTCATGGGGAAAAGTGGGAAGGAAGAGCTAAGATATTAACAAAAAAGAAACACACCAAATGCAATTAGAATTTCTGACAGAATTTTGGTTGCCAAAAACTATCTGTAGATAATTGTAGTATGAAAAAATTTGAATATGGACTTGCTATGAGATTAGGCTATGGTATTAAAGATTATTAGTTTTGTTAAATATGATAATGAGATAGTATGTATAGGAGAATTAGTCATTTTTAGAGATCCATGCTAAGTACGAATAAAATGTCCTACCTGCAACATTCTTTGCAATGTTTCAGAAAAAATTATAAATGAAGCAAATATGGCAAAATGTTAATTATTAAATCTAGGTAGTAGGTATATGGTTGTTTATTCTATTTTTATTTCTACTTTTCAGTATGTGTTTTTTTCATAATAAAACATTTAAGAAAGAAAGAAAAAGGGCTTTTAAAAACTCAGATACTATGAAAGATCCTAGATATTAACACTATTCCTCATGATAGTATGTTAATAAACAAAAGCCCACTCCTCTGCTCAGGGCCTCTTCACTTGTTGTGTTCTCTACCTAGAATCCTCTCTCCCCATATAGCCACATGCTCATTCTTTTGCTTATTGTCGCTCATCAGTGAGATCTTCTATCACTACTCTCTAACCTTAACAGGTTTTTTTTTTTTCCCACTGCCATCTGACATTCTTGGTATACTTGTTCTGTATTTGTCTCCTGCAACTAGCATATTAGCTCCATAAGGGCAAAACCTTGGTTCGGCTCACTGCTATATCCTCAAAGCCTATAACTGTGCCTGGAACAAAGCAGGTACATAATAGACACTTATTAAATGAATAAATGAATATTGGTTAATATTTATAGAGCACCTATAATGTGGTGGGCCCTGTACAATGTAAGCACTTTAAATTATTTCTTTTACTATACTGACCAACAACTCTTTAAAGTAAATATTATTATCCTCACTTTACAATGGGAAAAAAATCAAGAGCTATAAAGCAGAATTTGAACCAGGTAATAAGATTCTATAGCATAAACTCTTAACATTATATTGCTAATCACTGACATAGGACACGAATATGAATATGGACTTGCTATGAGATTAGGCTATGGTAAGTAAGTCATACATTACTAACAGTAGTATTTTATAATTCTTACTATATAAGGTTTGTGATATGCTAATATAAATATGCAATACTATCTGCGCAACCAGTTCTAGTACTTTAAGGGAGCCTCAAACCCTATGTCTGGAGAGGTACAAGGAAAGAAGAGAGAAAGGGTGAATATAAAATCCCAGGATCAATATTATTGCTCTGATGAATAAGTAAGAAAAGATTTGCACTGAATTCGATAAAGAAAAGCCTACCCTATCCTTAACAGAAAAGATCTTTGTAGAGACAGCTAAAATATAACCTATCTTACCTTACTCTAGACAAAATTAGTTATATTTCAACAACTGAGACATCAAAACTGGGAAACCAGCATTAACTTTAATTCTTCTATAAACCTAATTCCCAATAACAAATATTATAATTTTTCATTTAAGGACCTTATCTACTAGCAAAAAAGGAAAAAAAAAAAAACCTTCGGAAAGTATTCTTTCAATTACCTGGCCAAAAAGCAGAGCACGCTAGCTCTATACTATACATATCTGAAAATACTACAGTTTTCAAAGTATTTTCCTATTTGGTCTTCAAATTTTCTTGTAAGTTGTACGACTATTTCACAAATGAGAAAGCTGAGTCTGGAGATGTTAATTTATTTATCTGGTCCCAGAACCAGAGGTACAGTATCCAAGTCTTCTCTTAACCCCGTATTCCTGCCATACACTTAGACAATAGAATTTAAGTTTAAACTGGCAGTTTGTAAACATATCAATCAATTTTTTAGCATATGTATATATTTAGAAGATGTTCGGAATTTAAGTGTTCTTAATAATTAGAAAAATTAAGAACTATTTAAGGAAAATAGTGACATTAATAAAAATTTACAAAGCAAATAGAAATGGCCAAGAAACCTTCAAAAGTTCAACCTCACTAGTAATCAAAGACATGTAAATTAAAAACAAGAACAGTTTGTCTATAGAAAAGATTTTTTAAAAAAAGATTAGTACTCAGTATAGGCAAAGACGTATGAGAAACAAGGAATTCCAAACCCTTGCAGTAAAAGTATAACCTTTCTGGAAGGCAGGCAATTTGATGATTTATTTTAAAAGTCTTCAAAATTCCCGTTGTCTGACAAATTTCACTTTCAAAAATTCAGCCAAAAGAATCAGTGATGTTCAAAACAGTATACAAAGGCAAGCATCAAAGCACAATAAAAAGTAACTGAATATAATTTTAGGTAAAAAGATATATAATATAGCATGATCCTAATTTTCATAATATACATATATTTATGAATATGGAAAAAAGACAGACTAACAAATGGGAAAAAAAGCACATACCAAAACATGAATAGCAATTATCTTTGCATAGTGGCAATTTACAGAATTTTTCTAATAAGCATGTATTACTATAGGACCACATGTATTTTCCTTAAATAAGCAGACATCACAGACCAATACACAAAACGACTAACCTCTTCTCGTTTGAAGACCACATTAGCCTGCTGAGGAATGTCCACATCCAAAGAGTCCCTTTTTCAAAATGGAAACAAATGTATTATGTTGCTAATTTTAATAACAGTCATCCAGGATGTCAATCTAAAATAGAACTATAAGTTCATATAATAAAAAAGTTTTATGAAAAAAATTTACAATTTAGTGAGTCAAATTTTACACAGAAATGCAGACCAGATTTTCTACTCTCTATCTTAATTACAATTTCATTTAGCAAAGCTCAAAGGCCTAAATTCTAATCAAGCTAATAATTAATGTATAGACTTTAGCTCAGCAACTTGTTCTAATATTAGAATCTACTAAAGAGCTGAGTTTATTTGCAAGTGAATAGACTACCATATATAAAAATGAGAAAAATATTAGTGTTTGCTAAACATAGTGAATATTTCATGTTTATGATACCTTAACAAGAGTAGAACTCCTGCTTTTCCAAGAAGACGCCAAGCAACCCATTCTGCAGTTCTTCTATCAGCTTCATATGTAGCATGTTGACTAACGATAAAAACCAGTGGTAATCCGAGTTGGAGATGAATAGTTGAAACCTGTTGAGGATCTTCAGCAACTTCAGTCTTCATTGAAAAAAGAAAAAAATGTCTTTACTGTCTGATAATAATGTTTCAACATTCGGATTTAAACTCTGCTAATTCTTATTAATAAAGTCATGAGTTAAAAAACAAGTATGTGAAATAAGTCCAACATTAACAGAAATGGTCTCATAATTTCTGCTTAATGCTCCCAATGTGCCTATACAGATAAAGCATTATAAAACTAACACATTTTATAAGAAATTAAACATAAAATTATAACCATAAGGAATAAGCATGTTATAAAGAAAAATAAATAAAACAGTGTGGTACTGATAAATGAGATAGATATTTCAAATGAAATAGAACAGAGAACTAAGGAATACATTCTTTCATATAAGGATTTAACACACAATGACACATTACAGAACAATGAGGAATCTGAGTTAAGATGCAGTTTGAATACACACATCTAACTTCACTTTCTCCACATATTCCAGGAAAACTATAGCAGTAAAATTTTTTAAAAGAGATAAACATACATCTGTGAAGAAACGAAAAAAGGCAGCAAAATTTTGGAGGCTGGAGAACAAAATAACTGACTCTACAAAGCAAAACTCTAAGCCATGAGAGGGAAAGCTAAGAAACGATTTAATTATAACGGCAGAATCCTGAAATCGCTCAGGAATTGTCAGTGCCTGGTATCTCTGGAACTGAGAGAGAAATAATCTAAAGGCTTTGGAGAAGCAGTTTGATCTCTAGATACCCAACTCCATTCGCAGAGGCAACTGCCCCTCTCCCATACCAGGAGAAATCTGAGGGGCACTTCGAGAGCAGCTGAGAGTGTGAATATACCAAAAGCAGGGAGATTAAGTAGCCCAATGGTGAGACACTTCCCAGCATCCTCCCCACTCAGTTTCCAGAATGCTAACAGCCAGAATCCTGTCCTCCAGCAGACGACTGGAAGGTCCTATTCTGGGCATCTTGAGTCACCCTGAGGAATATTGAGTCAGTCCACTATTCTATGCATCCTGGACTGCCAAGCCTTTCTAAGCAGACACCAAGGTTTAGATAATCAGCTTGTTCTCCAACAGGGTATTGATCTTCAAGTCTGCCTTTCACACTTTTCTTGGCGCTGTGCTACTGGCCATTCCTACCTATCTCAGTGTCTACCCCATGCTTCTGGAACCTCTTCCTGAAACCTATATCCCAGTTCCATAGCTGTCTTAGAAAAAAGAGTTCTAACAAATAAGATGCTGAGGCACTGATATGCTTATGCATCATGTTGTGTGAGTGTTGAAACAAACTGCACTTCAGGAGGGAATGTGATTGTCAAATCTCCTTTTTGGGTAAACACTGCCATTGCATAATTCAAGGAAGCACCATTCCCATTGTTGTTTATAAAATGTTTCAGGGGCTGCCATTCACAAAAATGACAATATAAATGGTGCCCTTGATTTTTTGCTAGCCACACTTAATTAAATCCCAAGTCATTATGAAGTCCCAAAAGTTCTCATTTTTTAATTTCAAAATATTACATAATTTCTGGTAAGTAAAGCAAAGTATTATCTAAAAATAAATAAATAAATAAATACTTTTAAAGAGCAGCAAAAGAAAATTCATGACCAGAAGTTTTAAGAAAGGTATACAACTTCAAGCCAGAATGTTAGAACCAAAGAGAAAAACAGAAGGTTTTTAGTAAAGCTTGGGATGAGTCCTAATCCGCCCCCAAAGGCAAAAACAGTACTGGTAAGTAGACAAAATCCTGAAAATTCTTAATAATATCTCAATATTGGAAGAAAAGGAAATGAGGCTGGAAAGAAATGGTAAAGAACTGTCCAGTGAATTGTTATCTCTCTCTCAGGGCTCTATGATGAAATGAGACATCAAAACAAATTCATAGGGTATTCTCCCTGTGGGAATAAGATAAATGCCTTTCTTCCATCTGAAAGGAAAGGAAAAAGACAAAAATACTGCCTTTTAAAAAACTGTTTGAAGCCCAAATCAAAACAAACAAAAACTGACTCAAAGAATTTAGGAATAAAGCCAGTAGAATTGGGGCTGGTGAGTTCTAAATCTATTTAAATGTAGAAGCAAGACTTAAAAAAAAAAGTTGGAATTATGGTTACAGAACACAATATAAACATTGTAAACCTTAACAATATAAAAATAACACATTCTTCATAGCAAGGGTTAAATCAATACCATCTAAAATGGAAACATGTAGTTTTTTAAAAATAATGATTTTAGTTTCTTAATGTTTTCAAAATCATTTTTAACACTTAAGACAATATTTCCTAAGAGCCCTCTAATGAAATGCTTTATCAAAAGTTCCATAACGCCTCTAGTTTCACATCAGTTTTTTTCCTTCTATTAAATAAGATTAAATATAATGCTTCTTACTATAAAGTATCACATGCAATATGATATGTCCATTAATCCATCCATCCCTCTATTTGTATCTTTATGGGTGCAGAGATGACTGGCTCATGTTAACTGACAGTTCATTTCTAAGTGATGGAATTAGGTAGCTTGAAAATATTTTTTCTTCATACTTTGCTGCACTGGTTTAATCATTTAAAATACGCATGCACTATTTTTATTTAAAAAAGATGTACCGAATGAAAAGTCCTACTGAAGGTTTTACACATGCGCAGGACAACCCTTCAGACTTTCAGAAAGAAAAGTGTGCTGATCGCCATCACCTATGAGTCTATAAAATTCTTCTGGGCTCATACTAAGGAAAATGGAGCACCAGAAATGCTACAGTTCCAATATTTACCAACTTCTAAAATAGTGATGAAAATATTCACAGAAGAGGTCTTTTCGTGACCATGATGTGGTCTCTGTAATCTTACAGTGACCACAGTTCATTATACTACCACAGAATACTTCCTCTACACAAGACTATACTTGAGTTTCAATATAATAATGGCACTTCAAGACATTAAAGTATTATTTTATGAAGTCTACCTTCCATTCTACCTTGAATAAGTAACTACTCCTAAATCCTTCTAAAGACATATGTCCAAGGAAAGGGGAAAACATCTAGCTCATCTAAGTAACATACATATCTGTGAATCAAAACTTAATAAATTTAATGTATGAGTTATCTAATATATTAAAATAAGACACATACCAGCAGCGGTGCTTCCACTGACTTAATAAATCGATAAATGTTCAATGTAGTCAAAGGCTGTCCCATTAGTGTTCTTCTACATTGCTGGGTCAAGTCCAACACTGGTTTACAATGAAAAAAGTAGAGATGTGCATATTCTATATCCTCCCTGCTGCAAATTAAAAATTAGAGACAGATCCACTTGAAGTCCAGTGTGTGATTCTTCCACCATCCAAAAAGACAAAACAATAAATTATTTATTTATTGTTTTGTCTTTTCAAATTGCTGTTTTAGTAAAAGCCTGGAAGAGTATAACATTAAAAGAAAATGGGCTAGGCAAAAAAAGAAGATATAAAATATTAATGAAAATTAACCTTAATATTTTTAACAAACCAAGTGAGTTGTATAAGCAATTTTTCCCCTGGATTCCTTCATATGGTAGCTTCTAAATCAGGTTATAGGCAGGTGTACATAATTTTTAAAAAAATAAAAGGCTGTCACCTTGAGGACAATAAGATTATCTTCAAATATGGTTTTTCTAGAGCTATGCTAAATAAGGCTTTGTAACATAAATCTTCTACGTTTAATTTAAACCCAAATCTGTTTTGAATAAACTTCAGCCAAAACATGCCTTAAGATAGAAACCATGTGACACTTTGTGGGAGTTTGTGAGTTTGTATCTGAAATATTACAAAACTCAGTAAATATGGCTTATAATTTCAGTTTTGGCATTCCCTTCAACATGAGAATTCAAAGATAAACTTATAGTGAGTAAGATTTACCAAAATTAAAATAGCATTTAAAAAAAAATCTCCAGATGGCATTAGTAGGATTTGGCAAAATACTGCAATTTTTTATTTTTAAAATGTTATTTTAATTCTTGACACATGTTTAAACTGAGCTCCAAGGTTCACCAATTTCAAATTTAATTATAAATTAATGTCTAATAGAGTCAATGATTAAATAAATCATCAAAGATTTACTTAATATCTACTGTGTGTGTTAGGCCCTGTGCTAAAATACAAAAGACTAAGATGAATAAGATAATTCAAATACATGAGGAGCTTAAACTAGAGGAGATATATTTAGTGAAACATTTAAAATGTAGTTTATAAGTGCTATAATATACAAAGTGCTATGAGAAACAAATATTTCATTCTGCCTCAAGTTGAGAGGAGAAGGAAAGAAAGAGTTCAAGAAGATCACCATGGAGATTAAAAATAGTAAGGGAGAGAAAGACTTCTCCAAGAAGATAGGACAAACGGGTATTTCAGACAAAAGAAATAATATAGCCAAGGCAGAAAGTACAAAACTCTTTGAGAGGAACCCTAAGTAGTCACATATTACTGAAAGGAAAGTGTTGAGAGCAGAAGGACCCAGCTGCGGTTGAAACTCATACCATAACCTCTGAAATAATAAAATAATGTTGTAAAGTTAATCAGGAATCATTTGATTATAGATAACAGAAACCAAAACGAGGGATTGGGGGAAAATACTTACTGGAAGTTTAGAAGAGTATCTCACAGACTATAAATAAAATTCAAGTAATTGGATCAGAAAGTAAATGTAGAGATCTGAACAGCAAGAGTTCAGAGAACATTTCGCCATTAACACTTTTCAGCTCCCAATTCAATGTAAAGACAACTCCTTCTGCTTTACTTCTACATGGGCAAAACATTCCTGTGAGCAAGAGAGCCACGACACTGTATAATAGTTTTTCTATGCCCAATTTTAAGTTCTTGGGAGAGGGGATATCATTTGCTCAGGTAAGCCAATGTCCCTAGGTCAGGTGACTGCTCCTGATTTAACTGACTGTGATGAGGGTAACACCCTTCTTCGCCTACACACGGATTCTTTAAGAAGGGAATTTGGGGAGGTTGCAGAAAGTACTGGTGCCTCCATGGCATGCTACTTCTTTTACTACATCCTTCTTAACTGACATATAGGTACAATATACATCCTTCTTAACTGACATATAAGTTCGAACATATTTAGGCCAAACATTATATAGCAATTAATATACTAGTTTCATCCAATGTTATAGCCCCAGCAACTGGAATAGTGAGTGCCTAGCACACAGAAGGCATTCAGTAAATACTTATTAAATTAAAGGAAGAACACATGAACGAAAAAAAAATACATTCACCTCTCCCCTATTAGACAACCCAAAGTTATAGCCAACTACTTCATGCAGAAGTAATGTCATGGACTACTATATTTTGAATCCAGTCTTTCTTTGTCATATCAGGTTCGTTCCGATATGAACCCTCACCATGTTATCCATGAATAAATGAGAATTCAAACATCTCTAATACATCATAAACTCAAAAGTATATGAAAAATGGAATAACTGTACACACTTTTTAATGCCCATTTTAAAAATGGAGAAAAGAAAAAAGTCTTCCAGAACATTACTGTTTGGTCACAGGTAAAAATACACACACACAGTATATCTTGCTGAACAGGATTTATAAGGTAAATGATAGGACCTACATATACTCTGCCAATAAATAAGCATCCCTTGTGTTTTAAGCATGTCACTGTTATTTGTAATTATTCATTACCTGAAAAATAAAGTATTAAACAACTAACCTTCAAAGAGACTGTGGGGTCCCCAATAAATCACCATGGGATGGAGAATAACAAGGCCTCCCTGATTCCAAGATGGGAAATTGGCAATTGGGAGTAGCAAAGTAGTGGCTAAATGCGTGCTTATTTTATCTTCAGACTCAGTGACAACTTCTAGCTTACAATTTTAGACTTGGTAAACCTTTATAGTACTGTCAGCATAACTCTCAAATCATTAAAAACATTAAAATTCTCTTATGAATAGCAAACATGCATCAAAGTTTTATTTAACTCATTAATGAGGGAACCAGCAAAAAGACAGTTCAATAAAAAGAGATTAATGGAAAAGGAATGCTGGTTGTCATACAGAGCAATGAAAACATAACTTCTCTTTACAGGAACTTTATTTTCTGCCTACCTGTTCCCCCCGCCCTAAAAAAAATCATTGCACTTTATCAGTTTTCTATGCACTAACCTCCAAATTTACAGAGTTGTAAAATGTCTGGTATTTAATTAATTGTGTGTGGTATATCAAATAGTCATTTTCTGAGAGGTTGGCAAGAGGACTCATTAAAATCTCTTGCGCAGTATAAAAAGGTCACACGATCACCATTTTGCCTTGCTTTGGGTTAAAGTTCCTGAAGAACATTTTAAAGCCAAACTTAAAGTCTTTAAAATGCACTAGCTATTCATTGGGGGTCCAGTCTATAAGACTAAAGTAAAGAAAAACTGTAACCCTCAGTTGCCTAGACAACAGTCAAAAGAAGACCTCTATCTAAAACTGTAAGCTAGAAGTAAACAAAAAAAGAAACATCTAAAACATTCTGTTCAAAAACTGTACCTACATATATTTAAGATTATGATGAAAAAGTAACTTACAGAACTCTTAGAATTTCTAGAGCTTAAGTATGAAGGCTGTTATTTTATCACCTATCTCATCACTGTGGGAGATCTATTCCTAAAATACACTTGGCCACTCATAGGATCACATCTGTGGCTTATCCATATTGTCTTCATTCCTCTTAGTCTAATATCAATTCTGCATATTTAAATTCATTTTCAGACTGCAGTACAGATGATAGTAATGAAGGGGATTTCGGGTTTCATTTATATGTTCACATCTGCTTATGATTTCTCTTAGACAAGTCCATGCTGTGAGAGTATAATGGAAATGTTGAATAAGTAATGTGAAGTAAGTGAACTTAAAATTGCTGACATATGCCTCTTATACATACCCAATACTTCTCAAAAGGGCAATTTCTGTGGTTAAGACAAATTGGTATGTGGTCCCATACACGAAAGCAGCTTCCATGATTGCCCTGTGCTCTGAAGAAGAGATAAGGGAGTTGGGAAAGAAGAGTTAGTTTCTGTGACTCTACATAAACTTCTATTCCGAATACTCTCCTACATCTTTTTATGCTTTATTGTATTTAAAGAAAAATCCTTTGTAGGGATCCCAGTTGTGAAAATGCAGGCAGTTAAAGAAGTTATGAAAAGTCTATTCAAGGTAAAAGAAGAATTAAGAGGGAGTAGAAAATTAGTTTTATCTAAGAATATAACATGAAAAATTTGTGATAGTTTCTTCCTAGTGATAGAGAAGAAAATATGAAGCCACTATATAACTGTCATATGTTATATTTTATATATGTATATGTCTCGTATTCTTTCTGGCTTAGTTACTTTTTAATCAAACTTATTCTTAAATATAGTTTAAAGAGACAAATCATTCTACAATAAGAAAAACAAGAGTTCTTCTGCCGCATATCCAATTTCAAGGGAAAACTTTCAACTCTCACCGTTTCTTTGGGTAACTACCTCCAAGTCTTTAAATGACAGTCTTATACTCATTTCCTAAGTTTTTCAAGTGTTAGTATTACCTTCTGACCTTCCACTTTGGAAGACGATAAATTGGCTCTCTTTTCCAAAACCCCACTCCACAAATGTACACATTTCTATTCCCTCAACTTTCCCAATATAGTTCTAATTTTTATTAGATCAATAGTCAGTATTTACATCATTATGGCTCAGTAAATACTATTCACAAATGAGCCATGCAGTATAAAATGAACACTTTTCCCTTTTCAAACTTTTTATTCACTATAGTCATACCTATCTATTTTTGTGTAGATTTCTTCCTAATTTATTCCTAAACTCTTGCAGTTGTCTAACTCTCTTAATACTTCAAATATATCAGGTATACTCTTGATTCTCTCTTCTCGGAGACATTTCTGCAGAAATGTCCCACGCAGACTATTGCTACTTAACATGCTACACAACTTTCATGCTAAGAACTCACTTCATCACCCAAGGGATCTCTAATTCTCTCATGTATTTGATCCTTTGGCCTGTTACCCATATATATCTATATATCTATATATCTATATATCTATATATCTATATAGATATATAGATATATAGATATATATATATGTGTGTGTGTGTGTGTGTGTGTATATATATATATAGTAAATGTAAATTAACTATATATATA